>NC_091702.1:9846111-10157861 GCF_041296265.1 Equus caballus | reverse complement strand
AAAACAGTCATTAAAGACGACACATTCGATTCTGTGAAGAGAGAGCAGCGAGATCCAACTGTCCCTGGAGGCGGATATGGTAACAAGCAGGGCTGTTGATTTAGTTTTAGTTTTAAGGTACTGCATTTGGGAATGATCCATTCTAGAGGGCACCCATGCGCTTGAATTTAATGTGTGCCTTCTACTGGTTCTTACATGTGAAAAAGTAGTAATTCTTGTAGGTGTTTAAAAAACTACATAAATGTTAAGCTGTAAATCTCATTTTAATTCTTACTTTTTCACTACAGATTCTGTTTTTGAGACCTATCCCTGTAGCTATAATAAGTATGATTCATTCCTTTCTGACTGCTAGGTAATACTTAATCATGTGCACAAACCACATTCTACTGATCTAGTCCTATAGTGATGGGACCTAGGCTGCATGCAACTTTGTGTCACCACAAATAATCCTGCAATAAAAGCCTCTTACCCCTCATCTTGAATACCAAGAGGGGAGTTTTCTGCAGGATGGCCCCAGAGCAAGCTCATGAGGTCATAGGCCTACACATACTTAAATAATGCCCAATGGTTCCCAGAAGGGAGGCACCAGCTTACACTCCCACCTCACTGAACGAAGGTTCCTGCTTTCCTAATACTTACTAGAAAGAGCTGTTTAAAATTTTTTGCTAGTCCATAGGGTACAAAGTAGTGTCTTGTTCTTGGATTAATTTGCAGTTCTCTGCTTACTATTGATGCTGTCATCTCATTTAATGCTTCTGAGTCATCCACGTTTCCCTTTCTATGACTTGGCCCTCCACCCCCACCTCTTCTATTTACTCTAATCTAGGTTTCTTCTTCACTCCTCCACAGAAATAGCTCTTTTCAAGGTTACAAATGACCTTCTATATTGGCAATTCCAAAATTTACTTCTCTAATTCATACTTTCAGCAGCATTTGACACAATTGTTTACTTCCTCTTTGAAACGCTCGTCTAGTTTCCATTACACCGTACTCTCTGTCTCCTCCTACCTTGTTGGCTATTGCTTCTCAGTCTCTGTTGTGGTTCTCAGTCTTAGGTTCACTAAATGTTAGGAAGCACCAGGGGTCAGTCCTGAACCCTTTCTCTACCTGCATTTTCTCCCTAGCTGATCTCAGCTAGTCTCATGGCTTGAATAGTGTTTATATATGGGTGTCTTTCATCATCATCATCATCTTAGCTAATAAATGTTGATAGTTGCCAGGCACTATATTCTAAATGCATTACGCTCATTTAATCTTCACAATGTGAACTAACTAGAATGTAACTTCCATGAGAGCAAGAACCTTATCTGTAATATTCAGTGTCTGAGACATGGAAGGTGCTCAGAAAGTAATTGTTGAAAGAATGAATGAAATTTTGTAGACATTAGAAAAAAGAATGCCAGCAAATAAATGTTTAAAATTATGTACCAGAGATTAAAATGCATGAAACAGAAAGAGTTGTACAGTTTTCACTGATAATACCTAATAGGTATTGTGGCATTAAAATGCAACTTTCTTATAAGTATGTTATGTTATTTCAATAGACACTTGTTGAGCATCCATTCTGTTATAGGTATCATCCATGCTAGCTGGATTCAGCGTGTAAATATCAATAAAATATATTCCCTTGTCCTTAGAGAAATTATAAACAAGTGCCTCATTTTGCCTTCATGAATGATAAATCATGTTTTAGATAACAAATCACTAACTCCTTTAAACTGAAATCTGTCTTATTTTCTCACCATTCTAAATGATTTTGTTGAGTTAGGTGGTTAGTTAGTTAATTACGTGGCTGAGATCGCGAGGTTTCTGATCAGATGTAACTGATGCGAATGAGCATCATCAGTAGCTACACTTAGGGACCATTTGTGTGTATATATTATTGTATCACAGTTTGATGAGCTTAGCCCTTTACAAAGGTAATATCTCACTTACATTTTTAAAACGAGCATTAACAGAGGAAACTTTTGCAGATGTAATATATACCAATAATAGAAGAAAGTTCTTTAACGAGTATTCAACTATATCCATTGCAAATTAGCATATTTTTAACTTTAGCAAACATTTTACAAAGCTCAGATGGTGAATACAGCCACTTGGAAAATTCATTTCATTTTAGGGTTTATATTTCAGAGGTTTGATTGAAATCTATTTTGAAACAAGTATTCTCGAAGTACATTAACATTTTCTGCATAATGCCAGAAGGGACTGAAATGACATTGGGAGATTTTTATAAATCAGATGCTAGAACAGGTGTGGATATACAGCTAAAAAGTTGCAATTCAGTCCAGATGTAGTTATATTAAAACCAGAAAATTATTCAGCTGTGTGTATGTGAATGGAGGAAAGTGGTAGGGCTGGATTAAATCAAGCTAAGGAGATATCAGAGATTTAAAATTTGGAAATAAATTATATTCTAATAGGATCAAGAATTTAATTCAGAATGCCAAAAAACCCAAAAAATGCTTCTAAACCTCCACTGTGGTTTTTTATTCTGAACTTTGAACCAATGCAATATAACATGAAGATAATTGTAATTTATAGGGGCTTAAAAATATTACAAATTATGGATGGATAAGATAGGCAGAGTTAAATTCTTTCTTTTCTTCTTCTTCTTCTTCTTTTTTTTTGGTGAGGAAGATTGGCCCTGAGCTAACATCTGTTGTCAATCTTCCTCTTTTTGCTTGAGGAAGATTGTCACTGAGCTAACATCTGTGCCAAACTTCCTCTGTTTTGTATGTGGGATGCCACCACAGCATGGCTTGATGAGCAGTGTGTAGGTCCACACTGGGGATTTGAACCAGCGAACCCCAGGCTACTGGAGTGGAGTATGCAAACTTAACCACTATGCCCCTGGGCCAGCCCCTATTTTTTTTTATCCTGGTTAAATCTTCTCAACTGGCAAAATGAAGATAATACTTTGTCTATCTCATAGGAGCAATCCTGATAGATTTAGAAACTTTTGAATACTTTAGAAAGTACTTTATTTTCTGATGAATTTGTACAAATAAATAAATTTGCATAATTAAAAACTGAAAAATACTAGTAATATAAATGGAAAGCCTAGAGTAAACTAAGTAGGAAGGGACAGAATATTAGCTAAAAACATTTATGGGATAAAAAGGAAAAAGATAGGGTTAAAAATAAAGTAAAGGAATAAGTGGAAGATAGAGAAGTTTAGATCTAAAAATATTTAAGACATTTTCAAATAGAGTCACACAAGCATACAGACATCAACTTTAATGAACCAGTGTGTTTTATAATCAGAATGCCTACAGAGGTTTCCGTATGCAGCACTAATGCTACGCAAAACTGAGAAAGTGATGGAGTGCGTCATCGGCCACACAGAGCACTGATTCTCCTTTCCGCATCCTTTCTCCTCGCTGTCTTGGGATGGCAGTAAAATAGGCAAAGGGCAAGAATTTCTTCCAAAGAGTGCTTTCATGCTACAAAACCACTTTGTGCTAATTGCATTTAAAAAATTCTACCACACAATTATATAATTTAAAAGTAGCAAGCAAAAAAACCAAAAACACTTTATAATTTTAATACTGAAGAGATCTGAAGCCAACACTCACAGATATGTGAAAAGATTTAGCTATGGGGATGTTTATCACAATATTATTTTAACAGAAAAAAAATGAAAACAGTTGTCCAAAAATAGGGTATGATTAAATAAATGATGATTCATCCAAAATCAGAATACTATGAATATTTTTGACACAGACAGATTTCATAATAGAGGAAATGGAGGGGAGATTATAAAACTCTGTTATTCCACTCTTATAAAAATATATATATTCAGAACAGAAAGTCTGAGAGGATACACACCAAACGTTTATAACTCTACGTGAATGTTGGCATTTCCTAATCAATAGTGAACGTGGCTTATTTTGGTAATAGCAAACAAAAGAGTCATATTACACTAGCCTAACAGTAAACTATGCTAACATACCCATACCCATCTTATAGCCCATTTCATAACCTATGGTTATGGTTTATATAACCCATCACCAGCTGTCTACTGTCCTCGGGACCTCTTCCGCCTTCTCCTTATGGAAACTTGTGTTTAATCCAGGACTGGAAGTGGCCTGGTACGGTAGCTCTCTCTGAAGTATAAATTAATGGTAACAATATTTATGCTGTGATGCTCACGGGCAGTGGAGTTCAAGGGTTAAGAGCCCAAGTGTTGGCAGCACAGTTCTGGACTCAGGTTCCAATTCTAATGATGAGCAGCTGTGTAGCTTTGAGCAAATGACTTAAATTCCTCTAAACTTCAGTAATCGCATTTTGAAACTAGAGATAATAGAAGTGCTTAACCCAGGACGGTGATAATAAGGGGGTACACTGTGGCTGCTGCATTGTGCCAGTCATGTGGTTAGTGCTTCCGGAATGTTTGCTGTTAGAGTGTACAAGGAGAGCTGCCTGAATTCATAGGAATTACTCTTTTTTTTTTTAATGATGTAAGGACAGTCAATGCTTAGCTAGCGGGAAAGAGACGCGGGTAAGAGGTGAGAGACTTTGGACGTGGGGTAGAGGGGATAGGTCATTTATTTCTCATTCAGATAGTGTCACTGTTCCTCATGCCCCTGGCCCCTAACCGCGGACGATCTGCAAATGTCTATCAGCAGCAGGTGTGTCGTGTGCCTGCGTGAGTCCACGTGCGGAGAGCGCCTGGCTGTGTCCATACAGGTGTTAGGGACAGGGCAGATGAGAGCTCCTTCCCCTCACCGCTTGGCTGGAGTTGCCCTGAGGATGCAGCATGCTTAGTGTAGAAGCTACGTATGACACAGATCTGTCCCTGATCAAGCCTAGCCTTCACCATAAAGCGCCTAAAATTGCTGAATGACCAGATTAATTGGTGATTGGTGACCAAATGGGCAGAAGAAAACTTAGGTAAGGGGAGAAGGGAGGCGACTGCAGTCAAATTAGGCCGCTAGAATAGAATGTGAGAGAGAAAGAATGGGGTAAATCTTTCTGAGAGAGATGGATTTAGAAAATGAGGCAATGCACAGAGTCCATAGAATTAAAAAAAAAAAAAGATGGCTAAAATTTACCCTAAGGTCCTGAGGGGGATGGTACAGAGAAAGAAAAGTCAGAGAAAATGGCAGGCTAAGATCTAGCCTTTAAAGAGGAAAACCATGCTGGAGGAGGAGAACGAGGAGAGGAGAAGGATGCAATGGCACTGGTGAAAAATGAGTAGAGAACAAACCAGAATTACAGCATATTAAAGGTGAGAAAGGAGTCTTAGAGAAGAAACATCCATCCTAAGGAGCAGATGCCTAAGATCATTGTAGAAAATTCGAAGATTCAAACATCTGTAAGATGAACACAATACGTAAAATAGGGATAATCTTTATAGGAAAGCTCAAAGTTGGGAGCAAATGAAAAAGCAAGGAAACAAAGATAATCTTACAAGACTCCAGTGATCAAAGACCAAGTGGCTTCTACTTTATTAGACTGCATATTCCAATGGTGACCTGGTTCTATAAAAGAAATCTCTGGGTTCTGGTTAAGACTATCTGGCTTGCAACGTGTCTAGAAGCCCTAGGAAAATCATGTATTTTTGTGTTCCCGTTTTGGGTATAGAAGCAGCCCATAGTGTCCCATTATCAAGTTGGCCTCTTTTAAGGACTGTTGGATTTAGTATAACCAAGGACCACTGCAAGACTTCTTGGTTTTGTTTGTAAAATCAGCACTTCTCCTCTTTTACTGGAAGCCAAGATTACATTATTCCTTCTGGAGTTCAAGGTTTCAAAAGGAATCATAAAGGCTGGTCAATTCACCACAGAGAGCTCCCTCTGAAAATTGTGCCCTGCAGGCAAGGCCCCACTGGGATGCTGTTCAGGGAGTCTTCCATCTGCCATACTGTGGATGACTCCCAAACTAATCGTAGCCCCTCCCTTCTTGAGTAAGCTGTTCTAAGAGCAGGCGAACTACTGTTACAACCAACCAAGGCTGACCGGAAGGTAAGTTACTGGAGGGAAATAGATCTTTGGGCAAACAGGAAGTAAAATTTATAGTTTTCCTTTGTTAGTAAAGGAGTATTTAAGGAAATTCTAATACTTTTATCCTAAATGTAATCATTTGGCTTGCTATTACACCAGGAAAATCAATTTACAATGCAGTTTATTATTTAATTTTTTTTTTAATTTTTGTTTTATTTTTTGTTTTTTTCAATTGCAGTACTTTGGTTTATAACATTACATAAATTTTGAGTGTATATCATTATATTTTGATTTCTGTGTAGATTACATCGTGTTCACCACCCAAAGAATAATTACAATCCATCACCACATACATGTGCCTGATCACCCCTTTCACCCTCCTCCCTCCCCCCTTCCCCTCAGGTGACCACCAATTCAATCTCTGACTCTGTGTGTTTGTTGTTGTTTTTATCTTCTATTTATGAGTGAGATCATACAGTATTTGACTTTCTCCCTCTGACTTATTTCACTTAGCATAATACCCTTCAAGTTCCATCCATGTTGTCACAAATGGCCGGATTTCATCTTTTTTAATTGCTGAGTAGTATTCCATTGTGTGTATATACCACGTCTTCTTTATCCATTCATCCTTTGATGGGCACCTAGGTTGCTTCCAAGTCTTGGCTATAGTGAGTAATGCTGCAATGAACATAGGGGTGCATGTATCTTTATGCATTTATGTTTTCATGATGTTTGGATAAATACCCAGCAGTGGAATAGCTGGATCATATGGTAGCTCTATTCTTAATTTTTTGAGGAATCTCCATACTGTTTTCCATAGTGGCTACATCAGTTTGCATTCCCACCAGCAGTGTATGAGGGTTCCCTTCTCTCCACATCCTCTCCAACACTTATTGCCTGTCTTGCTAATTATAGCTATTTTGACAGGAGTGAGGTGATATCTTATTGTAGTTTTGATTTGCATTTCCCTGATAGTTAGTGATGTTAAACATGTTTTCACGTGCCTGTTTGCCATCTGTATATCTTCTTTGGAGAAATGTCTATTCAGATCTCTAGCCCATTTTTTAACGGGTTGTTAGTTTTTTTGTTGTTGAGATGTATGAGTTCTTTGTATATTTTGGATATTTATCCCTTATCAGATATACGGTTTGCAAGTATCTTCTCCCAATTGTTAGGCTGTGTTTTCGTTTTGTCGATGGTTTCCTTTGCTGTGCAGAAGACTTTTAGTTTGATGTAGTCCTATTTGCTTATTTTTTCTATTGTTTCTCCTGCCCGGTCAGACATGATACTTGAAAATATGCTACTAAGACCGATGTCGAAGAGAGTACTGCCTATGTTTTCTACTAGAAGTTTCATGGTTTCAGGTCTTACATTAAAGTCTTTAATCCATTTTGAGTTGGTTTTTGTGTACAGTGTAAGATAATGGTCTGCTTTCATTCTTTTGCATGTGGCTGTCCAGTTTTCCCAATGCCATTATTGAAGAGACTTTCCTTTCTCCATTGAATGTTCTTGGCTGCTTTGTTAAAAATTAGCTGTCCATAGATGTATGGGTTTATTTCTTGGCTTTCAATTCTATTCCATTGACCTGTGTGTCTGTTTTTGTGCCAGTACCACGCTGATTTGATTACTATAGCTTTGTAGTATATTTTGAAGTCAGGAAGTGTGATACCTCCAGCTTTGTTCTTTTTTCTCGGGATTCCTTTTGCTATTCAGAGTCTTTTGTTGTTCCATATAAATTTTAGGATTCTTTTTTCTATTTCTGTGAAAAATGTTATTGGAACTTTGATAGGGATTGCATTGAATCTCTAGATTGCTAAAATGTATGGACATTTTAACTATGCTAATTCTTCCAATCCAAGAGCACAGAATATCTTTCTATTTCCTTGTGTCTTCTTCAAATTCCTTCAACAACATTTTATGGTTTTCAGTGCAGGCGTTTCACCTCTTTGGTTAAGTTTATTCCTAGATATTTTACCCTTTTTATTGCAATTGTAAATGGGATTGTATTCTTAATTTCTCTTTCTGCTACTTTGTTGTTAGTGTATAGAATTGCAACTGATTTTTGTATGTTGATTTTGTATCCTGCAACTTGGCCATATACATTCATTATCTCTAAAAGTTTTTTGGTGGATTCTTTAGGGTTTTCTATATATAAAATCATGCTATCTGTAAATCGTGACAGTTTCACTTCTTTTCCAATTTGCATCCCCTTTATTCCTTTTTCTTGCCTGATTGCTCTGGCTAGGACTTCCAATACTATGTTAAATGAGAGTGGTGAAAGTGGACATCCTTGTCTGGTTCCCGTTCTGAGAGGGATAGCTTTCAGTTTTTCTCCATTAAGAATAATATTAGCTGTGGGTTTGTCATATCTGGCCTTTATTATGTTGAGGTACTTTCCTCCTATGCCCCTTTTTTTCAGAGTTCTTATCATAAATGGATACTATATCTTGTTAAATGCTTTCTCTGCATCTATTGAGATGATCATGTGATTTTTATTTTTCGTTTTGTTAATGCGGTGTATCGTTGATTGATTTGTGGATGTTGAACCATCCCTGCATCCCTGGAATAAATCCTCTCGATCATGGTGTATGATCTTTTTAAGGCATTGTTGTATTCGTTTTGCTAGTATTTTGTTGAGGATTTTTGCATTGATGTTCATGAGTGATATTGGCCTGTAATTTTCTTTTTTTGTGTTGTCTTTGATTAGTTTTGGTATCAGGGTAATGTCAGCTTCATACAATAAGTTAGGAAGCTTCCCCTCCTCTTCAATTTTTTTGGACAAGTTTGAGAAGGATAGGTGTTAAGTCTTTGAATGTGTGGTAGAATTCACCAGGGAAGCCATCTGGTCCTGAACTTTTATTTTTTGGGAGGTTTTTGATTCCTGTTTTGATCTCCTTACTGGTGCTTGGTCTATTCAAATTCTCTGTTTTTTCTTGCTTCAGTTTTGGAAGGTTGTACGATTCTAAGAATTTATCCATTTCTTCTGGATTATCCAGTTTGTTGCTTTATAGCTTTTCATAGTATTCTCTTATAATCTTTTGTATTTCTGAAGTGTCCATTGTAACTTCTCTTCTTTCATTTCTGATTTTTATTTATTTGAGCCTTCTCTCTTTTTTTCTTGGTGAGTCTAGCTAAAGGTTTTTCAATTTTGTTTATCTTTTCAAAGAACCAGTGCTTTGTTTCATTGATTTTTCCTATTGTTTTTTAGTCTCTACTTCATTTATTTCTGCTCTGATTTTTACTATTTCCTTCCTTCTACTGATTTTGGGCTTTGTTTGTGCCTATTTTTCCAGTTCCTTTAGGTGCACTGTTAGATTGTTTATTTCAGATTTTTCCTGTTTGTTGAGGTAGGCCTGTACTGCTGTAAACTTCCCTCTTAGAACCACTTTTGCTGTATCCCATAAATTTTGGCTTGTCGTATTTTCAATTTCGTTTCTGTCCAGGTATTTTTTTATTTCTCCTTTGATTTCTTCATTGACCAAATCGTTGTTCAGTAGCATTTTGTTTAAGCTCCACATATTTATGGCTTTTCTGATTTTCTTCCTGTAGTTGATTTCTAGTTGTGGTCAGAAAAGATGCTTGGTATTATTTCAATCTTCTTAAATTTATTGAGACTTGTTTTGTGGACTAACATGTGATCTATCCTGGAGAATGTTCCATGTGCATTTGAGAAGAATGTGTCTTTTGTGGTTTGGGGATGGAATGTTCTGTATATATCTACTAAGTCCATCTGGTCTAATGTGTCATTTAAGGCCAATGTTTCCTTATTGATCTTCTGTTTGGGTGATCTAACCATTGGTGTACGTGGAGTGTTAAAGTCCCCTACTATTATTGTGTTACTGCCTATTTCTCCTTTCATGTCTCTCAATAATTGCTTTATATATTTAGGTGCTCCTATGTTGGGTGCATAGATATTTACAATTGTTATATCCTCTTGTTGGATTGTTCCCTTTATCATTATGTAGTGCCCTTCTTTGTCTCTTGTTACAGTTTTTGTTTTAAAGTCTATTTTGTCTGATATAAGTATTGCTACCCCAGCTTTCTTTTCATCGCCATTTGCATGGAGTATCTTTTTCCATACCTTCACTTTCAGTTTGTGAGTGTCTTTAAATCTGAAGTGTGTCTCTTGTATGCAGCATATATACGGGCCTTGTTTTTTATCCAGACACCCCATGCCTTTTGATTGGAGTATTTAGTCCATTGACACTTAAATTAGCTATTGATAAATATGTACTTATATTGCCATTTTGTTACTTTTTTCTGGGTGTTTTGGCAGTTCTTCTCTGTTCCTTTCTTCTTCTTTTGCTTCTTCCCTTGTGGTTTGATGGCTTTCTTTAGTATTATTTTTGAGTTCCTTTCTTTTAATTTTTTGTGTATTTATTATAGGTTTCTTGTTTGTGATTACCATGAGATTCATACATAATAACCTGCATATCTAGCAATCTATGTTAACTTGATGGTCTCTTTAGTTTGACCTCTCAGTAAAGGCTCTACTCTTTTACTCCCCTTCTCCCACATTTTATGTTTTTGATATTATATCTAACCTATTTTTGTGTGTGCATGTGTATCCGTTACCCAATTATCATGGAAATAGATAATTATAGTACTTTCATATTTTGACCTTCATATTAGCTATATTTTTATAGTTCTTTATGTGTTCCTACAATTTATCTTGTTAATTCTCCTAATGCTCCAAGGTAGGTAAGGAAGGCTATCAAATCCCCATTTTACACATAAAGTAAATGAGTCAAGGAAATTAATAGCTTATCCAAAAGGTCTGTAAAAAGGCATAAACAGGCCAGAAAGCAGAAGTATGTGACTCCTGCATCAGTATTTTTTTCAACTGAACCATATCACTCATTTTGATTTTTTTTCACTTAACAGAGAAGCTACTAATTGAAGAATGCAGTACTTATGCTTGCTGCAACATGAATAAAATTCAAAATCATTATGCTAAGTCACAGAACTGAGACACGAAAGATCACATGTTGAATAGCTTTATTTATATGAAATGTCCAGAATAGGCAAATCTATAGAGAAAGGAAATTAATGACTGGTGAAGGAGGGGCAGAAGGGTAAGGGGAGTGACTGTTAATGACCATGAAGTTTCTTTTTGGGGTGCTAGAAATACTCTAAAATTAGATCATGGTGATAGTCATACAATTCTGTAAATACTGTAAAAACAGTGAATTGTACACTTACGATGTGTGAACTTTATGACATTTAAATTATTTCTCAATAAGGCTATTTTTAAAAATTCAATTAGGATGTTAAAGTATTATATGCAAAGTAATTTCATTAAAATATTTGTGTATTATTTATCATACCAAAGAGCTTCCTAAAAGAAAAAAAATCAAAAAGGGCTTTCACTTGGAATAAATGTGAAAGTTGGTCAAATAAATTTTAGGAAGGACATTAAAGCTGAAGTAATGTATCTGAACTCTGTCTTCCAATATTTGTGACTGCTGACAAAAAGTAAAGGACACTTTATTCTACCAGGTGGAAGGAAAATCATTTAAGTAGACTGATTTGTGGGTCACAATGACCTCTGAGAGTATTATCAATTGAGATAAATTTGTGCATTTTGGAAGTAATATTCATACGAGCTAAACATGAAATTATAAAACTTATGTAAATAAGCCTTTAAAAGAGAACCAATAATTTAGTCTTCAAAATTTCATTTTATGTGTTTACTTTCTTATGAAATAGATGAAATTTTGGCATTAAGAGTTAGGCTGCTATTTACAGCCTATGATTCACTCTTAAACCACTCTTAAACTATATGGACCAGAATTTTCATATGTATTTAAATTCTTGAGCATCTATATTTCAAAAGGTAAATAAACGGAACACATGGGAAAAACAAAGTTAAAAGTTTTCATGTAGAAAAGCAGTGATCATAAATACTATACTATACTTGAATGAAAGTTGAAATTGTTCAATGGTGATTTAAAAGAAAAAGTACCAAAATGTAAACATAGGAACATTCATGTAACTTTGAAAACAAGCAAAAGACATGAGAATTAGAATCAGAATTACAGGGTATTAGTGCCTGAAGAGGTCTCCAAAGCCTTAGGCCAACCCGTTCATCACCTAGGTGTGGACATACTCATCAGGGCTACATGGCTAATGTCAGGAGGGTCATCATCTTTTGACTCTTGGCCTAGCATGTTTCAATTAATACCACCTTGGTGAGGAATGTGGGGTGGTGGGCAGAGGCTGGAAGACACAACAGAGGGATAGTTATGCAGTTTAAAATGGAGAAAGATCAGTTTATTCTAAAAGTGAATTCTAAAAGTAAGAGATACGGGCATATAAAATATTAGAACAACTTTTAAAATGTATTTATAAGGAAACACAACAATGATACAGTATTTAGCAAAGGTTTAAAAATTCAGGGTATAAAGAAATATATTTCATGTTAGTTAAAAAAGTATAACATGTTAATACATTTATTAAGAGAGAGAAACTAAGAGAGAATAAGAAACAACTAAGAGCATGGACCAGGCCACAGCATAGAAGTTCAAGAGAGATGTATTAAGAGATTGCAGGATACAGGAGAACAGATGGTACAGTGCTTGAATGCTCTGAAAAAAAGGGGTGGAGCAGAAGGGGGGGCAGAGAACAAGGCCAGGAAAACAGAGGGAAGATGTTCAACTGGTGCCAGAAAGGAAGCCTTGTTGTGATGCTCACTGCTCAAAGCGAGCTCTGCAACCACGGAGAGGTCAGTAAAATGGCTCGTAGGAAGGGGTATAAACAATGCAAAATGCTTAGAACTGGATTCCAGATTATAAACTATAATAAGCTATTTACAAAACTCATATTAAAAAGTAAATTTAAATACTTTCTATTGTATTCTTTTAATAAATAATTATATTTCTTTTTTTTGTTGAGGAAGATTTGCCCTGAGCTAACATCTGTGGCAAATCTTCCTCTATTTTGTATGTGGGCCGCCACAGCATGGCCACTGACCAGTGGTATAGATCTGCACCCAGGAACTGAACCTGGGCCACCCAAGCGGAGTGCACCGAACTTAACCACTAGGCCACTGGGGCTGGCCCAAAATAATTATATTTCTTAAAAACAAGACACATAGTTAAAATATGAGTGGTATACCACTCTGCCCTTATTTTAATTTTCCCAAAGAAAATCTAAAATGCTACGCCCATTATGTTAACCCTATGATTTATCTGGGAGAAGATATTCACTCTGATGTACAGGTTTTTCCCTTTTCTAATGGTTGTCATGATTTCTGAAAAGACGTTAGTAAGCTGGAAAATCTATAGATGATGATTATCAAAGTAATAGAAAATCTTAAGCATGTTAATAGGTTAGTAATAGAAAAATTAGGCCTGCATTTAAAAGAAAGTAGACTAAGAAGGGGGCTGGCCCCGTGGCCGAGTGGTTGGGTTCGCGCGCTCCGCTGCGGGCGGCCCAGTGTTTCGTTGGTTCGAATCCTGGGCGCGGACATGGCGCTGCTCGTCGGACCACGCTGAGGCAGCGTCCCGCATGTCACAACTAGAAGAACCCACAACGAAGAATACGCAACTATGTACCGGGGGGCTTTGGGGAGAAAAATGAAAAAATAAAATCTTTAGAAAGTAGACTAAGAAGTAAGATTGTTGAATTTCATGAAAATTATGAAAGTAAATGTCATAAGACGGTAGAGAAAGTAAACCTAAACAAAATAATTTGAATGACAACGAAATTGGAGCTAGAGAAATTTATAGAACATTCTTGATATAGAAGACCAAAAAAAATCTGTAAGAATGGCTAAAGTTAAGAGAGCAGGCGCATACAACCAGAGTGGAGCTGGGAGGTCAGACGTCCTGTGAAGACCCGTGAAAAAATGGAGAACACTTGTACGCCAGGAGTCAAAATGCAGACTGAGCTAGTTGGCTGGCATGACATAGATGCCCAATAAATACTTGCTGAGAAAATGAAGTCAATCCCAGGACATGGTCCGCCCAGCGCCAACAGATGGGAACAGATGAGTCGTGGTAAGAGGCTGGTGAATAGGTTGGATAGTGGGCAAAGATAAAATCAGATTACAACAAGCAGAAAAGAGGTAGTGCGAGGAGGGGAGCAGAGGGGCTTGCCTGGACGAGTAGAGGTGGGAAGACCTGCGAAAGTCCCCCACGGACTCCAGAAGGGAGAAGAAAGTCTGCCAAGTTTGGGATCCGACACTGCCAAGACCTGGAACTTTGCTGTCTTTCCTGCACTTGCAGATCTCCGGCTTTCCCAAACCACTGCAATCACTTTTGTAAAATGCATTGGAAACAATACTTTGGTGCAATCAGTTCACCAGGGTATTTGTGGATAAAGCAAGAGATACCTTTATGAACATTTTTCTAAATGTTCTGACAATTTCCATACTGAGACCCTGGTATGGGAATAAGATTGTCGTGAGGTAAAAAAACTAAAACAAAACCCAGCGCCCTTCATGAAGAGGTTTACAGGAAGTAGTCCTTATCATTATCAGTTGAGAGTATCTTTAAAGATCCGTCCGCTCTGACCTCCCAATGTTAAACGGTTCCAAACAAGACACGAAGACAAGACAACGCATGTAACACACAGCCTTTTAAGACGGTTTCTTTCTCTAACTCAGTCTGAGCGTTACCTGTGGAGTGAATCTATTCAACACCAGAAGCAAAAATAAAACCCTAATTTAGTCTTGAAATTCTGTGCCACTTTGCTCTGCACTTAGGCTGTCCGTCTAAACGAGTGTGTATTACGTCTGTAACTACACAGCCTCCACGGGAAAACTGAACAGAAGTGTCCTCAGCTGCACTTCGATTTGAATATAGTCTGTACCTAACGAAGGTGAGGCCTTAATGATTATAAAAAGTGTGGCTAATTAGTATATTGTTTTAGTGAGCTTTTTAATTGTAGAAGGTGGAATGTGAGCTAAATCTTGGAAGATGTGTAGGGTCTTTGAAGAAAGTTTGTTTATTGTTAAAATAACATTAGAAGAAATTTAAAAGAGGGAAAAAAGTCACTCATATTTCCCTCAACCTAAAATTTATTTTCAGATCTTCATGTGCCTTCTGGTTTCAATTCATAAATATACCTACTTTGACATAATTGTAATTATAACGTACATACAATTTTGTGGATTCTTTTTCCTATGTAATATTATAATTATAGCATTTTCCCATGTAGACACCCAGTGTTCATCTTGCCATTTTTAAAGTCTGAATAATGTTCCAAGTGATGGTGTATGATAATCAATTACCCATTTCATTAGTGTTGGGGATAAATTATTTCTAATCGTTCACTATTAAAAAGATGATCTTTGCATATAATTTTCTTCTTCTGAAGTTTCCTAAGCATGAATTTTCCAGGAGATCACTTGATCACAAACACTTCTATGGGTTAGAAAATACAATAACAATTTTTATCACGAAATGAAAGGAAACTATATTATTAAAGACTGTACTAATTTAAAAGGAGGTAAATGTTTTATTTTTATTTAGTTATTGGTAATTACACATTTTGTGCTTGTTTATTATATTTCCTGTGTTAGTTGTCTGTTTTCTGTTTTTCAACCATTTGCCTGCTTGGGGTCTTGGAGTTTTCTCATACAGTGAAGTAAATTCTATATATGGTATCGATAGTAACCCTTTGCATACCATATATGATACAAATATATTTTTCCATCTTCTATTTTAGGTTGTTTGGCAGTTTTTGAAATCAGAGATTTTATATTTTTTATAGGCAAAATCTGTTAATCTCACCCTTTGCAATTTTTTAAAGTGCTGCTTTCTTCCTCTATGTTTTGGATAAGTTCTGTATCTTTTTTTGGTGCTAATTTTTCTTGTTATTTTTTCTTACTTAATTTGAGATTTATTTTGGTGTATTTCCTTTATTTGGTTTTAGTTATCCTTATACCACTTATTACCCAATTTTTCTTTTTCTCATTTGCTAATGATCCTTATATTAAAACCTGAGCCTTCTTCTGGATTTGCTCTTCTGTTCTAAAAATATGCATTGCCACTTTCATAGCCGCAACACACTCCCATAATAACATCTTCTAAATGTGCTAGGGCTATGTGGCCAAACAGGGTTCTTACTTTCCACACTATTTTTTAAAAATACTTTTCCTAAGATCTGACCCAAGAACAACTGACACCTAGCAGTGGTAGGAGAGGATCCACTCCGACGCCACCCGGCGTTCCGCCAGAGGTGGAGGCGAGGGCCCAGGCGGTGTCCAGTGTTTCAGGGACACTGCGGCTGCACCCACTCCCAGCGGCTCTTGGGGCAGGATTTTGGCTGTTTCTGGCAGCCTAATTTCACTGGGTTCCTAATCATTTTCTGGGCCTGGTTCTTCCATCTTCTCACCTTCCTTTCAGAGATTCTGAATAGTCAGTTTCTGCTACTTGCAACTAAGAAACCTCACTAATGCACTTCTTTTAAATTAAGCCATTTCCAATTTTTTACTATGCTACAGTGTAAACATCCTTTTTCCTACTTTCCTTATGATTTTTTCAGCTAGTAGCAAATATGCCTCATCATAGGAACCACCTGGAGCACTTATTAGTGAGTCTCAGAACGCTGGAGACACTCAGTATGTCTGAACTGATGTACGAGAATGCTCACGTTCAATAGGTTCCTTTATTACCCCCCGCATGCATCTCCACAATCCCAGATGTTCCTGTGGTCAGGCAATTTTGGAAAACACTGCCCCAGCTTTAATTCCTAGAAGACTTCCCAGGTCAATGGTCTATTTTTGTAAAGGGGGGAGGGAACCTCTTATTTTATTTTTTTAAGGAAAAAGAGTTCAGTGTTTTCCTGTGCCTTTTTGGAATTGACAGAAATAACCCTAACACAGTCTTTGACCTGACAAAGACCCGGGTTTGCATCTCAGCTGTGTGACCATGGACTACTTCTCTCTGTCGGACAGGGAAAGTAAAACCTTCCACATCGGGACAGCGCGAGGGTTAGGTGAGGGAAAACCAGCCCAGTGCTCAGTGCCGCTCAAGTGACTGGCAGAGAGAGGGTTCACGGTTAAGGAAAATGTCTTCCCTTTCTTCTCTTCTTGTCTTTATTCCCATAAATCAACTTTTTCAAAAATGGAAAGGTTATGACTTAACCTTAACTACCTCTTACATGCAATATAAGATATCATGTTCTCTAATGTTTTACTGTTCTTCTAAGAAACTAAAATATTCAAGTAAACTGCTTATCTTATAAGCCAGATTAAAAGGACTACATAAAAGAGAGACAGAATAATAACCTTTGATTTGGGGGAAAAACTGCATTTTGGGGAAAGTTATTAAGTGTGAAATGAATATTTTAGCAAATCTGTCCAAAGTTTGCCCTCCTCTCTTAAGTCTAAAAGAAATAGCATGGCATATTCAGAGTTTTATTTTATTTATAACTTTGTTTATTTGGTTTTATAAATAGATAATACATTCAAATTCTTCAAAATATTTTTTAAAATATCAGTACACAGTTGAAAATTATTAGATTGATATTCATAATATAAACAGACCTATAATATTTCTTTCTGTTTATATCTTTGTCTGATTTTGGTAACAAGGCTACCTTGAACTTGTAAGATCCTTGAAAGTTGGTAGAACTTGCTTGTAAAACAGTCTGGCCTTTTCTTTGTAAGAAGACATTGCTTCAATTTCTTTAATAGTTATAGGACTATTTAAATTTTTTTAGTAAGTCTTAATAAAACATTTTTTTCTAATAATATGTCCATTTCATCTAATATTTCAAAGTTGTTGGCATTGGTTGTTGACAGCATCCACTTTTATTTATTTTTTTACTCTTTATCTGTAGTCATTGCCCCTCTTTCATTTCTTATATTTTTCATTTGTGTCTTCTCTCTTCTTCTGATCAAACTTGCCAGAGGTTTGCCTATTTTGTTGGTTTAAAAAATTCAGTGTTTTGTTTTGTTGATCTTCTTTATCACATCTTTGTTTTCTGTTTCACTGACTGCTGTCTTATTTTTATTATATTTTTTCTCCTGTGTTCTTTGAGTTTACTCTTTCCTTCTTATGAAAGTATTTAAAGCTATGAATCTCCCTCAAAGTGCCACTCTGGTTGCACCCCACAAGTTCTGATATACAGAGTTTTTAATATGATTCAATTCTAGATATTTTACATTCATTATAATATCTGCGCAAATGAAAAACCCCAGTGTGTTTTTGTCAACTTGTGAATGATACGAGGATGCCACTATCACTTTCTATTCAACATCGCACATGAAGCCCTAGCTAGTAGATACTGTCCTGAACCAGGGATTATGAGCGATCCAACTGGAATGCTCCTTAGGTCCAAAGAGAAAAAACAAGATACAGAGAAATCTAACACGCTTCCAGGTAAAAGAATGAGCTGCCTTTCGAGGAAAAACAATCAGAGCTGCAACAGGCTTGTCCTTTGCAACACTGAAAGCAGAAGGCAAAGCGTTAGCACCTACAGCTTCTGTGAGAAAAGAACCAGAAATCCTACACCCAGCTGGGATCCCGTTACAGCCACCACGCTGAGAAGGACATTTTATTTTACATTTCTAAGGAACATTTACAAAACTTGATCATGTACTCAACATACAAAAAGAAAACAAATTCAAAGAGGTATTATTATAAGTCACATTATTTAATCAGAATATCCCCAAGTTAAATAAATAATAAAAAAGTAACTCTCTCCCAAATCAATTAACTACTCATAAATTAAGAAATATACTCCTAGATAACCTTTTGACCAAAGAAAAAAGTGAGAAATTACAGAGTATTTAGATAATATTGAAAAGGAGAATAATTCATATTCAAAGTTATGAGCCATAGAGAAAGTTTTACTCAAAGCAAAATTTATACCCTTAAATGCCTTTATTATTAAACAAAAAAGATGAGAAATAAAAGAACTAAATCTTCCCTTCAGAAGTCTGAAAAATAAAAACAAAAAACGAAAAGAAATGAGGAAGAGGAAATTAATAAATACAGAACCGAAAAGTAATGTTATGAAAAATAAAAGTAATAGAAAGCATAAAAAAATACAAAAGCTAGTTCTTTGAAAAGACCAAAAAAATAAGAAATAAACAAAGACCTTGCAAGCCTGATAAATAATAAAGGATAAAACAAAAATAGGTAAGAAGTTTTCTAATTCAAAAATTAGATATCAGGTATAACCACAGAAAAAGAAGATATTTAAAAAATAAGAGTGTTATATGCCATAATATGGGTACAAATTTTAAATCTTAGAGAAAAATGAATGATTTCCTGTCAAAATATAAATAATCAAAACTGATCTGAGAAAAATTGAAAATTTAAATAGTCAAATTACCACAGAGAACTCTGGAAATATTAAATAACTACCATTGAAAGAGGCACCGGAATCAGAAGAGTTTCATAATTGAATTTTACCTAATCATACTGGGTTCACAGTCAAGTTTTATCTAATTTTTAAAAAACAGATAATCCAATGTTATTAAATCTGTTTATGGGCGGCTGGCCCAGTGGCACAGTGGTTAAGTTCGCACGTTAAGCTTCTCGGCAGCCTGGGCTTTGCCGGTTCGGATCCTGGGTGTGGACATGGCACCGCCTGGCAAAAGCCATACTGTGGCAGGTGTCCCACATATAAAGTAGAGGAAGATGGGTATGGATGCATGTTAGCTCAGGGCCAGTCTTCCTCAGCAAAAAGAGGAGGATTGGCAGTAGTTAGCTCAGGGCTAATCTTCCTCAAAAACAAACAAACAAACAAGAACAAAAAAAAAACCTGTTTATTTATGAAGTTCACTTAATTTTAACAAAAAATTCTAATAAAATTAGTGTCCTCTAATAAAGGAAAATTTATAGACCAATCTAACTTATATACTGAAATGATATATAAAATAATAAATGATGTTGGGTTTATCTCCTGAGAGCAAAGGTGCTTCAGTGTCAGGAAACTTAGTAACATTAATCCATCTCACCAGTTGGTTAAAGGAGAAAAAACATGCTATTATATCAATAGATGCTGAATAGGCATTTAACAAATCCAAAAGCATTTCTAATAAGACATCTAAGTAAAATTGGAATAGAAGAAAAATATTTAATTAAAAATAAAGAATATTTACTAAAAACCAAACATCAAATATAATTCCAAGTGGCAAAACACCAAATGATTTCAATTACAATTAGGAGGCAGACATGGATGCTCACTGTCACCATTATCTTTAACACAGTCTCAGAGGCTCAAAGGAATTTAATAAGACGTGAACAACACAAGAAAACAAAATAGTAGATATAAACATTGGAAAAGAATAAGTGAACTCGTTTTGGGGCATGTTGGGGCTGATGATATAACTGTATAACCAGAAAATCCAAGAGACACCAATAAAAAGCTACAAAATTAATATGAGAATTTTATAAAGTTGATGGATATAAGATAAATATATAAAAATCAACAGCATTTCTCTATCCTATCAACAAATACCAACAAGTGGAAATAGAGAAAATAGTCCATTAACAGCAGATGCAAAATGATACTCATAAATTTTAAAAGAATGGCAACGAAACATACTTTTAAAAAACTACAAAATCATATTAAAGATATAAAACAGCATTTAGAGAAATGAAAAGATATACCATATTCTTGAATGAGAAGACTTCTATAATATTAAGAAGACTTCATATCACTAAAAATGTCAACTCTCCAAAAACTAGTATATAAATATAATGCAATCCCAATTAGAATCCCTGTTGGGATTAGAATTGAATGAAATTATGTTAACGTTTATGTGGAAGAGTAACTGCCTGTGAATATGTAAGATAAGTATAAAGACTGGAGGAGAAAAACTTTACTATGTGTCTATCAGAGCCTTTGGATTAGAGGTAAATAAATGATCTTAAAGTTCGAATCAAAGAGTAACTGCCTCCAGGGGCCGGCCTGGTGGTAGAGTGGTTAGGTTTGTGTGCTCTGCTTCAGCGACCCGAGATTCACGGGTTCAGATCCCAGGCTCGGACCCACACACTGCTCATCAAGCCATGCTGCAGCGGTGTAACACATACAAAATAGAGGAAGATAGGCGTGAATGTTAGCTCAGGGACAACCTTCCTCAAACAAAAAGAGGAGGATTGGCAATGGATGTTATCTCAGGGCGACTCTTCCTCACCAAAATAAATAAGTAAGTAAACTGCCTCCAAATATATATTTAAAAAGTAAGCACAGTGGAGAGAGAAAAACTTACCATGTTTATGGTAATTATTAGCATATTTATGAAAATATGCTACTAAGTCACTATATTTAAATGAATATGATATTAATGGTCCCTCAAGTAAATCAGTGGAACAGGAGAGACAATATAGTAATAGATGCTAGCATATATAAAATTTTAACATATGACAGATAGTAGTTCTAATTAGTGGAATAGGATGGATTATTTAATAAATAATACTGATATAATTGGCTATCCACTGGAAAAGAATAAAACTGGACCCCCATATCTCACCCTATATAAAAAATAAATCCATATGTATTGTTAAATGAAAGAAAACTCAGGAGACTCTATGTACAATCTAGGAATGGAAGAGACTGCTTTAACCAGGACTAACCAGAAACAATAAAAGATAGTAACTTGATCACAGCAAAATGAAAACCTTTGATATGGTGAAGTTTACCATAAAAAGTCAACAGACAAATTATACGTTAGAAAAACATTGAATACAGAAGATAATTACTATACTGTATAAACTGCTCTTAAAAATTATCAAGGAAAATTCCAACAGTGCAACAGAAAAATGGCAAAATCTATGAATAGGTACTCACAGAAGAGAAAATTAAAATATTTGATTTTTAAATTTACATCTGACCTTATGTTGCCTCCAAGTTCATGTGATGGCTCCTGTCTTCTCTTCCAATGCCAGTTTCTCTCCAGACTCCCCTAGTCTGTGGTATGTTCCCATCATTCAAGGCTCCCAAGCCGAGAGGCTCAGAGCCTTCTGTGACTTCCTTCTCTCCTTGGCTGTTCAGCATGTGTTCACCTCCCTAGGCCTGATAGTCCCCGACCCCTGACTCTACCTCAGCCTTGCCATTGTGGCCACGGAGAGGGCCAAGGAGACAGAGTGGGAGGGGCACGAGCCTTGGAGTGCCACCAGGCTTGCTTTCACTCCCTGCCATCTACCAGCTACGTGGGAACAGGCATGTCCTTCCTCGGCCTTGATTTTCTCCTCTCTGATGGGATAATTATACCTGCTTTTCAAGGTCACTGTGAGAACTGACAGAAGGAATTTATACACAGTGCCAGCATGGTGTCTAGTACATATTAGGACCTAAAAAATGTCAGCTCCCTTCCCTACTTGAGTTCCTTACAATTAGTCTAGGGTCTGGGTTACCAGCAAATATATTTTCTAAATGGCTACTTGGCTCCGATTGCCTGACATTTGGAACCCTTCCACTTGTTGCTAATAGCCTAATTTTGCTAAAACACTGCTTGTGTTATATCATTCTTCTGATTACCAATTTTCCATGACTCCTTACTGCCTTTAGGAAAAAGTGCAGACTCCACAGCCTTCCTGCCAAGACACTCATTCCTCTGAGGGAGAAATGAAAAAACTTTGCCCAAGGTGCCCAAAACACAGTTTTTAATCTTTTCATTTGGGAAAATGAAGGCATGCCTACAAATTTGGATTCACCTTATATAACAGTGTATGCCATGTTTTCCTTCATTACTCTAAACCACCATCCACTGAGGTAATGATATACTCAAGTAAATTCAACTTTGTTTGCCTGAAATTTTACTTTGTGCTTGAAACGTGTGTAGTACATTCATTTAAATCTTTCCACTCAAAATGACGGAACAGGAAGGGATGAGAGCAAGCACTGATCACAGACATGTTATTGACATAGTTACTAATAATTAGGCATATATGTAACACAAATAATTGAAACAAGATTTTGTTGTGATTATAAGAGAAATAAAAATTTAGACATTTCTTTATCATGGCTAGTTGCTAACAATGGCAAGAAATAATTCTCTTTTACCCAGGACTTGTTTTTCCAGGTCATGGCATCTGCTTTGCAAGTTCACTTCCTGCTGTGTGGACGTCTGAATCTGCTGAGACCTCAGGATGGCTGCATCTGACAATACTTTCAGATTTTTCATTTCTTCTTCAAGGCATACCTTATTTCTCTGGCACTGTGTCAAACTTTTATTTAGTATCTCTATTTCTGTAAAGAAAATACAAAGTTTACAAATAGACAAGACTGAATCATAAAACATTTTCTCCAAAAAATGATTATTTTCTCTCAGAAAATTAACACTTAAAAGCCAGGATGAGGGGCTGGCCCCGTGGCCAAGTGGTTAAGTTCGCGCGCTCCGCTGCAAGCGGCCCAGTGTTTCGTTGGTTCGAATCCTGGGCGCGGACATGGCACTGCTCATCAAACCACGCTGAGGCAGCGTCCCACATGCCACAACTAGAAGGACCCACAACGAAGAATATATAACTATGTACTGGGGGGCTTTGGCGAGAAAAAGGAAAAAATAAAATCTTTAAAAAAAAAGCCAGGATGACCTTTCTCAGAGTTTAATGACACCTGACAGCTAACCAGAAGGTTAACTTTAAATTTAGTAGTTATTCTGGAAAACAAAGAAGAAAAAGGATTTTACTGCTAAACGGTGCATGAAACATTTTAGTAGTTTTTTTAGCCTTTAAATTGTATTTAATGGCAAATCGGCCTGCTTTTTAAATATTTACATAAATGAATAACATAATATCTGTGTAATGTTCTGGGTTTTATTGAAATTAAACTGTTTTCTTGGCAACGTGATTGATAAAGTCAGTTTAAATGTGCTAGCATGAGCTGGTCGGGCGCATTTCTAGGAGAGTAACTAGGATATGTGCTACACAAATTACGAAGAGAAGTGGTAGGGATGGAGAGGAATAAAAGGATGCAGTGTCTAAAACTAACAAATTTATGGGGAGAAAGTATTAGTTAATATATCTTAATGATTCTAAAAATACTCTGCCTCCTCAAAATGAGGCCAGAATTCATCATAATAATCATTTGTCATTGTTCACTTAGATTAAGTTTAATAAAAATATGCCTCCACAGCATTATGTTGATTTAGATACACTAATCTGTATAATTTCCTGAGAAATGCATGGCACACATCATCCTTCAAAATGATCATTATCAAGCTCTCCCTTCATCAGTCTTGTTAGCACTGTTGCCTTAAACCACTATGAAAATATAAAGACACACACAATAATGATAAAATACTATAAAATTGGTACAACCAAAATTAACGGAATTGATGAGGATGTGATCTATGAAAAAATCTAGACAGTCTGCTTTTCCAGAGAGTTCACTTGGCATTCCCTTCCTTGGTTAGCTCATCCTGGGCCATGTGAGGGGTTTAGCATGTGATTGGGTGTCAAAGGAAGTCGTCTCGGTTGATTGGTCTTGGAGCCACCACAGTAGAAAGAGCAGTCACATGGGCCAGTGAAGACCAGAAGCAGAGATCCATAGACATGGCAGCAGAGGTGATCCGGGCGGTAAATGGTTACAGGAGAAGAAAAGCACTATGCTAGAACAAAGCCCAGGGAACAGGGCAGGCCTTGAGGGATGGCGACTAGTAGGATCAAGAATGTGGTCCCCGGAGAGAAAGCAAAATGTCTTTCCGTGGGTAGAAAGTACGTCTGGAAAACACGTGACATTTAAGACAGACCTAAGGCATGAGCCCAAG
Organism: Equus caballus; assembly: GCF_041296265.1. Lineage (NCBI taxonomy): Eukaryota > Metazoa > Chordata > Mammalia > Perissodactyla > Equidae > Equus > Equus caballus. Next base: position 10,133,240 of record NC_091702.1, on the reverse strand, counting down.
GTGTCTGGCACCTTCTTCACTTTCAATTCCTGCTCAAAATGGAAAAGCTGGGCAAATAATTTTATTTTATTTATATTTTTATCCATTTGGCAGGGACCAAATAAGTGGAGTTCTACTATATTCTAATGATTACTTTATATGGGAATTTTTTCCTAGGAATAGCCATATGCTTCTAAAAACTTGTCGATATGCACCCATTTGTGTGCAGTAAACTGCTAACACACTAGTACATAACATTTTTAAAGAATGTAGTTAAACAAATAAGGAGGCTCCAGTTTTACTTCAGGCAAAAAGTCTTCCTGGGTATTTTTGTATCCATAAAGGTGGCTTCTTATGCTGAATAAACGGTATCATATCCTAACCATATCCATCTATGTTTAAGTCAGAATGACACTGCAGAGGAGCACACACGCGCTGTCACCTGTTTTGTCATTTGCCAGAGTGATGCTGCTTGGGTTAGCAGGCTGACTCTGTTGGTGTACACTACTAGCTGTCTCTAAAATAACTACTCATGTCAACATGACTTTCTATCTGACATCAAAAGAATAAGAATCTGCAAAACAAATTCATTTGTGAAATATATTCTAACACATGGAAAAGTACAGCAAGATTTCAAAACTAACAGGGGCTACAATGTTTCTAACATGAAATTAGGAGAGAAAACTCAACAGACGTGAATTCATTCACCTTCGGGAACCTACACAGGCCTGTACCTATGGCATCCTGGTCAAACATTCAATCCTACCTTTGTCATTAATAAACTTCCTATGTGTCAGTCATGTGTCCCAATTTGGGGTTCAGAAGTTATGACCTCTACCAGGTCAACCTATTCCAGTCATTGTACTCACCATGCACTTGCCCTGTTTCAGCAGTGCCCCGTGAGAAAGTCCTCTAACCTCACACCCGGCCTGCCGCAGCTCAGATGCTACTTCTGCCTGGAAGTCTTTTGTGGCCCAATCTAGAAGTGACCTTGATCTTCCTGGAACTCGCACCAATTTACACCATTTCTATGGCACTAATCATATGTATACATAGGATCTACTATTGAGCTGTAAGTCATTTTAGGTGACAGGTAATGTCTTACTCATTTTTCATTCCCCCCATAATTTCTGCCATGCCATCCTCACATTAACAGGGGCTCAATAAATACCAACTAAATGAGTAAAGGCATGACTGAGCGAAGCTTTGAAAGAGTTTCTAATATACCGCTAGCTGAAGCTCCTGAATATGTGTCTATCTTACCTCACCCTTCATTTCAGAGGCAAGCATTTTGAGCCCCAGATAATTTAATTTCAGACTAGGTAAGGCAGTAAAAACACACATCCGAAAGAAGATAAGCAAATAGGACTACCATATCCTTCACCTCATCAATTTTACGAAAAATGTGAACTACATATCTAAGCCTAATTCAGGACATGAATTTTAAAGATTTTATTTTTTTCCTTTTTCTCCCCAAAGCCCCCCAGCACATAGTTGTATATTCTTCGTTGTGGGTCCTTCTAGTTGCGGCATGTGGGACGCGCCTCAGCGTGGTTTGATGAGCAGTGCCATGTCCGCGCCCAGGATTTGAACCAACGAAACACTGGGCCGCCTGCAGCGGAGCGCACGAACCTAACCACTTGGCCACGGGGCCAGCCCCCAGGACATGAATTTTAAAAGTTCAAGAGCTGCTCAGTCAATAGTTATTTTGAGAGTGGAAGCAAATTGATTCTACACTTGTTACCATATTCTGCCTTGGTAAAAAATTTTTTTTTCTGAAATTTCTTTTATTAAAATAGGTATGGGGGGCCAGCCCACTGGCTCAGTGGTTAAGTGTTCACATTCCGCTTTGGCAGCCCGGGGTTCGCCAGTTCAGATCCCGGGTGCAGACATGGCACTGCTTGGCATGCTGTGCTGGGGCAGGCATCCCACATATAAAGTAGAGGAAGATGGGCACGATGTTAGTTCAGGGCCAGTCTTCCTCAGCAAAAGGAGGAAGACTGGCGGCAGATGTTAGCTCAGGGCTAATCTTCCTCAACAAAAAGAAAAAGCTATGGTCTGGTTTAAGAATACCTAATCTATGAACATTTAAACTTAAAAATATTGATTACATAAAGTGATATCCACTCATTTGAAGAGTAGGAAATATTTCACTCATATCTGCTATTCGATATTCAGCATAATTTGTTAGCAAGAAAATATTAAACAATGCCTTTTTCTGGGAATGTTGTTTCTGTTTTGGACTTTGATTTTAAAAACTAAATTAAGGGGCCAGCACGGTGGCATAGTGGTTAAGTTCGCATGCTCCCCTTTGGTGACCCAGGGTTTGCCAGTTCAGATCCTGGGTGCAGACCTATACACCACTCATCAAGCCATGCTGTGGCAGCACCCCACATACAAAGTAGAGGATGATTGGCACAGATCTGAGCTCAGGGCCAATCTTCCTCACCAAAAAAACCAAAAGAACTGACCCTAAATTAATTTCAACATGCAAATCTTTTAAAGTATCTTAGTAATGCTGTGCAATGTGTATGGGATTTACTATATTAGTCTGCTAGGACTATCATAACAAAGTACCACAGAGTGGGTGGTTTAACCAACAGAAATTTATTTCCTCACAGTTCTAAAAGCTAGAAGTCTGACATCAAGCTGTCAGCTGGGCTGGTTTCTTCTGAGGGCCGTGAGGGACGAATCTATTCCAGGCCTCTCTCCTTGGCTCGTAGGTGGCTGTCCTCTCCCTGTGTCTTCACGTCGTCTTCCCTCTGTATGTGTCTGTTTCCAAATTTCCTCTTCTTATAGGAACACCAGTCATCTTGCATTAGAGCCCACCCACTTAAATTTAATTATTTCTTTAAGGACCCTACCTCCAAATACAGGTATATTCTGAGATACTGCGGGTTAGGACTTCAACATACGAATTTTTGGAGACACAACTTGGCTGATAATACTATATTTTAAAATCTTTATTGGCAGGGCTGGCCCCGTGGCCGAGTGGTTAAGTTCGCGTGCTCCGCTGCAGGCGGCCCAGTGTTTCGTTGGTTCGAATCCCGGGCGCGGACATGGCACTGCTCATCAAACCACGCTGAGGCAGCGTCCCACATGCTACAACTAGAAGGACCCACAATGAAGAATATACAACTATGTACTGGGGGTCTTTGGGGAGAAAAAGGAAAAAAATAAAATCTTTAAAAAAAAATCTTTATTGGCATTACATTGTGATTATAAATATGTAAAAATAGATGAGCATGTGGAGAACTAGAACATAAAGTGAAAAAATGAAAACAATTGTGTTAGGATAGAGCAATTAAGAGTTTATCTTATTTCTTATAAAAATGTTCCAAGTTTTGTTTTACACCAACCCTTCAATTGAAGAACTATGCCATGCAGAATCAACTCACGCCATAAGGATATATCCATACAGATCATAAATAAAAGCTGGTATTTTTTTAAAAGTATTTATTGTTTAAAATATTTATAATATTGTCAAAGTTTATAGCTAATATATGCTTTTAGCTTTTAGAATAAGTGTTATATAATTTGCTAGCTAATGCAAGTATAATTACTAGTATTAATCCTATACAATCAATTTCTTGGCCTTGATAAGATTTTCCTGTTGTTCTTTTTCCTGTCAGTTTACTCAAATGAACTTAAAATTGTATTAGATCATTACGTTTTTAGGAAACTTCTATAGCCTTATTGCCAAGGCATGCTGATGTTACAGTGTATGACTGTAAATTCACATGACTTTACAGAGTTTTATTACAATAATACAAAAAAACCCAAAGACTAAATTTATTATTTAATGAAGGGATCATAAAACACTAGATTTCTTAAAAACTTTTTATTTTGAAATACTTACAGATTTACAAGAAGTTGCCAAGAAATGTATAGGGAGGTCTGACGCCACCTCCACTCCCCTTCCCCCATGGTGACATTTTGTATGATGACAGGATACTATCAAAACCAGAAAGTTGACATCGGTACACCCCCCAGAGCTAATTCAGATTTCACCTCATTTATGTACGTGTGCATGTGTTGTGTGTGTGTGTGTTTGTGGGTAGTTCTACGCAATTTTATCATGTGTGTAGCTTTGTGTAACTACCAACACAATCAAAATACAGGACTGTTCTATCACCACAAAGCTGCCTTCCTCTACTCCTTTACAGCCCCATCTACTCCTAACCGCACCATCCCTGACCCTGGAAACCACTAATCTGCTCCTCATCTCTATATTTTATTGCAAGAGTGCTACGTAAACAGATTCATATAGTATTAATCTTTTGAGACTGGCTTTTCTGACTCACGTAGTTCCTTTCAGCATGCACTAATTGGTTCCCTGCTATTGTTGAGTAGTATTCCATGGTATGGATATAACACAGCTTGTCCTTCATCCACGGAAGAACATTTGGGCTGTTTCCACTTTTGGCTATTATGAATAAACCCACTATGAACATTTATGTATAGGTTTTTGCATGAACATAGGTTTTCATTTCTCTGGGATAAATGTCCAAGAGTGCAATTACTGGGTCATGTGGTAAGGGCACCTTTGGTGTTAAAGGAAACTGCAAAATTATTTTCTAGAATGGCTGCACCAACTTCCATTCCTACCTGCAATGCTGGGTGATCGAGTTTCTCCAATCCTTGTCGACATTGGTATATTCAATTAAAATTTTAGACATTCTAATAGATGTGTAGTAGTATTTCATTATGGTTATATTTGCATTTCCCTAATTGGCTAATGATGTTGAAAATTTCTCGTGTGTTTACTTGCCATCTATATATCCTCTTTGGTGAAGTCTCTGCTCATACATTTAGCCTATCTTCTAATTAAACTTTTTCTTTAAATGTAGAGTTTTGCGAGTTTCTTTTTATATATATTCTACATACAAGTCCTTTGTTTGATATGTGGTTTGCAAATATTTTCTCCCAGTCTGTAACTCATCTGTTCATCCCCTTAACAGGATCTTTCACAGAAAAAAGTTCTTAATTTTGTTGAGGTCCTATTCGTCAATTTTCCATTTTATGTATCATGCTCTTAGTTCAAGCCTAAGAATCCTAGGTCCCAAAGATTTTCTAGTTTCATGTTTTACATTTAGGTCTGTGGTCCATTTTGAGTTAATTTTTTGTATAAAGTGTGAGGTTTAGGTGAAGGTTCATGTTTTTAAAAAAAATTTTGCCTGTGCATATCCAATTACTCCAGCACTATTTGTTGAAAAGGCTAGGATATCCTTCCTCCATTGAATTTCTTGTGTATCTTTGTCAAAAATCCATTGGGCATATTTATGTGGGTCTCTCTGTCTCTCTATATATAATTTTTTTTAATTTAAAACAAAAATACATATATATTTAGAGTAAAAGTGAAGGGTATTAATTTTGTTCCCTTATTTAGGGCTAAAAGCCCACCACAATGAAGACTTCCACGGGATAAATGAGAATTTAACACAACAGAAGGAACATGGACTTTAAAATAAAAAAGAATAAATAAGAACATTTTGACTCCTTACAGTGCTAGGCACAATGTAGAGTGTGAGAGTGTGTGTCTGTGCTCGCATGCGCATACTTCCTCATTTTACCAATAAGGACTCAGAGGCGGAAGTTTCTTTCTAAGTAGTAGAGGCAGGAAGTGAACTTTGGCGCTCTGGCTCGAGAACCCTGCTCTTAGGATTCCTCCGCATCTGTAAGTATTTAAGAATTGAAGCCCACAACACAGAGGCCAGTGCAGGCTGGCACAGACACACTGGCTGTGTGCCCTCCTCCAGGCCTGGCAGTCAGGTCTATAAAACGGCAAAGCTATCAAGGATCCCACATTCCCCTCCAGATTCTGCCTGATTTCTGCCTCAAGTTCTAATTACTGACTATGAGTAGAACTGGTTTAATAAACTTAAGTAAAGGCTGAATTAAATAGTCAAGACAACAAACTAGAAATGAGAAACATTAACAAGTTAAGCTTAAGAGAGTAACTGTTGAAAGTATTCTTCAACTATAATTCGCATTAAGTCCTTATAATTTTTGCAAATAACAAATAAATTCAAATACAATTATAATATTTTAAAAGTTTTTAAAAGTGTGAAAAAGTTCATTTCACTATTTATACCAGCATTGTCCAATAAAAATATAATGCAAGCCATATCTACGCTTTCAAATTTTCTAGTAGCCACATTAAAAATGTAAAAAGAAATAGGTAAAATTACTTTTAATAGTGTATTTTATTTAACTCCACATATCCAAAATCTCACCATTCAACAAGAGCCTAGAGTCACATTTAAAGTGCTCAACAGCCGCGTGCCGTGGGTGGCTGCCATATTGGACAGCACAGGTCAATAGGTTTCCTGGGCTTTCCGCCATCCTTTTGTAACGATGTGATAGCTCCTCAAGCTTTTCAATACCTTTAAAAGCATTACACAATTTATCTTCTCTGAATCTAAATTTAAGACATAGAGTACTTACTTAAAATTCTATGTTGTAAAATTGGCACGTTTATATATTTACTAGAACTGCAGCTAAATTTCAAGTGTGTTCAAATTGATCAAAGAAACTGCAAAAAAGGCAAGCATCAGCACCTGTGGAGTACTGCACAGACTGGGGTTTGACTGCACTGATGACACTGAGTAAGGAGAAAGTTTTTAAAAAGAAGCAAAGATTCCCCACAATAATATATCCCCATCTGCTGTGTTCACTAAGCTCTTGCTTGGGAATTGAATATACTGTCCTAGTGCAGGTATCTCCATCTCTGAGCGTCTGCAATCACCACTGCGCAACTTCTAAATGAAGCTCCCGCTCCGCGGTGACAGTGACGTGATTTACTATAACGGGAAGTGTTAAAGTCAAGGGTTGAAAACTAACTCCTGTCTCCTCATGCTAGATAAAATGTAAAATGTGCTATTACTTATAAACGAAAAACAAAATGGGCATACACCTTGACTCTTCAATTCCACTTTTAGGAATTAACTATGTTAAAGAAAAAATGAGACAAGATCATAGAAATGCACATGTAAAACTGTTCACTGAAGGCTTATTTATGAAAGTAGAAACTATGATCAACCTAAACGTCCACGAATAAAAACTAGTTAAATCAGTTAAGATACATTCCTATGAGACTCTATGTCAACATAGTTTTACACAGTTAGTTGGTGTAACTATATTTCCATGATATACTGAGTGTATATAACTATGCACAGAAAAAAATGGTTAGAAACTCCTACGTCAAAATGTTAATAGCGGACATCTCCATTTAATGAGACTGCAGACAACGTTCACTTCCTCCTTTGCTCTTTTTCTGACATTGAGGCTGTTTTATGTTTACGGCCATAAAAATCCCTAAGGGCATTTAAATTTGTGGTAAAAAAAGAATTATTAAGTTTTTGCATTTGCCTTCTTATAAGTTTGATAAACAACTTTCAAACTGGTTTTAAAAACCAGATTAAGAGTTTTACTACTGATGGTAACCCACGGCTTCTAGGCAAGTGTAGCTCATAACCAAGGCCCTTCCTCTGTCCTTACTCCCTCTCCCCAGATTATAGAAGTAATACTTGAACATTACCAAAAATGTTCAGAAAATACTCAGAGGTTTAAAAAAGGAACACAAAGATTATCAGTAATCTCAGTATTAAAATTTTGTTGTACTTTGACTTCCATTTCCATTCCACAGTGGTCACTGAGCACCCACTATGTCACACACACAACTGTCTTAAAACTCTAAGAATACAGATTGAGCAAAGCAGGAAAATTCCTGTCCTTGTGGAGATTACAGTCGAGTAAAAGGAGACTGTCAGTCAACACACAAATCAGTTAACGGATAAGAATATTTCTGACAGTGATAAATGTTATTAAAAATAGAACAGATATATTTTTATTTTGTTGAACTTTTCTCAAGTAATTATTTCTGAAATGGCTTCAAGATTATAAAATGTGTGAATGTTTACAGGTACAAAAATGTCTGTATTTGACCTTATACTTGAATTCTAGTTTATCTTGCATAGAATAATAATTTTGAAAATCATTTCCTGTTGAACATTTGAAGACTTTACTACACTATAAAGAATAATTTGCAAAAGACAAGTGAAACTTCTTGAGTCTAAATAATGATTGATAACGTGGGAGTAAAGCTTAAAGAAACTGTTATTTTTAAAAGGAGAAGGGGCTAAAATTCTAGATGCTTTCAAAAAATATGTAAAATATAGAATAAAGGGATGTGTCATCAAAAAAAAATAGAACAGAAAAATAGGATAAGGAAAGACTCCTTTAACTAGGGTGGTCAGCAAAGAGCTCTCTGAGGAGGTGACATTTGCACTGAGACAATCACAGAAAGGGCAGAAACTTGTCCTGGGAGACTCTTAGCCAATTTCCCCTTGGTTAACCTAAAGTTTCTCTCTCTGTCCATGTATCACACAGTCATGGCCACAATCACACTCAGTGAGAATAAAGTGAGTGAGGCTTTCTGAGGGACGAGTATTATTCCTTGATGCAGACGGGCTGTCAGTGCCTCCTTGCTTTTTATGTCTCTGCCTGTGATCATGACCTATTGCAGTCTATGTGTTCTTATGTGGCTGACTTAAACTAACAATCCTAAAGTGGACACTTGGCTTAAAAGATTCCCAAAAAGAAATCATGGATTAGAGAAGATACTAAAAGCAACATAAATGAAAACAATAACTGGCAGAGCTGATGCTGCTTCTATTCTGGTATGACAGAGCTACCGTTACTGACATTATGGGGTAAATATTCCATAAGAAGATGTGACAAGACACTGAAAAGTGAGAAAATTATCAAGAAGACTATTTGAAACATAGATTAACATCATCTACACATCCCATTAAAATGGCTAAAATTAAAAACACTGACAATACAAAGTGTTGACAAGGATGTGGAGCAACTAGAACTCTCATATGTTGCTGGTAGGAATTTGAAAGGAACAAGCACTTTAGAAAAATACTGAGTAGTTTCTTAAAAAGTTAAACATACTCTACCATGTGACCCAGCCATTCTACTCCTAGGTATTTATCAGAAAGACATAAAAGCATATATCCATAAAAAGATATACATGAATGTTCAAATAATCAAAATAATGAATGAAATAGAGTATATTTATATGATGAAAGACAATTCTGTAAAGCAAATCTATATTATAACTGTAGCAGACACTGTCAGGGCCATGTCTATATCCCTTTGACCTTTCAGCATTCCTCTACTGACTTCCAGCTCCCAGAATCTGCATCTCTGTGCTGGAAGAATCTTTTCCCAGGAAATGCAGACAGCAGCCTGCCCACCAAATGGCAGGTTAGAAGCGCCAAGGAATCCACACTGCCTGGGAACAGCCCTCAACCAGTGACTCAGGAGTTGATGCCCAGCTCCCTCACTCTCAGAGTGGGGAATTCAAACCATTTCTCAGAGTTTCCTCACCATATGAAGCTCCAGTTGCCCACTGCAATAGTGCAAGCTTTGTTAGCTGTCTTTCCTCCCTATATCCAGGTTACTTTCACTTCCCAAATAAACTATCTGCACTCATATCTTTGATTCAGTGTCTGCTTCTGGAAGAAATAAGACACTTAACATATATGTAATATTTTATTTTTATTAACATCAATCTCAAAAACATCACTGACTAAAAAAAGCAAGTTCAAAGTATACCTACAAGTATGAAACCATCTGTGTAAAATTTAAAATCTTATGTAAAAATAATTAATATAATTCATGTTATACTATTCATCTGTATTTGTCTAAATTTAATTCTTAAAATTAGTTAAAAAGGATATTGTTATACACAGGAGCCAGCCTGGTGGCATAGTGGTTAAGTTTGTGCACCCTGCTTTGGTGGCCTGGGGTTCACCAATTTGGATCCTGGGTGCAGACCTACACAATGCTCATCAGGCCATGCTGTGGAGGCAGACCACATAGAACAATTAGAATGACCCACAACTAGGATATGCAACTATGTACTGTGGCTTTGGGGAGGGGAAAAAAAAGAGAAGATTGGCAACAGATGCTAGCTCAGGGCCAATCTTCTAAGATTGGCAACAGATGCTAGCTCAGGGCCAATCTTCCATAAAAAAAGAACACACAAATCTCAAATGTATCATTAGATGTTTTGCTAAATGCATCCACTGTGTAACCCAAACTCCTGTCAAAATAGCTCTACCATCACCACAGAGAGTGCTCCACACCCCTTTTCCAGTGAAGCCTCCCTCCAAGGTAAGTACTGATTTTTTCCCACAAGAGGTTAGTTTTCCCTATTCTAGAACATCATATAAATGGAATCATGCAGTATGTATTATTTGCATAAGTCTACTTTCATACACGTATACATAATAAAGTATAAGCAATTTTATACTTTATAACATAAAACAGTTTTATGTTTCATAATAAACAAGGCAGCATATTTTTTGTGTTTATCCAAGTTACTGCATCATCTTCAGTTCTTTCTATATTCCATTGTTTCTTCGGTTCCTTTTTTTGATAATCCATTCTATTGATGTACTTCTGGGCTTTTTCCAGCTGAAGGCTATTTTGAATAAAGTTGCTGAATATTCTTATACAAGTATTTTTGTGGACATATGTTTTCACTTTTTTGGGGGGGACAAATTCCAAAGAGAAGAATTTCAGAGCCATCAGATAGATGTACCTTTAGTTTTATTAAAAACCATCAGATCTTTTTTCAAAGTAGCTATAGCATTTTATACTCTCACCAGTTTGTATGAGAGTTTCAGTGGCTCTCCTTCCTCACCAACATTTGCTGTTGTCGATCTTTTTCATTTTAACCAATCTGGTGGGCATGTACTGGTGTCTCACTGTGGTATCCATTTGCATTTCCCTTATAACTGATAATGTTGAGCATGTTTTCATGTCCTTACTGGCCATTTGTATATCTTTCCTTATGAAGGGTTTGTTCCAATCTTTTGGCCATTTTGATTGGACTGTTTGTCCTTTTACTATTGACTTGTAGGTGTTCTTTATGTAACCTGGACAGCAGACCTTTGTCACATGTTTTTTGAATATTTTTGCTGTCTATGGCTAACCTATTCACTTTTTTTAGTGGCATCTTTTGATGAGCAGTTTTTAATTTTGATGAAGTCTAATTTATCAATTTTTGTGCTTTTGTAGTTCTTACTTCTGTGTCCTATTCAAGAAATCCTCATTTACTACCAATTAATGAAGATATTTTCCTATGTTTCTTCTTTTATAGTTTGTTTTAATATTTAGCTTTATGATTTACCTTGAATTAATTTTTATGTATGATGTGATGCAGGAGTTGAGCTATATTTTCCCATTTTGGTATTCAGTTGTTCCAGCACAATTTGTTCAAAGACTTTCTTTTTTCCATTGGATTGTTTTGGTGCCTTTGTCAAAAGTGAAATGACCAGGGGCCGGCCCTGTGGTGTAGTGGTTAAGTTCACATGCTTTGCTTTGGTGGCCTGGGGTTCGCTGGTTAGGATCCTGGACGCAGACCTACACACCACACATCAAGCCATGCTGCAGCAGCATTCCATGGAGAAGAACTAGAATGACCTACAACTAGGATATACAACTATGTACTAGGGCTTTGGGGAGAAAAAAAAAAGAACATTGAAAGCAAAACGATCATATAAATAGGGGTCATTTACCAGGCTCGTTTGTTCCATTGATCTATTGTTGATCCCTATGCCAGTCATACACTGATTTGATTACTGGGACTTTATACTAAATCTTAGAGTCAGGTAATGTTAATTCTCCATTGACTGAATACTTTTTAAAGAGTTACTTTTAAATTTGTTTATTAGTTTTTTTAGTTATATCTTTCCGTATTTATCATTTGGTGGTTTCTCTAGGAATTATATATCCTTAATTTTTTAGTCAACACAGAATGCATACTGCACCACATCACATAGAAAACAAAGAAAGTGCAACCATATGGATCTATTTACCCCTTCCCTCTGTCCTTTATGCTCTAGTTTTCATATGTTAAATCAACATGCTTTTATAAATCCACAATATTAAAATTCTTACTTTAAATGAGCATGAAATTGTTAAAAATTCAAAGGAAAAAAGAGTCTTTCATATTTACCCATATTTATCATTTATGGTGCATTTTAATCCTTCCTAAGAACCCTGAGGCTCTGTTCATTTTTTTTGATATTTATCTCTCTTCTTCAACTTGAATAATTTCTATTGATCTATCATAAAGTTCACTGGCTTTAAATACAGATATTGTATTTTTCAATTCTTGAATTTCCAATTTTTAATAGTTTCTTGCTGGGATTTTCTATCTTTTCATTCATTATTAGCTTATTTTCCTTTATGTCGTTGAACAGAGCTAACAGCTGATTTGAAATTCTGGTCAGGTAATTATGTAATCTGGATCAACTCAGGGTTAGTCTCTATTGACTGTCTAGTCTTTGAGCATGCGCCATTTTCCTGTTTCTTCTCAGATTAAGTAATTTGGGGTTGGATCCTGAACATCATGGATGTTACATTATGGAGATTCTGGATTCTGTTATATTCCTCTAAAGTATTGATCTTTTTGGTATTGTTTTGTTTTAACAAGCAGTTAACTTGGCTGAACTCCACTGTACAATCTGCCTCCTCTGGGGTAGACAGCAGGTGACATCAATCGCTGTAGCCTCAGGTGGGCTGCTGAGAGTCTTCCCTGTGCACATGTATTTCAGGGATAAGCCAGAGAATTGGGGAGAATTTACATGCAAAGTTTGAGCTCTCCTTTTCTGACTCTCTGGGATATCCTCTTTTCTGGGATATCCTCTCAATTCTTAGAGGCGGGAGCTGCCTTGATCTCTGCCTTCTAGTCTTCAAGTCAAAAAGACTACAGATTTCTATCAGAGTTTTAGCTTCCCTTCATGGAACAGATTGTACCCTGACCTCAATCTAACAGTCTTAAATAAAAAAAAATCAAGGAATTCACCCAGGGCCATTCACTTCTTTCAATTAAAAAAATTTTCACTTTTTTTAAAATCAGTTTTAGGCTCATAGCAAAATTAAGCAGAAAGTACAGAGAAGTCACATATACCTCTTGTCCCCACACATGCATGGCCTCCCCCACCATCAACATCTTGCACCAGAGTGGTACATTTGTTATAATCAATGAACCCACATTGACACATCATTATCACCCAAATCCATAGTTTACATCAGGATTCACTCTTGGTGTTGTACATTCTATGGATTTGACAAATGTTTAAAGACACATATCCACCATTATAGTATCAGACAAGATAGTTTCACTGCTCTCAAAATCCTCCATGCTCCACCTGCTCATTCTTCCTACCCACCTTAGCAACCACTGTCTCTTTACAATTTCCATAGATTCATCTCTTCCAGAATGTCATGGAGTTGGAATCAGACAGCATGTACCCTTTTCAGATTGGCTTTTTTCAATGAGTAATATGCCTTGTTTCAATTTTTGACAGTCCCTCCATTATGTGCTTGGTTTTGGTCACTCTCCAGTGTTGTTAGATAGTTATTTTGTCCAGAATTTATAGTTGTTATTTGGAGGAAGTCTGATCTAAAGTGAGTTACTCAGCCATTAACAGAGGAAAAAGTTTAAAAATACAAATGGGTACATTTAACAGAAATAAGCAGACTTCTGGCCACAGCTCAAGATAGATATATCAGAACTGACATTAGATCAGCCTATAATTATTGAATTTCAGGGTTAGACTAGATCTTAATGGCCATCTAGTCTACCAACCAATAACAGGTTTAAAAGTTAATCATAATTCCTATCACATAAGATAAAATATCATTATTTCATTACTTATGGTATACCATTTACCAAAAAAAATTACAATTATGTTCTAAATATATGTTACAAACCTGTCAAGGCTGTTTCACTTATGGATTTAATTTGTAGAAAAAGTTCTCCTTTCAGTGAAGTCCAGTTTTGAAAATTATCATATACTTCATTTTTAATACTGGTTAGCTCCCTTTTAGTAAAAGTAAGTAATGAAAGAGTCTTAGTCCAGAAATAGTTGTACTCCACCAATCTTCCACTGTCAAGCAGTAAAAAAAAAAAATCAGAATTTTTAAAAATAGCAAGAAAAATAACAAATATTTCTTTGAAAAAAATGCTTTCTTTGAAAAATGGTTTTAGAAAGACCATAAATCTACTGTCTAAATGGAGACAATTTTGAAAGAGAAAGGAGGTTCTATTTATATTACGCTGAGACAACAGATATAAACGGCATATCCCGGAAGCCTGAGGTAGGTGGTCACTCCAACTCATTTCGATTGTGTTATTATTTTAACTAGAGAGAAAGATAGCTATTTTCATACACATTTATTCCATTAATATTTTAAAATTAATTTTAACAGCAAATATTTAGTGAAGAAAATTAGGTCAAGAGTGAGTTTGTCCCAGAGTCTACATGAGAATCTCAGATCTTAGGTAGCCCCTCCTGCCTGACCCTGCTCCTCCTGCAGGGTCAAACCTGGGCCCGTAAGAAACAAAACCTGTTAAGGTGACTGATCCGGTGCTTTTGTTTCATCAATGCCACAGCTCAAACTAATCACATATTTTTTGTCATCTCAATGACTTTTAATACTTCAGATGTCCTGGCTATAATTTACCTAATAACCAAGCAAGATACAGCCACAGATTCAGGAGTTATCAGCAAAAAGAGGATGATAAAGCCATGGAAGTTAATTATTTGGTTAATATTAATCTCCCTCATGGAAGAAGGTAGTGGTCAGCATTTATGGTCTCAAATATAGGCTGAACAGAGTCCATGGTATCTGGTATTAAGGGGGCCTTTTGTGATCTCAGAGAGAGGCATGAGGTAGGGAAGGACCGAGCAGTAAAGCAGAAATGAGAAAATAGCCAGTTATGTGGTACCAGCAATCAAGAACCTTGACTGAGGTAGCAGGGAGAGAAAGAGGAAGATGCAGAGTAGAATGGTTTGTTAGGATGGGAGACAACTGAGTGTGTACACAGCTGAGCAGACAGTACGAGGACAGTCACAGAGGCTAAAAACACACACAACATATGTGATCATTTCTTGTGCAAAGTCCTAGAAAGGACAGACGTAAAACCGAGGCTGAAAGATTAGTCTTCACCAGGGAGAAGAGTGGCATCATTCTGTGTGGTAATTAAGGTCCACCTGAGTGACCAGAAGCCAGGGGATGCCTTAATCAGCATGCAGATCTGGGAGCTAAGAGAGATGCTGATTTCAAAGGGCAAAGAAAGAGTCTAAATAGATCACTAAAGCAAGAGGGCCAACAGTGAGGATGGGAAGTCTGAATGTGCAGCCTGGAAGTGGTAAGACAGGGAGACAACAGCTATGAACCAAGTCAAGGTTAAGGGGCCGGCTGATGGGCCCAGTCTAAGGCTGCTCGGAGCACCGCATGTACACGGGGGTCAGGGCCTCGAGGGATATTTAACAGAAGCAAGGCTGGGTGTGGATGCAGGGGCCTCTGTAAGGAGAAAGGCAAGAAACAGAAAACTCAAGCTTGTCAGTTAAGAGCAGATCCATGTTTTGTGGGGCCTAAATCTTAGGTGATTGGTGATGGGTGCGGGAGGGCTTTCTTAAATAAAAAAAAATGACAACTGCAAAATTAGGTTTAAACGTGTGCAATTATTTATAGAATGAGAAAAATCATTACAAATAAAAATTTAAAGGTTGATGAATTCCATCAATATCACAAAATACAGGAAGACAATACAACTTTTTAATGAGTGACAGCTCTATAATACTTTTTTGCCTGCAATTTTTGGCTGCCTGCTCTACGAGCACCTCTTCATCTGAGAACCATTTTATAATAATACCTTATATGCAGAGAAGGAAAGATTATACAGCCTTTCAGCCAGCATGGCCATGAGTTTTTCATTATCGATAACATAGAAAGATTCTTTCAGCTTCATAGCTCATTATTGGTAATGCCATGGACATATTAAGCATTGTCAAATTTGAAAAAATCCTTATCAAATTTTTTTCATATATGAGCATAAGATTTTTGGCATTTCACGTTTTCTTGGAAAATGACTAATCTTAAATTGTCTTTGAAATGATAAAATTCATGAATCAGTTTATCTAACATGTCCTTGAAGTGGTATAATATGATTTTTATGTTATATTTATTAGAAGTTTTTGTCAAATCAGCGAGCAACTTAAATCTTTCTCCAATGTATTTAAATAATTAACTCCTCTTCACTGAATGGATTATGAAACAATCCAAGGGCTTTTATTAAAAATGTCTCTCTCTTGTGATATAATCTGAAAAAAATTGTTACAATTTGTTTCTTTATGCCAGAATAATTTCTATTGCTTAAATTGATCATCCTTATTGCTTTTATTCCATTTTTATAAAAAATTCATATACATCCAAATTTTTAGTCTGTAATGTCTTGCTTGAGTTATTGAAGCATTCTAAAATGTCTTTGCAAGTGGCAGTTACAATGCTGTCTTCTCAACTCAGCTTTCCCTTACTCAGATTCCCTGAATGTCTGTGACTACTGCAAAAGCATACCAATATCAGAAGTGTGAGAGAGGGGAAATCAGAGTGGAAAGAGACAGAAGTTTTAACCAATTACAATTAAACCATCTTACTTTTGCCAGGGCCCTCCCAGAACCTTGGAAGGGGGTCCTGAGTGAGGGGTTCTGAAACTCAAGCCTGATTTGATTCACATTAAATCTGCCTGTGTTGATAACCTTAACTTTCTCTGTGAAATTAAGGCAAGAGGCACAGCTTCTGAGAGATCAGAGGCATAGGGGAGTCTAAGCAG
The DNA here is from genome assembly GCF_041296265.1 of Equus caballus. Taxonomy (NCBI): domain Eukaryota; kingdom Metazoa; phylum Chordata; class Mammalia; order Perissodactyla; family Equidae; genus Equus; species Equus caballus. The sequence continues at coordinate 10,116,556 of NC_091702.1, read as the reverse complement.
AATAGTGAGGACTTAGAACAGTATCAGAGGAACTGAGGGACTGGTGCTTACCAACCTGCAAGAGGTATGAAGAGGGTTTTAAGGGTAAATACAACCAAATGAGCAGAGGTAAAAGGAGGTGGAGTATTGGTAAAGTCCTCTATGCAGAAATATCCTCTTAGGTAGAAACACGCTCTATGTAGAAACTCCTAAAGAATACACAAACACACACACACACAAATACTAGAACTAATAAATGGGTTCATCAATGTCACAGGATCCATACACAAAAACCAATTTTATGTCTGAATACTAGCAATGACCAATCCTCAAAATAAAATTAAGAAAACAATCCCACTCATAATAACATCAAAAAGAATACTTAGAAATAAATGTAATAAAAGTTCAAGACTTGTACACTAAAACCAAAACACTTCTGAGGGAACACAGATTGAAAGATTCAATATTTTTAAAATGGCAATTCTCCCCAAATTGATCTATAGAGTCAATGCTATAACTATCAAAATGCTAGCAAGCTATTTTGAAGAAATTGTCAAGCTGATCCTAAAATTCATACAAAAGTGCAAGGGACCCAGAATGGCCAAAACAATCTTGAAAACAAAGAAATTTGGAGGACTTGCATTTCTTGATTTCAAGATTTACTACAAACTACAGTATTCAAGAGTGTGGTACTGACATAAGAACAGACATATAGATTAATGGAATAGGATAGAGAATCCGGAAATAATTCCCTACGTTCAGGGTGAATTGACTTCAGCTAAAGGCACCAAGGCAATTCCATAGAGAAGGAATCATTTTTTAACAAATGGTGCTAGAACAACTGGACATCTACATGAAAAAAGATGAATTTAGATTCTTACCTCATGTCCTTCACAAAAGTTAATTCAAAATGTATCATAGACCTAAATGTAAGAGCTAAAACTATAAAACTTTTAGAAGAAATTACAGGAGAAAATCCTTGTGACTCCTGGTTAGGCAGAGTTCTTAAATACATTATCAAAAGCACAAACCATAAAATAAAACATTGATAAATTGCACTTCACTAAAAATAACAACTTCCATTCTTAAAGACACCACTAAGAAAATGAAAAGACAAGCCACAGACTGAGAGAGAATATTTGCAAATCATACTTCAACTAAAGGACTTGTACCCAGAACGTAGAAAGAACTCTTATAATCCTATGATAAGAAAACAAACCAACGAAAATTAGGCAAAATATTTTAATAGCTATTTCACCAAATAACCAAGCAAATGGAGATACTTAACATCATTAGTCATTTGGGAAACACAAATCAAAGCCACAATGAGATACCATTTCACACCCAATAGAAGGGCTACAATGAAAAGGACAAACAGTAGGAAGTATTGGCAAGAACACAGAGAAACTAGAATCCTTATTCCTTGTAGAAATGTAAAATGGTGCAGCCACTTTGTAAAATAGTTTGGCAGTTTCTTAAATATAAATTTACCATAGGATTCAGTAATTCCACACTTATCTACTCAAAAGAAATTAAACATAGATCCACACAAAGATTTGTACATGAACGTTGATAGCAGCATTATTCATAAGTGCCAAAAGTGGAAACAATCCAAACATCCATCAACTGGTAAATGCATAATAAAATGTGGTGTATCATACAATGGAATACTATTCAGCCACAAAAAGGAACAAAGAACTGATGCACGATACAACACGGATGAACTTCCAAAACAAAAGTGAGCAAAGTCAGATGCAAAAGACCACATTTTGTATGATTCCATATATCTGCAATGTCCAGAAAAACACAGATCTACAGAAACAAAAAGAAAATTAGTGGTTGCTTAGGACTGGTGGTGAGATTTACTGCAAAGGGCATGAGGATCTTTTTGCGGTGACTCAAATATTCTAAGCTTCGATGTGTTAAAGGCTGCACAACTCAGCAGGTTTACTAAAAATCATTACATTGCCCACTTAAAATGGGTGGATTTTGCAGTATGTAATTACATCTCAATAAAGCTGCTTAAAAAAAGATGTGAGGTGGGGCCGGCCCAGTGGTGCAGTGGTTAAGTTCACATGTTCCACTTCGGCGGCCCAGGGTTTGCTGGTTCGGATCCCAGGTGAGGACATGGCATCACTTGGCACATCATGCTGTGGTAGGCGTCCCATATAGAAAGTAGAGGAAGATGGGCATGGATGTTAGCTCAGGGCCAGTCTTCCTCAGCAAAAAGAGGAGGATTGGCAGCAGATGTTAGCTCAGGGCTAATCTTCCTCAAAAAAAAAAAAAAAAAAAAAAAAGATGTGAGGTGATAAACTATGGGATCAAGGCTAGAAAACAAAGTAAAGCCAGAAAATGATTGGGAAAATCAGAATCAATACTGGAAGCATTAATGAAACTGAAGAGCTGAAGCGAAAGTGAGAGAGCCAGGAGGAGAGACCTGAGGAGCCGGCATCAAAAGCTTCAGAGATGATCGAGTCTGGATTTACAACTAAGAAAAATTAAAGGAGAAGTACTTTATATTTCAAACAATTTCTGAAAGGTTCACAACAGCAATCCTATAAAAGTAAACAATACTAAAGTATTTCAAGTACGGCTGTATTTGAAACACTGGATTTATACACAACTTTGTATGAAGTGAAGTATACCTATATTCCACACTGTCTTTAGTGTCTATTTCTGCAGGTCTTCTAAAGTCAATTCCCATTCTGGAAAGACACTTTCTTCTGAACAGCAGACGAGCTGAGCAGTGAGGCATGCCACACCTGCTCCTGACCCCTCCCTTGCAAGAGAGGGGCCATGTCAGGGCAAACAGAGAACACTTTCCCGGAGGAAGGGGACTGAGCCCAATGCAGTTAAACAAATGAGGGAACAATCTAGAAAGAGCAACGTGACTCAAAGTCCATGTTCACTGAGCTACCGAAAGTTCCTTTTGAGCTCCAGAGATAGAGATGGCGACATCTGGGTAGTGAAAGCTCTGCTTCTTCTCTTTCCCACTTGAAGAGAAATTATAACAAACTCCTTTTCTTTACCTACAGCAGTCATTAAGTTTTATGTTCTAGTAGATAATTGTAAAATAATAAGACAGTCTAAAATCAGCTTTTAGCAATGCAACAAAATCTCTGAACTCTCCAACCTTTGGGTTGATTTTATTTCAAGACTGTCTTTTCCTATGCAATGCACCTACTAGCGAGAGCATGACTATAACCAGCAATTATTTTTATTTATCCATCACAAACTTTTATTTATTCCAAAATTGTTTTTAGTAACTGCTATTTTTTATATAAATCAGATCCCAGACTCCCAATTTTTGATCTTTTAGCTAAAAATAAACAAAAATCACAGATCTATTGAAAATATTTGAAAAAAATAATCAATAAAAGTGTAATGCAAAATGATGACAAAATTAGAACATTGACTAAAAATAATATTTAAATATGTATATCTAAGTTTCTTCAAGAATTTAAAATACTACGAGTCACATGCCAAATATGAATAATGCAGATTGACTCTACCAGTCCACACTATCCTGAAGCAGTGTTAATTACTTAATCTAGTCCTGGTCTAACTTTTAGCATTTAATCAATCCTGCCATCTGTGATGACATTCATGAATTAAAAAATGGGACTTCCTTAGCAGATCCGCGCCAAAGCTATTGCAGGAGCCAATACTGACCACTGATGGTCCCGACTGAAATGCAGGGTTGGGGTCGCCTAGGTGGTATCCTGTTAGTTCAATACCAAAGTTCTAGGAAAAAGTGGAGAATATTTCTGGTGACAAAAATTGTCATCTGTTTTGTGAGTAGACTCATTCATTCATTCAAAAATTGTATACTGAGCATCAGTTATGTGCAAGGCATTAATGAAAGGTAGATGGCCAGCAGGTTAGCATCAGAGAGCCTACAAAAAATTATTAGCCCAGATAATTTTTTTAACAGAAGAACGTTTTCAGTAATAACTAGTAGATTGGAAAAAAAAATAACCTAACACTCAAAATATCCACTCAGCATATTCCTTTAGTCACCCTGAACCTGTCTCTTTGTAATGTTCACTTAGCTCCCTTTTCTAAAAACTAAGTTACTTAACTTGGAAAAGAATCATTGTTTCTGATATTCTCAATATATTCAACTCCAGTTTTAGAAAAGAAAATACACTTCCTAGTTTCTTTAGAACATTGGGTTTTACCTTTATGTATTATCAATCCTACGAAGATTATATTAACACCACTTATGTTGGAGATTTCTAAATATAAGAGGTCTAAGAGACAGTTTCCCTATTCCATTACTTTTCACGTCACTGGACCATTGGTCAGGGGATCAAATACACCAAGAAATACTGGTCAAGAGGAAAATGAATTACTGTGCTTTAATTCCCAATGTCACTGCAAAATAAGAACAAGGTGTTTGCCTGATTTAAACTTTATTGATATAACTATTCAGTGGAAATATTGGGTAAAAAAAAATAAGTGGGGGGTGGCCAGGTGGCAGAGTGGTTAAGTTTGTATATTCTGCTTCAGTGGCCCAGGGTTTGAGGGTTCAGATCCTGGGCGTGGACATACATACTGCTCATCAGGCCATGCTGTGGCAGCATCCCACATACAAAGTAGAGGAAGAGTGGCAACAGATGTTAGCTCAGGGTCAATCTTCCTCACCAAAAAAAAAAAAGCAAAGTTATTTCCATCTTTTTCAACCACACTGAATATAGAAACTACATTACTAAATTTATTAATCTCATTTGAGCTTTATTCAGTCTTTGATTATTCACTTATTTTCCCCTGGTCTCTTTAATATGTAGAGAGTCTACTAAAATAACAGATCTCCCTTTGACTAAATATGATACTCTTAAGCTGTGCAGAAGCAGAAGTTAAACATCTTAAGCCTGACTTAGTAAAAAAATCAAACACATAATTCTGTATTGTAGAGTTGCTGTATAATTTCACAAAATGGAGGTGAAATGTTTCACTGTATGTATGTTTCTTGAAGGTAAGAGGATACAAGACAACGTGAAGAAAGACTGAAACCTCCATCATTTTAACATGCTTTTTTGTATGCTTTTTTTTGGTGAGGAAGATTGGCTCTGAGCTAACATCTGTTGCCAATCTCCCTCTTTTTTCTTCTCCCCAAAGACTCAATACAGAGTTCTATATCCTAGTTCTAAGTCCTTCCAGTTCTTCTATGTGGGATGCCACCACAGCACGGCCTGACTAGTACAAGTGGTGTTAGGTCTGCACCCAGGATCCAAACCGGCGAACCCCAGGCCACCGAAGGAAAGCAGGCAAACTTAACCACTATGCCACCGGGCCAGGCCCCTAAAGTGCTCTTAACAAAATCATGTTGTTTATATAAAGCACTGTTTTAAATATCACAACCATCATTTTAAAGTACTCTTAATAAAGATTAATTATATATTCTTTGGTACAACAACTTATGTTTCTTACTTCCCTGATTATTCTCACCCAGTTCTGGTAACATAGTAGGCATTGATAAATATTCCTCTATTGATTAACTCTAAAGGATGGAAAAGATATAAAATCCTGAGGTATTCTCTCTTTTTCATGTAGTGGTTGCCTACTGTTTTGTCCGCCCAGTATAACACCCTTCCTTCTGGGAATCATCAACCCTTTATAAAGGAATCGTCTCTCTCCACCCACTCTTACACATGAGTGCCACAGAAGTTTCCGTGTTCCACGAGCCAATCCCACGGGCTAAGTGGACAAAACAACCGCCCCAAACTGAGTCAATCAGAGCTCTTCTCTAGGACTTTTCCTTGGGACTCAAGAAGTCAGCAGGCAGTCCCTCTCAGGGGGCAGTGGATGTAAGAAGTGAAACGTAGGCATTGTGGGCAACCACTTTTCCTTTTAAGTAGAGAAAGTAGATCTGCAGTTAAGAGAACAAAGCCAACACATGCAAAGAAAAGCAGAGATGAAAGACAAAAAGAAAATCTTCGGGGTGGTCCCGTCCTTTGTTCAGGTTATTCCCGAGGCCTAGCTTCACAGGCTCTTCCATGATTCAATTTTTTCCTTAAAATCTGTAATCTATTAAACACTTTTTGCCTAAACTAGTTCAAGCTAGGTTTTAGTCACTTACAACCAAGAGTCCTAACTAACAGTGTATGGCCCAGGATCTATCACATAGTTAAACTTAACTTCTAAGATGTTAGTCTGAAGACTGAATGCTTTCTACCAACCCTTAAGAATGGAGAATACACAGTTAAATAAGCAAATAACAATAGTCAATCTAGAAAAAAATATTGAGTAAAAAGCTGAAAAAAAATGTGTATCACTAAAATTCAGAGAAATGGAAATTGAAACAATAATATTTAATCTAATAAATTAACAAAGATTTAACAAAAATAAGTATTTCCAATACTGGCAAATTACAATGAAACAGCATTATCTTACATCACTTGTGGAAGGATAGATCTTTATAGACTGTTTTTGTAATGCATTTTGAAACTATGCATTAAGAAGCTTAAAAATACTCATATGCTTTGACCCAGGAATTCCACTACTGGGATCTAGCCTAAGGAAATAGATCTTAATACAAAAAACTTTTTTGTTTGCTTTGGCTTTGAAGAAAGCTAATCACCACAATAATTTGCAGTAGCAAAAAAAAAAAATCTGAGAGTAACACAAATGTTCAGTAAGGAAATAGTTAACTGATTTATTCAATGCAATATTAGTCATTAAAAACAATTTTACAGAGGGTATATAATAACAGAGAAATGCTTACATTATGGAGTTAGATTTTTACAAGTCAGGATATCAAACTGCATAGTTAAATGTTTTTAAAACGATATATATACAAAATAATTCAGGCATTTCTTTGACTATGAAAGTGTTTACAATATAAGCTGGATATCATTCAGTAGGTTAACCAGGAATAAGATTTGCATTCTGAAGACTGCTGTTTGCAAAAAGTGGACCTCTACAGATAATAGCACCCTGAGTGATGGGACAAAAGCTGCTGTTCCCGAAATACAGGAAGGCACAGCTACTCTGTGTAAGGGGCGGGCTGTGCAGTGGGCCTTGCCTCCTTTCTTTACTGCTAGTGGCTATGACATGCATAACAATCTCTAGAACTCCAATTTTAGTGCAATCTTACATGCTCAGGATGTCCTCAGTGATACTGAGGTATATGTTTGTCCCTTAGCTAAACTACATTTATTTAAAAACAACAACAATAACAAAAACACATAGATACAGAGATTAGATTGGTGGTTACCAGAATGGACGGGAGAGGGAGGAGGGTGAAAGAGGTGACTGGGCCGTGTGTCTGGCGATGGGTGGTAACTAGTCTTTGGGTGGTGAACGCGACATATGTTCTACAGAGAAATCAAAATATAATGATGTACATCTGAAATTTATATACTGTTATAAACCAATTGTTACCTCAATTTTAAAAAACTACATTTATTTATTATTTTTACCTTGCAATAGTAAGACATTTTTTTAAATATTTAAAACTTCTATTAAAATTCTTATAGAAAAAATAACTTACTTTGATTGTGAAACTCTCAGCTTATAAATCTTTTTCTCATTGAAATATACTTTAAAAATCTGATTTTCTTAGGTTCTTTGGGTAATATAATGAAAACATTTTAAAAGAAGAGACTGAATCCAAAAAGTTATCAGTTATCTTAGGAAGTAACATTAAGGACAATCTTTTTCATCTACTTTCTCCTTCCCAAATATTCCATAGTGTGCACAGTAAAAATAAGAGACAATTTCTGTTAAAGAAAAGGTAATAAATCAGCAAAAAATTTATAAATTAATGTTGGAAACAATAAAAGAAAGAGTGCATCTGAAACACAATATGATAGTCCATTTACTAAATGCTCCAAAATATCATTAGATTATATTAGTTGTTTTAAACACTAGTCTATACATCTGTTTTTCTTTGAAAAGTTTCAAGAGAGCAATATGTGAGCTTCTAGAAATAACACATAGAACCGTAAAATGTCCAAAGAACCATTAAAATTCGAGGTTTCCTTTTCTCCTCATTTTTAGGTTTGAAGCAATAGTAACTTTTGGTTCAACAAAAGAAGAGAGTATGTGACAGGTCACTTCAGGTCACTATTTTTACCTTCTGATAAAACTGTAATTACACTAGGGAGAAAAAACAAAAATAAAAATCATTCAGTTGAAGTATGTATTACACGCCCAGTATGTGCATGATCCACATCAGGCACCATTAAAGTTTCAGAAATAGAGGAATGGTACCCCTCCTCAAGTGACTCATGGTTAGATGTGGGAGAGAGTAAAAGAGAAGACAGTTACATTACAGTGCAGAAAGATGGTAAAGGAAGAAGGCAGAAGAGAGGAGGCAGAGAGGCAAGCAACCAGCTCTCTTTGTGTGTCCTGGAAAACAGGAAGAACTTTCTGATTAGAGAAGTCTCTGACTGTATCATAAGCGTTGCGGAAAGCAGGCAAGGAGGGAGGGACAGGAAGAGAGGGAGGAGGTTGCCCAGGCATAATGGAGGGAGGAAAAGAAAATTTGCTAGAAAGACTTTTATTTTCTTCTCAAAATATTTAATAATCAGGGAAAAAATGAGTTATTATGGTTATGTCCAAATCAAAGATCATTCAAAGAGTTTCATTAATACTGCAGTGACATTTAAAAATGCCCAAAGAATCTTTTCAATGCATTACATGATCTTCATTTCACCATTCAAAGAGAATAAGGAAAAGAAATGTAGTATTTGTTTAAAATTCAACCTATTGCTTGCTATACTCTGAGGAAATAAATTTATGAAATATTCTTCCACTACAAATTATTAAATCACATAAAAATATAATAGTCAAAATATTCTTGCAGTTAAGAAACCTATTTTACTTTTCGTCAATTTTTCTGCTGGCAGTGTTTTACTAACTCAAATCCTATAACCTTAAACTGAGAGTTTCCTAATGGCAATGTCACTAGGAAATGTAATGTGACTTTCTTAGATCATCAAATAATGGTAGTGTGGTCTCAAATTAATTTTCAGCAGATGCTCATAAGGTTCAACAGAAAACACCTCAGTGATGGGGGAGGCTGGGAACATCATTAGACTCGTTTCCTTGTAAAGGGTTCAGTGACAAACAGCCCCCAGAGGCGACCTGGCAGGGAGACTTGCCTGGGTTCTGCTGTGTCGCAGACTTACATTGGCCTCATATAGAAACTGGTCCCTGAACATGTTTTATTTGACTTGCAGAGTGTTTTGTTTTGTTTTGTTTCAATGAGCACCAACATTTAAAATTTGAGAGATTTTACATAAAGATCCAGATTCTCTGACTTTTAAAAAAATCAGGTAATTCAGAAACAATGGGCCCACATTCCCCCAAAAACAATCTCCTGGAGCGGCTGCCTCATTTAATGGGCACGCATTTTTCCGTTTACCATTGTTCACACCCAGCCTGTTTCACTCACTTATTCTGGATACCTGCCTCATTCCAGAGGCCTTTGAATTTGCCATTCCACCTAATTCTACAATTTGCTAGCTGGATTTTAGATGCTTTTATAACCCATTTAAAGCCCATCTGAATGAGCTTTTGGCTACCTCAAATATTTTTTCTCTGAAAATTATGAAAGGTGGTTGCCTGCCATTCATTTGAGGAATTCTTTAAAGTAAATGAATTCTACTTTTATTTTGCATAATAAAGAATATATATATATACTTATATATACCTGTTCTGTATGTGTGTACGTTACACATAAAGAGACAGACAGAGACAGAAAGAGAGAGAGAAGGGTAAAACCATAGAGAAAAATCTGAATTTACACTGACAGTTACCAAGATACTAAAACTTAAAGACCAGGAGAAACCATGACTATTTGCCCCAAAATTGCAGTGGTTCCTTAGCTGAAATATTAGCTGATACCTACCCTACTGACAGCAACTTGTCTCTCACATGGGTGGCACGAACAGGCCTTTTTCATCCCCTTTCCCATTAAACAACAAACACATAACAGCAGCAGCAACAAACGGCCCAGAACCAAGTATGCAAAAGGCCCAATGCCACAGGCTTTCCAGACGCTTTCTCATTTAAACCTTTTGGGGAGTCCCAGCTCCAGCTTCTCCATTTCCTTTTGGTTCCAATCAAAGGTTTTTGCCTGATTTTTAGCAGTTTCTTTGCCATGTGAAATGTTTTATTAGCCTTTATTTTAATGTCAAAGTGTGTTCTACAGCAAGCCCCCACCACGCCCCAAAAGTGGTTTCATAGTAAAGTAAGATTGGAAATAACAGGTCTCTTTAGTGTAAGACTTCTCAGAGCTTTTATTATACTAACGTGGAAAGTGAATCACCAAGAAAAGATACACCTGGAGTATGTTCCGAACTTAAAATTTGACCATGGAATACTTCTTCAACGACATTTCATAGGAATTCCTTGGAACATACTTTGAGGAGCAATGCTCTATTTTTAGTATTAATTTAATAATCATTCTATGTGATTACTCGTATTTAAAGTGGTGTTCATTTCAATAGAGTATCAGAAAGTATCAGCAAAAGGAGGAAAGTCAAGCAGATAGCAGGTACTCCCAACAAGAACAGAGCTTCCTCTTTTCCTAGTGAGTCCTGCAGAGGCTCTATCCGGCCACGTGAGCTGTCCCCTTGAGGACTCCTGTCCAGGATGGAGTCTGCCTCATCAAAGACTTCCTTCTCCTACACACTATTTCAGGGGTTGTCTCAGACTCTGCCCGACAAACATTCTTGATCATCAGACTCGTTTCTGGGCCCTGACCCTTTACTTCCACCTCTGAGTTCACCCTTGGTCCACTACTTTCAGCTTGGAAGACTGTTGTGCAAGCCAACGTGTCTGATCCTGTTCCAAACATGGAACAGGCAATTGGGGTATGTTCACTACCCCAAAACCAATTTTCCACCCCAGATCTACATAGTTTCTTTAACCATGGAGAAGATTGACAGTATCACATCTAAAGATGCTGTTCCTATCATCTTGGTGAAGTTGAATGTTAATATTTTTCTTGTTAAAGATCAGTAATACCAACCCAAAAGATATGTGAAGCGAGCTAATGAACAGTGTTTTCTCATACCCACAACTCGTCACGTTGCCAAATCCACAAGGTCTGACCTATCTGATCTTCAGATATTTGCCAAGTAGCCCACACCATGGACTTCAAGAGCGATAGATAAAAATTTTCAGCCAGGAAAGGCCTTCCCAATGCCATTCCTCCACCATGGTCTTGAAGACAGAAAATACATTATTTATTTCAGATTTCTCCACTCTCCAAAATATAGAACCTGAAACTCCCTAGACAGCAAAGGCATAATTGGAATTCCAAAGCCCCTCAATAACAGATTCTCCTATATTTCCTGAACTTGCCAGGCTCCAGTATCCCACAAACGGCCGTACTGAGAAACAGAAGCCAGTTAAGTTAAAAGTTTTTGGATGGTTCCTTCACTGCAAACAGGAAGCTATCATCAGTAGGCCTGAGGCACTTCAAACAAGCTGACCAAACCAGGCTAAATCTTGGAAATAACTCTCTCCACTCACAGTCTCATCTGAGTTAGGCATTTCTTCCTTCATCTAAGAACTTCAGTTAATTCAGAAGACTGGCTAGTCGGTCACCCAGCACTCAAGTGCTATCACAGCAGGCACGCAGAGGATTTCATGTGAGCACAGAGGAGAACTCAGTCAAGGAAGCCGAAAGGGAAGAGTGAGTTAGGGTCAACGTGGAGCAGAGAAGGGCACAACAAACAAGGGATTCCAGAAGGGCACTAGCCAAAGCACGGAAGCTTGACAGATGGTGGCGTATTCTCATTAATTCTTAGTAGTTCACGTGGAGTGATGAGAACTGAAGGCAAACTGAAGATCATGTGAGCCATGTTATGGAGTTTGCACTTTCCCCTCAGTGCTATGGGCCCCTGGAGGATTTGAAGGAGGAATCAGATTTGCATTTAAGAAAGATTGCTCTACCAGAAATCACTTAAGAAACTTAGGCCCAGGAATATTTGTTTCACTGAGACCTGCCCCTCCTATGACTGTGTCCTCCCATTGAGTCCTCTCCCTCAGAATCTTGTTTCGTCTATAAAGCCCGACCTGTAGACGCTTTCATTGACTGATAACATCAACCAGCGCTGATTCCACCTTAGAGCCACTGCCATACGATTTCCCCGCTTAGAGACTCGACCTCCTGCCCTCACGCCCTTCTCTTTCTCCTCTTCTCTCTCTTGATTGTTACGACCAATTCTGACTTTAGGCCTGAGTTCAACAGCCCTGTACAATTCTCTGCACCAATTCGGCCTTGTTGCTGATTTTTTTCACACTCCATTAATAAATAGGCCTATGTCTTGGTTTCTTGTAATCTTGTCTTCTGTTGGTAACCCCACATAAGACTAGATCCTTATTATTCTCTTTCCAGGCCAGGACCACAGTCTTGCAATTCAGCTTCTCTAACTGTCACTAATTGAGGGATTAGATAGACTTTTGGACTCTTCAACATGAGCCCTGCTATCTTTTATGGCAACTTATTAGTTGTTAGTACTTTGCCTTGAACTTCTCTTGTTGACTACTTATCCGGACACATCAACCCTCTTGGAGATTCGAGGCATGTGGGGGAGGGTAGTAGTGGAGGACGGTGCCTTTACAGCACATAAGGCTGAGGCTGTTTTCCTCAGCACCTGGCCTAGCCAATGGATGGGTGTAACTCCAGCTCCCACCCCTTCTAGTAAACTGCGCACTTGTCAAAAGACACGGAGCCATGCTCACTGAGTTCAAGGAGGTGGCAAGCACAATTTACTGTAACTGTTCTCTCAGACGATAACCTGGCCCCCAGACTGATCCTCACCGACACCTAATCTTATCTTGCACACCGTAAAACAATCACCTCTGCTTCTCCTGTACTAACCCTTTAAGCCTGTCCTTCCCTGATCCAGATTCAAAAGATTTCATAAATTCTTCTATTCTTGGAAACTAGATGTATTGAGCTTGCCCTGTAGTTTTAACAATTTATTGAATACGGAATCATGTAAACCCCAAAGGCAAATGGATATACCTTTTTCTTACCCATAAGTAATCCTGGATTGTATTTCTCAAAATTAAAATTGTCCTGGAGTCTGACAGTCTAAACAAACACAAAGATGCTTATCTAGATTCCCATAAATACTTCAGCTTCGGTAAAAAGAAACACGGCTTTGAGAAAATAACTGCCCACAAGCAAGGCTGCTGCCACTTCTCTCATCCGCCCTTCCATGGAAGTAATGTTGGAAGAGCACTACTTTGGGCTAGGCTGGTAATGCTGATCTCAAAACAGCACAGAGACGCCTCAGAGCAAATATAATATGATATTACAATTTGATTGATTGCAAATATACTAACAGGGAATTTCTGATAGCTGAAACAAAAGGTTGGGCTGAAGTTTGTTTGCATTATTTATGATGGAAATATTAATATAATAACTGCTTACAAACTTCAGAAAAAATACTTCAGTATGAACCATTTATATTTAGAAATAGTTACAAAGTATAACATTAAGTTTGGGATTTATTAAAGCAAATCCATAAAGTCTTAAATCATACAATGCTTTATGTCCTGGTTTTATTAATAATATGTACTTGAATGAATTAGAGCATTGACAAAAAATCCTATCATTTAGATATTTACTACTTTAGATTGCTCTGGCAAACGACGCTAAATTGTGAGGTCATACAGGATATACTGAGTCAATTACATCATAACTTCTCAGATTTCATTTCTCTTCATTTTTGCATTTAAATAAATGAGTTTGTTCAGCATGCTACTTTATATATTGGCATTTTACTGATGTTAAAATGTTTACTTTTCAAAATCATATTTTCCTACAGTTAAGAAAACTTTTATAACAATGACAACAATAACAAAAATAATAATGAACTCTATTGAGCATTTACCAAGCACCAGACACTGCTTAGTAATGCCATGAGCTATCTAACGTCACAGCACTCCTCTGAGGGAGCTCCAGTATCAGCCTGTGACAGCTAAGGGGACGGAAGGCAGAGAGGGAGCAGGCTGAGAGCGGCCACACAAGCAGCGAGCGAGCGGCCTGGGAATCGAACCCGAGCAGCCTGGCTCTTACGTGCTCAAGTGCAGCTGACTATATTTTGCTCTGATTTTGTAGTTTTGATACTTCTTTGCATATCATTTTAGAAGATGGATTCTTATTTGCATATTATACTTTGAATTCTGCCTTGATTAAACTGATACTTAATAGGGATTGACAGGAATTGAGGAGTAGGGAATGGCTTTACCCAGAAAGGGAAGTGAGCAGCAGCTAAAAACCACAAATGTTACGCACGTGAAAAAAGGTTAAGCAGAAGATTAACTTTATACATATTCCCAAATACATGCTTTTTAAATCCCCTCGCAAAACCCAGGGGTTCACAGAAGGAAAGAGTTCAGTGGTAATTCTCACGAACCTTTGTTTTCACGGGCATAAAACATTTTCAGCATCAACCCAGTCAGCCTGTCTCTTGGCACGGTAAGGATGTGGCACGCTGCTCCTTTTCTCCTGAGAGAGAAATCAAACGCTTGCCAGAGCACTTAATATTCCAGCTTCCACAGCAAATTGCTTTCATCCCTTTCTCCGGCCTCCAAAATGACTTCGGATTTGGGCAAAAGAGAGAAAGACATGGGAGGGAAGAAGCCCAAGGGGGTTGTTGGTGTTGCTATTTTTTTCCACTGCGACAAACAAAACACGCTTATAATTACGTGAAATAATATTTTTTTAGTATAATTTTTGCTACCAGCCCTAAAAGCTCTCGAGTTGTAGTCTTCCCTCCCACAACAGCACAGACCACCAGGCCAATATTATAGTGTAAATGAGATTAAATGACTGCTTCTAAGTCAGTGACAATTTGGGGTTTTACTTCAATAGCCAACTTTTTTTTCCTTTAAAAGAGGATAGGAGATGGAGAAAATTGGAACGTATTCTTCTAGAGATGAAGATATGAGTGAATAAAACATCTAGCCAAAGAAAACAAGATTAACAAAGAAGTCTATGATGTAGCATTTACAAGAAAATGAAACTTTCCTTTTCAGAAAAAACAGCTATAAAACAGGTTATGTTAAAGTTAATTTTTCAAAGGTATAAACATAATATGTTTTTCAGTTCACATTCTAATCAATTTTTCATTAAGTTAAAAAAAGGAAAAAAGACAGGCTTGTGTTTGGAATGTGATGCTGATGAGAAAGACCTAAAAACACCGGACAAAGTCTGACAGAAGTACAAAGGTGACATATATTCCAAGAAAATGCTGCTTTCAACAGACACCACTTAAAAAATAAAGACAGGCTAAAAGCAAGAGGTTGAAGAAAGAGAAAAACTTAAGAACATGGCACATTTAATTAGGTACCCCTCTCCTCAGACTAGCAGCTCCCCAGTTCTGCTGGACATTCTAACTAGGCATTTTCAATTCTTTTGTTTCTCTCTCTGTGCCTCTCCAAAATCTTCTGGCTTAACATCAGAAGATAGCTATTCATTTCACAAAATTATTTATTTTGCAAAAACAAAGTTTTTACAAAAGGATAAGGAAAACTTAAATCACAGATCTATGCATGGCTCAGCGAGAGTGTTGTAGATTTGGCATTAGTTCTCTTACTTGGCAATGTCGTACTTCCAGTCTAAGCTTGAGTCTGAGATAGATTCTGCTGTTAAGATTGGTCATAAATAACACCATGTCTCCCAACTGTACATTTGCTTTTTACCAGAAGTGCTGACCAACTGCTATGTTTTACTCTTTTGTCCCTTCCCGATTCCAATCCTCTCCCCACTCCTAACTCTCCTACCTTCTTTGACTATCTGTTATGCAATCACATTCAGTTGGATAGTTGCATTACACATAGTGAAAAGCTACATGAACTGAGACCACATATTAGACAGAATTACACACTGAAAATGAAGACATTCTATCCAATCCCTGATTATATCATTATGTTCACTGTCATCACAATTTTATTTGTATGTTAAAGATAGAATATGGACTGAACAACTCTCTTGAGTCTGTCAAAATAATAACAAAATGATGCAAAATATATACAAATAAATATTCAAATGTCTTTCTCAAGATAAACCATCTGGAAAAAATTAGAAAATGATGAGTCATTCATGAACAAATAAATGAATATGTTAACCTAAATCTTTATCTATGGATTTTTTCCAAATGGCAGGTGGCAGGGCAGGATTACCCTGATCCCAGCACGTTCACACAACAATTACATCCCATGTTAAATTTTTAAAATTTCTCATAGCTAAAAATGCTCCTAAATTAGATGAACAATAGGGTTAAAACTCATATGATCAATTGAATTGCTGTTTGATTGCTC
The DNA here is from genome assembly GCF_041296265.1 of Equus caballus. Taxonomy (NCBI): domain Eukaryota; kingdom Metazoa; phylum Chordata; class Mammalia; order Perissodactyla; family Equidae; genus Equus; species Equus caballus. Next base: position 10,100,281 of record NC_091702.1, on the reverse strand, counting down.
TCCCCTGAGCAATTGCCAGGGGACTTTCATCAACACACCAATAAAGCAGAATGTATAAACTAATCATTCAAATATTTTTCATCAGAGAATTTAGAATTCAAAGCTACCATTGTGATGGCCACACAAAACAATTAAAAAACAATCCATAATATTTATGAATATATAGTTCTAAATATGAAGACTTGTTCCCTGAAAAAAATCAATCTATTATTTTACTAAAGTAAAATTTGTGAAAAAAAATTCTCTGTGAAAGTAAATGCGATTTTCTTTTACCTTTATCTCATGTACAGTACTCTTTTGAACCAAAGGGTCCTGAAGGGAAAAAGAGCTTTAAAAAATGTTTGTTAAACACATCTACATAACTATTGACACACAAAAATCGTATAATTATTGCAAAGTGAAATTTTTTTTTCCTCCTCTGAGCCTTGATTAACTAAAAGCTAATGCCACATGTAAATATGCATTCCTCTTCTTCCTAGTGACCTTGCCACACCCCATCCCCAACTTGGGGGAGGAAAATGTCAAAAATAATTTTCCATTTTTCCTCTCTCTCTGTTTCTCTGCTCCCCTTTCCGAGCTCAGGCACAGACTTCCTACATGGTGCCTGCTGGCTGGCAGCAGGTGAGATATATCCCTCCTCCTTTGAGGGCAGACGATGACAAAACCCAAGAGCAATCATATACAGTCAAGAAAACTCAATATAAAACCTCATGTCCATCAACAAAAAGTGGGATATAAATTGTAGGAAATTATTATGAGTCAATATTTTAAATTATGTGTATATGATATGCTTCCCAATGTGTCACTGACATTCATCTGAAACCATGCAGAGGCAAAGCAAGAATATCTCTCACAGCTCTCTAAGCATTCATCTGGGTACAAGTATTAGAGGATTCAGCATGAGTGAGATTGCCCGCGGAGAACAGAAACTGAAATGCCAGGAGGCATATTAAAAGCCAGTGTACATGATGCATTTCATGGCAGACAGCCATCTATAGACCTACATGCATTTACCATTAATAGAAAACAGAGGTGGCAGCAAGAGATATACTGTTCCATTTCTCCTTTCTTGACATGGCTATCATTTATAATAAATACACAAATGCATAAGCTTGAGTACCTTCCAGGAGGTGTGCAAACATTCCTATGTTATATACAGTGGTAAAATCAAAATGAAATGTAATATGAAAATCTTGGCTTCATAGTTCCTTTCACATGTTTCAATCACTCAGCAAATTAGCAAACACCTACCATGTACCCACCACTAAGTGCTAGGTCCTGTGGGTAACACAAAGAAGATAAAGACAGTTACTGTTCTTGAAGATTTTGACATATTAAAAAGATAAGATCAAAAAAATGCAAAATAAGACAGAACATGCTCAACTGCTAAAAGGTTTGTTTAAAAATATAAATGCTGGGGCCGGCGCGGTGGCGCAGTGGTGAAGTGTGCACGTTCTGCTTTGGTGGCCAGGGGTTCACCGGTTCGGATCCCAGGTGCGGACATGGCACCGCTTGGAAAGCCATGCTGTGGTAGGCGTCCCACATATAAAGGAGAGGAAGATGGGCATGGATGTTAGCTCAGGGCCACGCTTCCTCAGCAAAAAGAAGAGGACTGGCAGTAGATGTTAGCTCAGGGCTAATCTTCCTCAAAAAAAAAAAATGTAAGTGCTATACGATATCAAAAGGAGATCTTATGGGCTGGAGTAACTGGAGGTAACATCATAAAAAAGGATTTTTTTTTTTTTTTTTTTTTTTTTTTGAGGACTATTAGCCCTGAGCTAACTCCTGCCAGTCCTCCTCTTTTTTGCTGAGGAAGCCTGGCCCGAAGCCAACATCCATGCCCATCCTCCTCTCCTTTATACGTGGGACACCTACCACAGCATGGCGTGCCAAGCGGTGCCATGTCCGCACCCGGGATCTGACTGGCGAACCCCGGGCCGCCGAGAAGCAGAACGTGCAAACTTAACCGCTGCGCCACTGGGCGGCCCAAAAAGAAGGATATTGAAGACTCAAAATAATTTAACCACAAAGAAAGAAAAGAAATGTGCAGATTATTTTGGCTGGGGAAAAAATGTGTGCAAATACATTGAAATGAAAATGGCCTCAGAGAAAATGTCTTCAAATCTATATCAAAATTAGAGACTTTTAAAACACAGATAAATGAGTTCTTTTCTTAAATTTAGTCGTAAGTCCTAGGAGAGTTCCAGTTTAAGCTCACTGTTCAAGAATAATTATAGAGGGTAGGAAAACCTGAGCTGTAAGTGACAAATGCTGGAGGTTCACTGTGAACCACGCTGAGAGTTAAAAACTCTGGAGGGAGCCAATCCTAGTGCAGCCTCCACAACATTGTGAGGTTTACCTCTAGCACTTGAGCAGGTTCCCTTAATAAACGTTAAAGAAAAACCTCCTTGTGATCCCAGCGGGGTGAGGGGAAACGAACACCCAGAGGACTCTGTTCTTCTTAACAAGGCCTGCACTCAGGGGAGACTAGTTAACCACAGCCTAACCTGCTGGGATATCATCAGAGCCTAACTGGCCTGGCAAAGGGAAATATCCAACTCCAGCCCACTCTAGCCATCCTGTCCACCTAAGGGCTGGGAAGAGGGGAGGGCAGGGCCAGCGCTGAGAAACCATTAATCATAGCACTGTAAATCGCCTCCCCTCCCCATCACACCTCACCACAACATTACTAAAGGCCTATTGACAACAGTTCCTTTCACCTGGAACAGCATATCCAACTATCAATAAAAAATTACAAGACATACCAAAGCCAAAAAACATAATTTGAAAAGACAGAGCAAGCATCAGCATCAGATATGGCAAGGATATTGGAATTCTCAGACTGCGAATTTAAAACAAGTATGATTAATATTCTAAGGGCTCTAATGGACAAAGTAGACAGCATGTAAGAACAGGCGGGTACTATAAGCAGAGAGATGGAAATCCTAAGAAAGAACCAAAAAGAAATGCTAGAAATCAAAAACACTGTAACAGAAATAAAGAATGCCTTTGATGGGCTTATTAGTAGATGACATGGCTGAGGAAAGGATCTCTGAGCTCGAGGATATATCAATAGAATCCTTGAAACCTAAAGAAGCAAAGAGAACTATGACAGGAAAAAAACCCAGAAGAGAATATCCAAGTATTGTTAGACAACGACAGAATGTATAACATATGCATACTAGGAATACTGGAAGAAGAGAGAAGGAACAAAAGAAATATTTGAAATAATAATGACTGAGAGTTACCCCCAAATTAACATCAGACACCAAAGCACAGACCAGAAACCTCCGAGAATACCAAGCATGACAAATGCAAAAAAAAAAAAAAAAAAACCACTTAGGCATATCATCTCGAAATTACAAAAAGTTAAAGATAAAGAAAAAATCCTGAAAGAAACCAGAAGGCAAAACCACCTCTCTATGCAGAAACAAAGATAAGAATTACATCTGACTTCTCCTCAGAAACCACGCAAGCAGGAAGAGAGTAGAGTGAAATATTCAAAGTGTTGAGAGAAAAAACCCACCAACCTAGAATTCTGTATGCTGTGAAATTATTGTTCAAAAATAAAGGAAAAATAAAGACTTTCTCAGACAGACAAATATTGAGGGGATTTGCTGCCAGTAGATCTGCCTTGCAAGAAATATTAAGGAAGTTCTTTAGAGAGAAGGAAAATAATATAGGCCAGAAACTTGAATCTACATAAAAGACAGGAAGAGCATCAAAGAAGGAATAAGTGAAGGTAAAAAAAAAACTTTTATTTTTCTCATTCTTGATTGATCTAACGTTCAAAGTGATAACAGCAACAATGTATTTGATTATGTGTGCTTATGTATATATCTTGTGAGTATATATATGCTTAGGTATGTTTACATATAAATGAAATGAATGACAGCAATGATACAAGGGATAAGAGGAAAGAATCAGGATTATTTTTTGATTGTAAGGTATGCACAATACTACCCATAAAATGATGTGGTGTTTTTTGAAAGTGAACTTGGATTAGCTGTAATGTATAGTGCAAATTCTATGGCAATAACTACAAATAAATGAAAAAAAAAGAAGTATAACATATGTTAAGAAAGAAGAGAAAACAGAATCATATAAAATACTCAAAACTACAAAAGACAGAAAAAGACTGGAAGACAAAAATAAGAACAAAGACCAAGAGCAGTAAATAGAGAGCAGTAATAAATATAGTGGATATGAATCCAACTATATCAATAATCACTTAGAATGTCACATATCTAAGTACACCAAATAAAAGACAAAGATTATCAGAGTGAACCAAAAAGTACAAATGAACTATATGTTGTCTGCAAGAAACCTACTTTAAATATAAAGACATATAGAATAAAAGTAAGTGGATGGAAAAAATATACCATTTTGATTAGCTAACACTAATCAAAAGAAAGCAGGAGTAGCTATATTAATTTCAGACAGAGTAGAGTTCAAAGCAAGAAAAGTTATCAGGGATATAGAAGGGAATTACATAATGATGAAGGGGTCAATTCTCCAAGAAGACGTAACTCTTAAAATGTATGTGCTAACAACAGAGTACCAAACTACCTAAGGCAAAAACTTATAGAACTGTAAGGAGAAATAGATGCATACACTATTACAGTTGGAGACTTCAACACCCCTCTATCAGAAATGGACAGATCCAGTAGGGAGAAAATCAGTAAGGATGTAGTTGAACTCAACAACACCATCACAACTGATATAACTGAAGTCTGTAGACTATTTCATTCAACAAGAGCAGAATACATATTCTTCTCAAGCTCACATGTGAACACTCCTAAATAACACATAGTTCAAAGAAGAAATCTCAAAAGAAATTTAAGAATATTTTGAACTAAATGAAAATAAAAACATTTCTTTTCAAAATTTGTGGGATGCAGCAAAAGCAGTGTTTAGAGGGAAATTGACTGTATTGCATGCATACATTAGAAAAGAAGAAAGATCCAAAAATCAATAATCTAAGCTTCTAATTTAAAATACAAAAAAAAAAAGGGTAAATTAAATCCAAAGTAAGCAGAAGAAAAGAAGTAAGAATTAGAGCAGAAATCATAAGATTGAAAACAGGAAATCAATTGAGAAAATCAACAAAATTAAAAGCTATTTCTTTGAAAAAAATCAATAAAATCTATAAGTCTCTAATGAGGCTAACTAAGGAAAAAAGAAAGAGGACACAAATTACTAATACCAGAAATGAAAGAGGAGATATTGCTACAGATACCATGAACAATAAAAGGATAATAAAGGAATATTATGAACAACTCTATGCTCACAAATCTGATAACCTAGATAAAATGGACCAATTCCTTGAAAAAACTGTCAAAACTCACACAAGAATAAACAGACAATCTGAATAGGACTATACCTATTAAAGAAATTGCATCAATAATTAATAACCTTCCAAAACAGAAAGGACCAAAAACAGATGGGTTCACTGGTAAATCCTAACAAACATTTAAGTAACAAATTACACCAATGTTCTACAATCTCTTTCACTGGGTAGAAGTAGAAGGAATATTTCCTAATTCATTCAATGAGGCCAGCATTACCCTAATACCAAAACCAGAAAAAGACATTACAAGAAAAGAAAACTATAGATAAATATTTCTCATGAACATAGATGCAAAAGTCCTCAACAAAACACTAGCATGTTGAATCCAAACACAGTTTTAAATGATTTACATACCACAACTAAGTGGGATTTATCTCAATTACGCAAGGCTGGTTCAACATTTGAAAATCAATTAATGTAATTCATCAGATCAACAGACTCAAAAAGAAAAATTACATGATCATATCAATAAATGCAGAAAAAGCATCTGACAAAATCCAACATCCAATGATAATAAAAACTCACAGTAAACTGGGAATAGAGGGGAACTTTCTCAACTTGATAAAGACTATCTACAAAAAAAAAATAACTAACATAAAACCTATAACTAACTAAAAAAACCTATAACTTAATGATGAGAAACCAAAGCTTCCCTGCTAAGATCAGGTACAAGGCAAGGATGTTCCCTCTCACTGATCCTTTTCAACATCATACTGAAGTCCTTGCTAATGCAATAAGGCAAGAAATGGGAAAAAAAAGTATACAGATTGGGAAGGAAGACATGAAACTGTCTTTGTTCTCAGATGATATCATTGTCTGTGTAGACAATCCAAAAGATTCAACAAAAACCTTCTGAAACTAATAAGCAGTTACAGCAAGGCTGAAGGATACAAAGTTAATATACAAAAGCAAATCACTTTCCTATATACCAGGAAAGAATACGGGGAATTTGAAATTAAAAAACACATTACCATTTACCTTAGCAGCTCACCAAAATGAAATATTTTGGTATAAATCAAGCAAAATATGTACAAGACCTATATGAGGAAAACTACAAAACTCTGATGAAAGAAATCAAAGAGCTGAATAAAATGAGAGATATTCCATGTTCATGGTAAGAAAGACTCAATATTGTTAAGATGTCAGTTTTTCCCAACTTAACCTGTAGATTCAATTCAATGCCAATCAAAATCGTACAAGTTATTTAATGGATATCAATAAACTGATTCTGAAGTTTATGTGAAGATGTAAAAGTTCTAGGATAGCCAACTCAATACTGAAGAAAGAACAAAATTGGAGGACTGATGCTACTTGACTTTAAGAATTACTATGAGACTACAGTAATCAAGATAGGGTGGTATTGGTGAAAGAACAGACAAGAGATTAATGGAACAGATAGAGTCCAAAAGTACTCACATAAATTTGGTCAACTGATCTTTGACAAAGGAGCAAAGGCAGTATAATGGAGCAAAGACAGTCTCTTTAACACCTGGTGCTGGGACAGCAAGACATTCACACGCAAAAAAAAGAAAAAACCTAGGCACAGACCTATACCTTTCACAAAAATTAATTAAAAATGGATCACAGACCTAAATGTAAAATGCAAAACTATAAAACTCCTAGACGATAACAGGAGAAAATGTAGATGACCTTGAGTATGGTGATGCCTTTTTAGACACACCACCAAAAACATGATCCATGAAAGAAATAATTGATAATCTAGACTTCCTTAAAATTAAAAGCTTCTGCTCTGTGAAAGACGATACCAACAGAATTAGAAGAAAAAACACAGACTGGGAGAAAATATTTGCAAAACACACATTTGATAATGGATTGTTATCCAAAACATACAAAGAACTCTTAAAACTCAATGATAGAAAACAAACAACCCAATTAAAAAATGCACGAAAGACATAACAGACAACTCACCAAAGAAGATATACCAATGGCAGATAAGCACATGAAAAGATGCTCCATGTCATTAAGGAAATGCAAATTAAAACAACAATGAGATACCACTACACACCTAGTAGAATGGCCAGAATCCAGAACACTGACAACAGCAAATGCTGGTGAGGATGTATGACAGAAACTGTCATACATTGCTGGTAGGAATGCAAAAAGTACAGCTGCTTTGAAATAGAGTCTGGTGGTTTCCTACAAACTAAATACACTCTTACCATATGATCCAGAAATCATGCTCCTTGGTACCCGCACATGGATATTTGTAGCAGCTTTATTCATAATTGCCAAAACTTGGAAGCAACTAACATGTCCTTCAGTAGGTAAATAGATAAACTGTGGTACATCCAGACAACGGAATATTATTAAGCACTAAAATGAAATGAGCTATCAAGCCATGAAAAGACAGAGGAAGTTTAAATGCCAAAGCCAATCTGATTCCAACTAAATGACATTCTGGAAACAATATGGAGACAATAAAAAGATGAGTGTTTGCCATGGCAGAGAGGGGATGAACAGACAGAGCACAGAGGATTTTTAAGGCAGTGTAACTATTTTGTATGATAGAACAGATGGGCAGCTTTGTCCAAACCGACAGAAAACAACACCAAGAGGGAACTCCAATGTGAACTATGGACTTTGGGTGATTACGGTGAGTCAATGTAGATTCATCCTTAGTAAAAAATGTACAGTTCTGGTGGGGGATGTTGATAATCGGGCAGACTATGCATGTGTGGGGACAAGAAAGATATGGGAAATCTTGGTACCTCTCTCTTAATTTTGTTGTAAATTTAAAACTGCTCTAAAAAAAATAAAGTCTAAAAAAATGACTGAATTATTGATGACACCTCCTTTTACTCACAAAAAATTCTCAGTTTGGACTATAAATTTTATGATCATCTTACTTATAATGTCCTATCTCAGCAGAGAATTATACTGCTTGACATCTTTCATTTAATAAAGTTTGTTAGCCTTTAAACACCATTGAGAAGAACATTTGCCAAGATATATCCTCGATTCTGACTTTTGTAAGACATTTAGTTTTCTAAATTATTTGGGATGTACCACAGTTTGATCCAAGTGCTTATGAGTCTCTTTAAATTGTGAAAGTCGAGAAGCTCCCTCTTAGGGGATTTCAATTATCAGAATCCAAATTAAACCTGTAACCCAGAGCCCTCTCTAATGAAATAACATCTTCAATCAACATCATCATCAGTAAACATTTGTTGGGCATCCCCTACATGCAGGACAGTGGTCAGGGTGGGGGAGGGGTGATACAAAAAATGTAAGATATGGTCTTGATATCTCCAGCAGTTTATAAGCTAGTGGTTGCTATCCATTCATCCATCAATCCACCACAAACAGCACATGCTAGGTACCAAATAAGTGATGTAGGCAGTAAGTTTGTCTAAGGGATTGCATCTGGTTACATATTACAGAAACCAAACTATGGTATATTAAGCATAAAGTGGTTAATTGTTCTCACATAACAAGAAGTCTATAGAGAGGCATTTCAAGGACAGAAGAAGGGCACCCAAGATGTCATCAATGACCCAGTCTCCTTCTATCTATCTTAGAATGTCATGTTCACCCTCACAGTAATCTTGCCATTGCAAGAAGGCTGATCTGCCTCCAGTCTGTCCTCTGGATTTCATGTAGAAAGAATAAGAGGAAGCAACAAAGGGAGGAGTAGTGCAAAATTTCCCACAGCTCCCCAGCAGATTTTCACTTACATCTGGTTTGATAGAACCTTCACAGAAAGTCACCCTTAATTGCAAGTGAGGCTGAAAGAGCGAGTGTTTGGCCTTTTCAGCACCTACAGAGAAAGGTCAGCTTTACTGCTTACAAGAATCAGAGAGCAGAGAATTTCTCAAAAGTAGGAAGCCATCATACACTTTTCATATCTTCTCATAAATTAATCAGTTCAACAAATATTTTGGAGCACTGTGATGTGCCAGACACTGCATTAGCTGCTGAAGATAGATAAAGCAGAAAATAAGACTGGTTTTCATGGAATGTACATTATAGCCAGGAATGCAAATATTAAACAAATAATTGTAAGTATGAAGAACACTATAAAATGGAAAACAAAGAATGTCATAGAACCCCATCAGGGGTCGGGGAATATCTTTGTGAGAATCCAGCATTTTAGCTAAGACGTGCAAAAGGAAGAAGAAAAAAGATGGCGGAATGGGGAAGAGGCCCCAGCAGTAGGTACCGTACACTCAAAGGGTCAGAGTTGAAAGGATGGCACATTTTAGGAACTGAAAAAAATGTCTAAGGTGACTGGAACAAAGAGAGTGAGAGGCTTGGGGGATAGTCAAGGGTCAGAGATCATACAGAGTTTCAAACCATAAAGAGGATTCTGGACTTTATTCTAAGGACAATGCAATCCTGTGGCAGGTAAAGCAGTGGAGTGTAATGGTCAGATATGTATTTTGACACAATTACTTGGGTGGCAGAGTAAAGGATGGATTAGAAATGGGCAGCAGGTAATGTAGGGGGATTATTGTAGATGTCTAAACAGAGAAGGACCAGGATGGTGGCTGTCTAGATTGACAAATATATGGAAAGATTCAGGAGGAAGGTGATAAAATAGGAAGAATCAAGGATGCTGCCCAAGATTGACGATAATCATAATTATAGTGTTATATAAGGAATTCATACATTTTATTAAATTTACATTTATATAAACCTCAAAGCAACCCTATTTAATACTCAGAATAACCCGGTGATGTAGGTAGTATTACTACTCCCATTTTACAGACTAGGAAACGGAGACAAAGAGTATTTAAAGTAATTTGCCCAAGTCCGCACCACTAATGACTTGTGGAGCCAAGATTCAAACCCAGGCAGACTACAGAATGCAGACTTTCAACACTACCTTAGTACTGCATAGTGCTGATGGGGGTAACGTTGCTTGAAGTTAAGAACACAAGAGTAACAGGTCTGGAAGGAGGATGACCTGTCACCCTGGAGCATTGTTGAAGCCTATGATGCAGCCAGATGGAGATGCTGGATGGAGAGCTGAACAGATCAGCTGGAGTTCAGAGGATAAGTGAGAAGTGAAAGTGGAGATTCACAAGCCTACAACAAGACAGAGTAACTAAGCCTTGGAATTGGGTAAGATCAAACTGAGGAGAGAATGTAGAATGAAAATAGAAGAGATCTGCAGAGCCCTGAAGCTCCAGTATTTAGAGCAGGAAGAAGCGGAGAGCCCAGGAAAGAAGAAAGAGAAGCATCAGGTATCATAAGAGGCCACACAACAACCAGAATATGAGATCACAGAAGCAATACAAGAGTATTTTTGGGTAGAAGGGGTAAAATACTGTGTCAATGCTGCTGCTAAGAAGTCAAGAACAATAAAGAACTAGAATATTTTTTAGATTTTGTAACATGGAAGTAATCTACTGACCTGAATTTTGTGTGTGTGTGTGTGTGTGTGCTAACACTGGTTTACAACATTACATAAATTTCAGGTGTATGCCATTAGATTTCAATTTCTGCATAGAGTACATCATGTTCACCACCCAAAGACTAATTACAATCCATCACCATACAAATGTGCCTAACCACCTCTTTTGCCCTCCTCCCTCCCTCCTTCCCCTCCGGTAACCACCAATCCAATCTCTGTCTCTACGTGATTGTTTGTTGTTGTTTTTACCCATTATTTGTGAATGGGCTCATATGGTATTTGACTTTCTCTCTCTGACTTATTTCACTTAGCATAACACCCTTAAGGTTCATCCATGATGTCACAAATGGACAGATTTCATCCTTTTTAATTGCTGAGTAGTATTCTATTCTGTATATATATCACATCTTTTCTATCCATCCATCCCTTGATGGGCACCTAGGTAGCTTCCAAGTCTTTGCTATTGTGAATAATGCTGTGATGAACATAGGGGTGCATGCATTTTCAAGCATTCGTGTTTTCATGATCTTTGGATAAATACCCAGCAGTGGAATAGCTGGAGCATATGGTAGTTCTGTTCATTTTTTAAGGAATCTCCATACTGTCTTCAATAGTGGCTGCACCAGTTTGCATACTTGCCAGTAGAGTATGAGAGTTCCCTTTTCTCCACACCCTCTCCAACACTTGCTACTTACTGTCTCGTTAATTATAGCCATTCTGATGGGCGTGAGTTGATATCTCACTGTAGTTTTGATTTGTATTTCCCTGGTAGTTAGTGATGTTGAACATCTTTCAATGTGCCTGTTGGCCATCTGTGTATCTTCTTTAGAGAACTGTCTGTTCAGATCTCTGGCCCATTTTTTAATTGGGTTATTAGTTTTTTTTGTTGTTGAGATGTATCAGGTCTTTATATATTTTAGACACTAACCCCTTCCCAGATATACGGTTTGCAAATATCCTCTCCCAAATGTTAGGTTGTCTTTTCATTTTGTTGATGATTTCCTTTGCTGTGCAGAAGGTTTTTAGTTTGATGCAGTCCCATTCGTCTATTTTTTCTATTGTTCCCTTGCCCAGTCAGACACGGTACATGAAAATATGCTACTAAGACCAATGTTGAAGAGTATACTGCCTATGTTTTCTTCTAGAAGTTTCAAGGTTTCAGGTCTTACATTCAAGTCTTTGATCCATTTTGAGTTGATTTTTGTCTGTAGTGAAAGATAAATGGTTTGCTTTCATTCTTTTGCATGTGGCTGTCCAATTTTCCCAATGCCATTATTGAAGAGAGTTTCCTTTCTCCACTGAATGTTCTTGGCTGCTTTGTTAAAAATGAGCTGTCCATAGATGTGTGCAGTTACTTATGGGTTCTCAATTCTTTCCATTGATCTGTGTGTCTCTGTGCCAGTACCATGCTGTTTTGGTTACTATAGCTTTGTAGCATATTTTGAAGTCAGGGAGTGTGATATCTCCAGGTTTGTTCTTTTTTCTCAAGATTTCTTCGGCTATTCAGTGTCTTTTGTTGTTCCACATAAATTTAGGATTCTTTGTTCTATTTCTGTGAAAAATGTCATTGTAACTTTGATAGGGATTGCAATGAATCTATAGATTGCTTTAGGAAGTATGGACATTTTAACTATGTTAATTTTTCCAATCCAAGAGCACAGAATATCTTTCCATTTCTTTGTGTCTTTTTCAATTTCTTTCAACAATGTTTTATAGTTTTCAGTGTACAGATCTTTCACCTCTTGGTTATGTTTATTCCTAGGTATTTTATTCTTTTTGTTGCAATTGTAAATGGATTGTATTCTCAATTTCTCTTTCTGCTACTTTGTTGTTAGTGTATAGAATTGGAACTGATTTTTGTATGTTGATTTTGTGTGCTGCAACATTACAGTATTCACTTATTATTTCTAAAAGCTTTCTGGTGGATTCTTTAGTGTTTTCTCCCTATAAAATCATGTCATCTGCAAATAGCGACAGTTTCACTTCTTCCTTTCCAATTTGGATCCCTTTTATTTCTTTTTCTTGCCTGACTGCTCTGGCTAGGACTTCCAATGCTACATTAAATAAGAGTGGTGAAAGTGGGCATTCTTGTCTGGTTTCTCTACTTAAGAGAGATAGCTTTCAGTCTTTCTCCACTGAGAATGATATTAGCTGTGGGTTTGTCATATATGGCCCTTATTATGTTGAGGTGCTTTCCTTCTATGCCTTTTTTTCAGAGTTCTTACCATAAATGGATGCTGTATCTTGTCAAATGCTTTCTCTGCATCTATTGAGATGATCATGTGATTTTTAGTCTTCATTTTGTTAATGTGGTGAATCACATTGATTGATTTGCAGATGTTGAACCATCCTTGTATCCCTGTAATAAATCCCACTTGATCATGGTGGATGATCTTTTTAGTGTATTGTTGTATTCAATTTGCTAGTATTTTGTTGAAGATTTTTACATCAATGTTCATCAGTGATATTGGCCTGTAAATTAATTTTTTTGTGTTTTCCTTGTTTGGTTTTGGTATCAGGATAATGTTGGCTTCGTAGAAAGAGTTAGGAAGTTCCCCTTCATCTTCAACTTTTTCGTAAGAGTTTGTGAAGTATAGATATTAAGTCTTTTTTGAATGTGTGGTAGAATTCACCAGGGAAGCCATCAGGTCCTGAACTTTTATTTTTTGGGAGGTTTTTCATAACTGTTTTGATCTCCTTACTGGTGATTGATCTATTCAAATTCTCTCTTTCTTCTTGATTCAGTTTTGGAAGGTTGTATGATTCCAATAATTTATCTATTTCTTCTAGATTATCCAATTTGTTGCTGTATTGCTTTCCATAGTATTCTCTTATAATCTTTTGTATTTCTGAAGTGTCCATTGTAACTTCTCCTCTTTCATTTCTGATTTTATGAGCCTTCTCTCTTTTTTTCTTGGTGAGTCTAGCTAAAGGTTTTTCAATTTTATCTTTTCAAAGAACCAGCTCTTTGTTTCATTGATTTTTTCTATTTTTTTAAGTCTCCACTTCATTTATTTCTGCTCTGATTTTTATTATTTCCTTCCTTCTACTGATTTTGGGCTTTTTTTGTTCTTCTTTTTCCAGTTCCTTTAGGTGCAATGTTAGATTGTTTATTTCAGATTTTTCTTGTCTGTTGAGGTAGGCCTGTACTGCTGTAAACTTTCCTCTTAGAACCACTTTTGCTGTATCCCATAAATTTTGGCATGTTGTATTTTGAATTTCATTTCTGTCTAGGTATTTTTGGATTTCTCCTTTGATTTCTTCTTTGACCCAATCATTGTTCAGTAGCATTTTGTTCAATCTCCACATATTTGTGGCTTTTCCAATTTTCTTCCTGTAGTTGATTTCTAGTTTCATACCACTGTGGTCAGAAAAGATGCTTTCAATCTTCTTAAATTTATTGAGACTTGTGTTGTGGCCTAACATGTGATCTATCCTGGAGGATGTTCCATGTGCATTTGAGAAGAATGTGTCTTCTGTGGTTTTGGGATGGAATATTCTGTATATATTTACTAAGTCCATCTGGTCTAATGTGTCATTTAAGGCCAATGTTTCCTTATTGATCTTCTGTTTGGATGATCTATCCATTGGTGTAAGTGGAGTGTTAAAGTCCCCTACTATTATTGTGTTACTGCCTATTTCTCCTTTTATGTCTGTTAATAATTCCTTTATGTATTTAGGTGCTCCTATGTTGGGTGCATAGATATTTACAAGTGTTATATCCTCTTGTTGGATTGTTCCCTTTATCATTAGTGCTTTTATCATAATACCCTTTTTTGTCTCTTGTAACAGTTTTTGTTTCAAAGTCTATTTTGTCTGTTATAAGTCTTGATACCCCTGCTTTCTTTTCTTTGCCATTTGCATGGAGTATCTTTTTCCATCCCTTCAGTTTCAGTTTGTGAGTCTCTTTAGGTTTGAAGTGTGTGTCTTGTATGCAGCATACATATGGGTCTTGTTTTTTCATCCAATCAGTTACTCTGTGCCTTTCAATTGGAGCATTTAGTCCATTGACATTTAAAGTAGCTATTCCTAAGAATGTACTTACTGACTTTTTTTCTGGGTGTTTTAGTTCTTCTTCTCTGTTCCTTTCTTTTTCTCTTGCTCTCATCCTTTGTGGTTTGATGGCTTTCTTTAGTATTATGTTTGGGTTCCTTTCTCTTAATTTTTTGTGTATTTATTATAGGTTTCTGGTTTGTGATTACCATGAGGTTCATATATAATAACCTATGTATATAGCAATCTATTTTATGTTGATGGTCTCTTTAGTTTGACCTCTTGCTAAAAGCTCTACTCTTTTACTCCCTTCGTCCTACATTTTATGTGTTTGATATCATATCTAACCTCTTTTTTCATGCACGTGTATCTGTTACCCTATTATCATGGAAACAGATGATTTCAGTACTTTTGTCTTTTGACCTTCATATTAGCTTCATAGGTGGTTGATCTTCTACCTTTACTGTATATTTTCCCTTACCAGTGATTTTATTGCTTTTCTTTTGCTTTTCATAGTTTTTCCTAATTTCACCTAAAAAGTCCCTTTAGCATTTCTTGGTTTCTTGGTGATAAACTTCTTTAGGTTTTGCTTGTCTGGGAAACCCTTTATCTCTCCTTCCATTCTGAATGATAACCTTCCTGGGTAGAGTATCCTTGGCTGTACATTTTTTCCTTTCAGCACTTTAAATATATTGTGCTACTCCCTTATAGCCTGTCAGGTTTCTGCTGAGAAGTCCACTGATAGCCTTATGGGGTTTCCTTTGTATGTAATTTGCCTTTCTCTTGCAGCTTTCAGGATTCTCTCTTTATGTTTAATTCTTGGCATTTTAATTATAATGTGTCCTCATGTGGGCCTCTTTGGGTTTATCTTGTTTGGTGCTCTTTGTTTCCTATACCTGGATGTTGGTATCCTTCCTTAGGTTAGTAAAGTTTTCAGCTATTATTTCTTCAAATAGATTCTCTGCCCCTTTGTCTCTCACTTCTCCTTCTGGGACACCTATAATACGGATGTTAGTGTGCCTGATGTCGTACCAGAGGTCCCTTTGACTGTCCTTGTTATTTTAAATTATTTTTTCTTTTATCTGTTCAGCTTTGGTGATTTCCTCTTGTCTTTTGTCCAGCTTGCTGATCCATTCTTCTGTATCATCTACTCTGTTACTGAGTCCCTCTAGTGTATTTTTCATTTCTAGTATTGTATTCTTCATTTCTGATTGGTTCTTTTTTATATTTTCCAATTCTTTGTTGACAATCTTACTGAGTTCATCCATTCTTCTCCCAAGATTGGTGAGCATCCTTATGACTCAGTTTGTACTCTTTGTCAGGTAGATTGTTTACCTCTGTTTCATTTTGTTCTTTTTCTGGAGTTTTGCCCTGTTCCATTACTTGGAATGTATTCCTCTACCTCCTCATTTTGCTTCTTTCTCTGTGCTTATATCTATGTCTTAGGTGGGTCAGCTACATCTCCTGATCTTGGAGAGGTAGCCTTATGTATGACATGCCTTATGAGACCCAGCAGTGTGCTTCCCTCTCGTCACTACTTCCAAATGTTCAAGTAGTGTCCCCTGTATGGGCTACATGTGTCCTTCTGTTGTGGCAGGGCTGCTCTTGCTGCAGGTGCCTGGGGAGGATAGGCTGTCCCCCTTGCCAGCTGCTTGTAATGCTCAGCTGTGTGTGTCTGCTATGGTCCCTTCAGTCACTTTATCAGGTGTGGGGAGCCCCAACACAGTTGGCTGCAAGGTCTAATAGCACATTCCTGTTGCAGTTTTTCTGTTAAGTCAGTATGCCCCTCATGTGGCTGGTTGCTAGGGTAACGGGCTTAAAATTGCTGTTGGCCTCTGGCCTGCAAGGCTATTGTCAGCTCTCTCAGGACTGCAGCTGAGTGAAGCTGATCCCAGGCATAGGAGTACCCAATTGTTTTAGGCTTTGGAGGGTGGTTCTGATTCCCTATGTGGCCTAGGGTTGTTCCTGGCCAGCTGTGAAGCACCACAGCTTGAAGGTGGCTTTTCTCTCTCCAGAAAGGATTTTCTGCCTCTTCCACCTCGGTCAACACTGTCCCTTGTTGCAGGGCTTCTTTTTATCCAGTTTTCAGTTCTCTCCCAGGCGTAATTGTTCTAAAAGAGTTGTAAATTTGTTGTGTCTGTGGGAGGAGGTGAGTTCAGAGTCCACCTACACCACCACCTTGACACTGTCTCCCCCTGGTGACCTGAATTAGAATATTTTCTTTGAAAAGATGCTGAGTGAAGCCAGACTACAGTGAACTGAGGCATGTGTGGAAGTGAGAAAATGGAGATAGTAACCCTAGACAATTTACTTGATAAACTAGCATGAAAAGGAAGAGGGAGCTAAGGCAGCAGCTGGAAGAAGCCTCAAACTGAGTGAAGGTTTCATTTGTTTATTTGGAGAGTCCCGAGGAAATGCTGTTGGAAAGGAAGAAGTTTGTAGAGGAAGAGAAGAATACTTTAGAAAGGAAATAATGGGTAGTATCAGGTTCTTGGCAGCTAGGGTACCAGTACAAACAGTGTGGTTAGTTGGAGTCATCCATATTATGGGTTTTCCAGACTGATGTGATGGAAAGATAATGAGACAAGGGACTTTAAGATACTGTCCAAAGAATGGTTGACATCACAGACCTTGGAAGCTAAACGGGACAGAAAAAAGGTGATAACAAAAAGAGACAGAGAGAAGGCAGAGGCATCAATAGACTTCAGGCCTCAATGAAACTGATCAAGTTGGAAGGTGAGTAGACTATAAACAAAGATTGGATATCCGAATCAGTAATTTCAAGTGTGGAGCCACCTTGGCTGATGGAAAGAATTTTCTATTATCAACCTATCTTCAGTTTACTTTAAAATAAGGCTAGTAATATATGAAGATTTCTTGCTGAGTTCATCACAGTGTTTCCAGGGACAGCCACCCTAACACTTCTGCAAACTCAGTCAATCCCTGTCTCTCGCTAATACGGAAGGACTTTTTGTACAACTGGGTTTCTTCAGTCCAACAAGACAAGGCTCAAGATCTGATGTGCCCTGCCCCTGCAGAACAGTTCTCCAATGACAGTGTCTTCATGCCATAGCTTGCCGTAGCCATATTTGTTTGGTTTCTTCAACTAATCCAAATAGTGATATTATAGAAAAGACAAAGAATTTAATCAGCTGTGTGAGCACTGTTATTTAATCTTTTTGTTTGCTTATCCTTCTATAAAATGGATATAACAAGTGTTGATCAAACCTCACTCAATGAGTTAATTCATTTTTGTCCAATTTGAAACTGTTCCCATTTAGAATACGTAAGTAATATATAAAGAATCTGAGAAGAAATCAAATTGCACACTGTTTTTGAAGATGCGTTAATTCAAACTGGCGACAAAGAAAAATCATTCTTTTTCTAAGCTAAGTTAATATGATCTGGCTTGTTTGTTCAGACCTGGTGGTAAGTGCAGCAGTAAGGAGGTAGGTGGAGAGATGAGGATTGAGAGAAAGCTGAGCGAACGGCAAAGTGTGGCTGCATTTGTTAGAATAGTTTTGTTGCCTCCTCCGTGAAGAGAAGCATTAGAGGGGCAGCCGCCAATCATCTGTTAGGACTGGTTTCAGATGCGCAGACAGTGCAGTCTCTCACTGGGACCTAACTGGCCTCCTGAATGATCTCCCGTAGACCTCTTGGAGATTTCTTCTGAGCTAAGTCAGCCTTGTTTAAATAAACAAATAAACTAAATAAATACACAAATAAAACCCACATCCACAACGCCTACTCCACTCCTACTCCTTCAAAGAGGCTATGAGTGCAGAAAGCCCTGAAGCTCAGGTAAAAGGGTTTGCAAGGAAGCTGCACTTAATTGTTGACCCTCGGAGTGGACATATTTGGTTTCTTGGGTTTTGTCCAACACCTCCCTCCTTTCTTCCCCCTATGTTGTTAATTTTATTATGTCCTTTTAAAATACCTTATGTCATTCTTGGAAAGAAGGAAGGGTATACTAAATAAAAATAACAATTCTCAATTTATGCTTTCTACAAAATCTCTACTCCATTGAGCAGAAACACAGGGTGTGGACCTTATCAAAGTTGGGCTAGCCATTTTAAAACCCCAAGTAAACTGAAATTAATTGTTGTGGTAGAGCTGAGATTGGGATATTTCTTAGACCCAAGAACTTCCCCTGTGATTTTAGGCAATGTTTAGATATCCAAGGTAGGTGGGACGGTGATGACATCTATAAGGAAACACCATATGCTACTAACCTGATTTCACAGCCATGGGAATGAACAAAAAGGGGTGAGGGAAGTAAAACATGGCCGAATTACTGCCACGCACAGAGTAATGTGTACCCCATCCTGTGAAGTAGCTGCTTCTCTGACAATTTTATACATGAAGAAAAAAAGGTACAAAACGACTGCGAGGTCATGGGTCTAGGTAACAGCAGAGCCTCTCCCATTTATACCATATTAGACACTGCCTCCCTTCATTCGTGCTTATAATTCCCACGAGGATTTAGTCCAACAAAAACTGTATTTTATGTTATAATGATAAATAGCTAATTTTAAGTAAGGGAAATTCAAGGGGAAAAGGTAAATAGAAAGAATGCTGAATGTCTGGGACTGAAACGCTACAATGCTGATTAAAAAGCTTGGGGGGAAAAGGCCTCCTTTAAAAAGACAAGGCAGAAAAATGGACCTTATTTTGGTAACCATGCTGCTATAGCAACAACATAATGATACACAGAAGGGCTTTTAAAGTTATACTAGTAATAAAAGATATACATGTATACATAGGTCTATCAATGTTGTTGAATAAATATCCATCTTCATAACCTTGCCAGATCTGGTAACGAGGAAACTCGTGCAAACATAATTTATACCAAGAGTAAAAACACCTGTCAACTTCTATTCACTGTTTGCACATGTCCACAGAGAGAAGGAATAAAAGAAAACAGTATGCTCTATACCTCAGGACTTTGGTCTGGAAAACAATCTAGTGTTGGTGTAGAAGAAAAATGAAAATATAATAAAAGGATTACCTGGTCTTAGAACTACACAGTGTGAATAGAACTTGTTTAGGTTTCTCAAAGTTTAAGTAATGCATAGTGCAAATATCAATATAATAAATTCATATCTATACTAAGAAAAACATGATATAAACTTCTAGGTTAAAATGATTTGTTAACAGCTCTGTGTCCACTGGAGCCATTTTTAAGTGGCCAGAAAAAGAATAAACGCTTTTCCAAATGGTACCCAGCCCTGGTTTCCTGCCTTCCTCATGTGCATATGCCCAATCAAACTCCCGTCGTCAGTAACAGCTCTTATTTCCCTGCAGGCATTCTCACTCCGCCCCAAAAGAGCGAAATCAGAATCTTGGGAAAGGGGTGAGGATTTGAGAAAGCGCCAGAGATTTGAAATTATTCCCTAGGGAGGATGCCCCACTTATTCTATAAAACCTTGATTATTCAAAATTCAGTTGTCCCCAACATTTTTAACATGTATGCCTCTCAACACTTCTTCCACAAACACCAGAGAGAACTGCGATGTAGAAAAAGCAGAGCCTGGACAAAGAAGCACACAGAAGACAAGATCTTTGAAAAGGGAGTTCCTGATGTATTTCTTTTCTTGGGATACTATTTTTCTTCCTCTCATGTAACTACAGTAAGCATGCACACGTTATTTTCTGGAGGAAAATGCAGTGGTCCAGTAAGGCAGCCTTGCTAGTGGCTTCTCCCTTGTAAAAGAACCTGATATTATTGCAGGAAGCAATAAGCAACTCCCTGTAGTCAGTCCGCAGATTCCCCTGCAGTTGTGGGAAAGCTTTTGATCTCCTAACACAGGCATTTCCTCTGACTGCTTCGCCCTTCATATTCCTGCCTAGAAATGAACATGATGTCTGGCAGTGCAGAAGCCATCGCGAGACCATGAGAAGACCAGCATGAGGCTGAAAGTCTACCCACTGGGAAAGACAGAATGAGAGACGGAAAGTGGCTAGGTCTCTGGTGACATTGTTGAGCTGCATATACTCCATGTTCTTGACTCAAGAAACAAATAAACCCTTGTTCACTTAAGCCACTTGCTGTAGAATGCATTCACAAATGATATAACTGGTCTATGTGGGAGGCAAGTTTGGCAGAGGGACATAAGGACTAAATTGTTTTCTCCATCACCCTCTGCTCTAGCTAGGAACACCTATTTCCTCCAACACTCTTCATCTATAAACTCAGAGACACTCTCTGTATTAATCCGATCCAAAACTATGGACTCAGTCTGGCTCTCTGAACCTTTGGCAGCAATGAGTCTAAACAAAGCAGTCCAAGTTGGTAGTAGTAAGCACTCCACTCTCCTTCTACTCCTGGTGTCAGTGAGGCCCAGTGGGGAACTAAACCTCCACACCCAACTGGAAGCAAAGAGACCAAGTGAAGCAGTAGAAAACAGGCCTAGTGGCACTCCTATTCCTGCTCCCCATCCATATCCTAGGTCAGACGGTCTCAGCGAGGAGCCTCAGTCCTATCCAGCATCAGTGAGGTAGGGCAAGGTGGCGTGAGACAGAGTAGGCAACACTCTGTTTCATAAAAACTCTTTTAAAAGCAATTAAAAGTTCTCTTGAAACAAAATAAAAAATAGAAATTTTCAACAAAGAAATAGAAGTCACAAAAAAAAGAACCAAATAGAAATTATAGAACTAAAAAATATAGTAACTAAAAAAAAAACCTCACTGGATGGGCTCAATAGCAGAGTATAATGACAGAAGACAGAATCAGTGAACTTTAGGCTAGATCAAGATAATTCCCCCAATCTGAACAACAGAGAGAAGGTAGACAAAAAATAATAATAATTAACAGAGTCTCAGGGACCTGTGGGACAATAAGAAAAGAGCTAACGATCAGAGTGGGAGAAGGAGAAGAGAGAGAAAAAGTAGGACTAAATAATATTCAAGGAAATAATGGCTGCAAGCTTCCTAAATATGGCAAGAGATATAAACCTGCAGATTCAACAAGGTGTAGGAAAGATCTTATTCTATCCAAATAGAAGAAACCCAAAAAAGTCCATGCTAAGACACATCATAATCAAACCACACACCGTGATAAGTCATGTATCTATATTGCAATAACTAAAGCAACCACTAAGAAACCTATACAAAACAACACACTTAAAATCACTATAATAAACCAACATAATCCTAAAAATGTTCAAAAAACCAAGAAGGTAAAAAAAGAGAAATGGAGGAAAGAGAACCAGAGGAAACAAAGTGAACACAAACAATAAAATGGCATACTTAAACACTAACATATCAATAATTACTTTAAATGTAAATGGTCTAAATACATCAATTAAAAGAGACAGGCAGGATGGATTTAAAAAATCATGATTCAACAATATGCTGTCTAAAAGACTCACTTCAAATTCAATAACATAGGTTGGTTGAGAGTAAAAGAATGAAAAAATAAATATACCATGTAAGCAGTTTTGTTAAAAAAAAAAAAGTAGGAGTGTTTTGTTTTTTTTTTTAACATCAGATAACAAAGATTTCAGAGCAAAGAAAATTACTACAGACAAAGAAGGATATTATATAATGATAAAAGGATCAGTCTACCAGGAAGACAAGAGAATCCTAAATGTGTTCACACAAAACAAACTACAAACAGCTACAAAATACGTAACGCAAAAATTACAGAACTCAAAGAGAAACAGGCAAGTCCACAAGCAGAGTTGAGGACTTTCAGCACTCCACTCTTAGCAAGTGATAGACTCATTAGACAGAAAATCAGCCAGGAAATGAAAGAACTCAACAAAACCATCAACTACTAGGTTTTAATTGCCATATATAGAAAACTCCACCCAACAACAGCATTATACACTTTTTTTTCAAGTACCCATGGAACAGTCACCAAGGCAGAGCATATTCTGGGCCATAAAACAAATTTCAACAAATTTTTAAAAGTAGAAATCACACAGAGTATGTTCTCTGACCACAATCGAATCAAACTAGAAATCAGTAGCAGAAAGATACAAGGATAATCTACAAACACTGGAAACTAAACACACCCTTCTAAATAATCCATATATCAAAGAGGACATCTCAAAGGAAATTTAAATGATAAATTTAAACGTATAATTTTTCAAATTATACATACACATGCACTAAATGCTTTCATTAGGAAGGAGGGAAGGCCTCAAATAAATAATCTAAGTTTCTACTTCAAGAAGGTAGAAAAAGAAGAGCAAAATAAACCCAAAGCAAGCAGAAGAAAAGAAATATCAAAAATAAGAGCAGAGATCCTGTAACCATTAAAGAATAGTAAGGCAATACTATAAACATTATCCTCAAAAATTTGACATCTTGGAATAGAATTGTTTGAAAGCCACAAACTACCAAAACTCAACCAAGATGAAATAGATAACTTGAGTAATCTTATAACCATTAAGGACATGGAATTTGTGATTAAAATGGTACCTAAAAAGGGGCCGGCTCCGTGGCCAAGTGGTTAAGTTCACGTGCTCCATTTTGGCAGCCTGCGGTTTCGCTGGTTTGGATCCTGGGCATGGACCTATGCACCACTCATCAAGCCATGCTGAGGCGGCGTCCCATATAGCACAAGCAGAGGCACTCACAACTAGAATATACAACTATGTAGTGGGGGGCTTTGGAGAGAAGAAGAAGGAAAAAAAGAAGATTGGCAACGGGTTGTTAGCTCAGGTGCCAATCTTTAAAAAGAAAAAAAAAGCTACCAGAAAAGAAACCTCCAGGCCCAGAGGGTTTCACTGGAGAATTGTACTAGACATTTAAAAGTGAATTAACACCAATTTTACACAATCTCTTCCAGAAAATAAAAGAAGAGGGACAACTTTCTCAACTCCTTTTATAGGATAGTATGAACATAATACCAACGCCAAAGACATTACAAAAAAAGAAGCTACATACCAATATCCCAATAATTTAGACACAAAGACCCTCAACAAGATATTAGTAAATCAAATCCAGCAAATGTATACACTATACCATGATGAAGTGGGATTTACTCTAGGTGTGCAAGGGCTGGTTCAGTATTTTAAAATTAATCAATATATTCCATCACAGCCATAGGATTAAAGAGAAAAATCAAATGATCATATCAAAGGACACAGAGAAAACATTGTAAAAAATCCAACGTTCATTCATAATAAGAGCTCTTAGCAAACTAAGAAGAGAAGGGAACTTCCTCAACTTGATACAGAGCATCTACAAAAAACCTACAGCTGACATCACACTTAATGCAGTGAAAGACTGAATGCTTTCCCTCTAGATCAGGAAGAAGGCAAGGACGTACACTCTCACCACATTTACTCAACATATCACTGGAAGTTCTACTCACTGTAACAAGGCAAGAAAAAGAACTAAAATGGATATAGATAGTAAAGAAGCAAGTAACTGTCAATATTTGCAGATGCCATGATTGTCTGCATTTCTGTATACTAACAACGAACACATGGAAACTGAAATGAAAAACATAGTACCATAGAGCCAGCCCTGACAGTCTAGTGGTTAAGTTTGGCACTCTCACTGCTTCAGTGGCCCAGGTTCGTTTCCCAGTCAGGGAACCACACCACCAAGCTGTCAGTTGCCATGGCAACTGTGGCGGCAGCTCACATAGAAGATCTAGAAGCACTTACAACTAGAATACAGAACCACGGACTGGGACTTTAGGAAGAGAAAAAAAAAAAAAGGGAAGATTGGCAACAGATATTAGCTCAGGGCAAATCTTCCCCTGCCAAAAAACCAAAAACACACACACACACACTCAAGAAAACATAATACCATTTACAATCACTCCAAAGAAAATGAAATACTCAAGTATAAATTAACAAAATATGTACAAGATCTGTATGCTGATAATTAGAAAATGCTGAAAGAAGAAATCAAAGAAGACCTAAATAAGTGGAGAGATACACTATGTTCACGAATGGTAAGATTCAACATAATAAAAATGTCATTTCTCCCCAAACTGTTGCACAGGTTAATGCAATTCCTATCAAAATCTGAGCAAGATGTTTTGTAGACATAAGCTTCTTGCAAATGTTAAATGGAAAGGTAAAGGAACTAGAACAACTTAATCTTAAAAAAGGAAAATAAAATAGGAGAAATCACTCCACCTTTAATATGAAGCTACAGTCATCAAAACTGTGTGGTATTGGCGGGAGAACAGACACACAGATAAATGGAACAGAAAGGAGAACCCCGAAACAAACCAACACAATGTGTCCAACTAATCTTTGACAAATGTGCAAAAGCAACGCAAGGGAGGAAAGGTAAACTTTTCAACAAACGGTGCTGGAGAAATTGGACATCTATTGTAAAAAGTGAACCTGAACCTAAGGCTCACACCTTTTAAAAAATTTAACACAAAATGAATCATGGTCTTAAATGTAAAACTTAAAACTTTTAGGAAAAAACACAGGGGGAAATCTTCAGGATCTATGGCTAGGCAAAGAGTTCTTAATCTTGACCAAAGCATGATCTAGACAAAAAAACAGATTATAAATTGAATCTCATTAACACTAAAAACTTTTACTCTGCAAAAAACTTATGAAGAGGATAAAAAGACTGGGAGAAAATATATACAAACTACATATCCAGAAAAGGACTAGTATCTAGAGTACATAAAGAATTCTCAAAACCACAGTTAAAAAATCAACATTCCAATTAGAAAATGAGCAAAAGATATAAACAGACATTTCACCAAAGAGAATATACAGATAGCACATAAGCACACTGTCGAGGACTGAACGTGCCCCTCCAAAACTCCTATGCTAAAGCCCCAACCCCCAATGAGACTGCATTTGAGACAGGGCCTTGAGGGAAGTAATTAAGGTTAAATGGCATCATGAGGGTGGGAACCTAACCCACCAGCACTCGCGTCCATCGGAGAAGAGGAGGAGACATCAGAGAGCTCTCTCCCTGCACACACACAGAGAAGAGGCCTTGTGGAGTCACAGAGTCGGCAGCCATCCACCAGCCAGGAAGACAGGGCTCGTCAGAAACCCAACCTGGCAGTAACTAGATCTTGGACTTCTGGCCACCAAAACTGGGAAAATAAATTTCTGTTGTCTAAGCCGCTCAGTTTGTGGCATTTTGTTATGGTAGCCCTAGTGGATGGATACCCACGTGAAAAGATGTTCAACATCATTAGCCGTTAGGGAAATGCAAATCAAAACCACAATGAGGCACCACTACACACCTATCAGAATGGCTCAAACAAAAAATAGTGACAATATCAAATGCTGTTGAGGATGCGGGAAAACTGGATGACTCATATATTACTGGTGAAACGTAAAATGGTACAGCCACACTGGAACACTATTTGGAAGTTTCTTACAAAATCAAACATGTAACTTCCATACAATCCAGCAATTGTACTCTGGGCATTTATCCCAGAGAAATGAAAACTCACATTTACACAAAAATCTGTATATATTCATAGCAGCTTCATATGTAAAAGCAAAAAACTGAAAAAAACCAACATGCCCTTCTTTGAATGGTTAAATGTGAACGATTAAGCAGAATGTGGTACATCCATACCATATAATACTATTCATCAATAAGAAGGAATGAACTATTAATATACACAACAACTTGGATGCATCTCCAGAGAATTATGCTGAGTGAAAAGCCTATCCCCAAAGACTCATATTGTGTGATTCCATTTATATTACATTCTTGAAAGGATAAAATTATAGAAATGGTGGTTGCCGGGGGTCATGAACGGAAAAGGGGGAAGGGTGATTGTGGCTATAAAAGGGCAATATGAGGAATTTTGTGGTGATGGAATTGTTCTGTATCTTGACTGTCAATGTCAATATCCTGATTGATATTGTACTATAGTTGTAAAAGCTGTTACTATTGGGGGAAACTGGGTAAAAAGTACACAGGATCTCTATTATTTCTTACACGGCATGTTAACCTATAATTATCTCAAAGTTAAAGTTTAATGTAAAAAATCCATTCAATCCTAAACACAAATATTTCTGATGGATAAGCTGCCATTATGGTTCTTCAATTCTGTGAAATAAACACCCAGCTATAATCAATGTGCTCCTCTGTGATGATTGTGAAAGGTATAATTTGCTACATATCATTCTGGTCATCTGGTGAGTATCATAAGCTGAAACTAATAGCTTCAATAAGCTTAGATCAACAGATAACCCTAGTAGCTACAATAATGACATATTTGGCTATGCAGAATCAATCTGGCTACACAGAATTTCCTCTGGCTACTCAAATAAAGTCCTTTCCAGAGGAACTCTGAAGTAGACCTCCCAGAGAGGGCCCCAAAGATATTTCTGCCGCAATGTCAAGTTGGCAGCTCAACACTAGACTATGACAGACACCAGAGGAATTGACTTAGGAGTAATAGCGTTAACTAATTATAACCAGAAAGTCAAAGTTAGAAAAAAAGCTATTCCAAACTCATACTTTTTTTTAAGTCTTAGGCATTCATAGTTGTCTGCTTATTTCCTTTGTCCTTTGTCCACCATGTTCTGCTCTTCCTCTTGGGGTATCTATACCTTCATTCAGATTTCATCAGTCTTAATGAGTCCAGTTATGAACATTTACAGCACATGAAAAAACATTTTTAAAGAAGTATTAACTCACTTTTCAAAATGTTAGAATAAAACACCTGGTTTCCAGTCTAAGGAGCTTAGAAGTCACCACCCTATCCTGACAACAAATACAAAGATGAACAAACCGAAAAATCAACAACTCTTCTTAGATCTGTCAGAGAAGTGAGGTCACAGAGTAAACCACTGCCCCCAAACTGAACAGACGAAGGTGGATACAGAGAATCACAACTTCTCAGAGCAGAAACCCACAAGAGAAACCTCCAGGCAACCAACGCCAATCTAGGAAAACCCAAATTGTAACTGACAAATGGCTAGAGGCTCACTGTGGACAAGTGTGAGAGAGAAAACCTCCAAGGGGACCCAGTCATAGTGGGGGACCCCACACTGTTGGAAGTTTTACCTCCAGGAGCCCTACCAGGTCCTCGGAGTGAATATATGAGAAAAATCCACTTGCACTTCCACCAGGGGGAGGGGAAATGTAAATAATTTATTTTGAACTATGCCAGAGCTTTTGATTCTGTTTAACAAGGCCTGCCTTCAGGAGAGGTTCTTTTACCGGAGCCTAACCCTGGGGTTCTATCAGAGCCTAACGAACTTGGCAAAGAGAAATGCCCAACTCTAGCCCACTCCAGATATCCTGTCCCACCTAAGGGTGAGGGTGGGGGGTGGAGGGTCTGGCACCTGAGAAACACCTGTGAAGCGCACAGTCCAGAGGCATGGGCTCACTACAAGACTGAGACCTAATCCGACGACTGCAGAACACTCTGCCCACCCCCCACCACATTACACGGGCCTACTTATGGCAGTTTCTTCTACCCAGTACATCATGTCCACCTTGTGACAAAAAATTACAAGGTAGCCTAAAAGGCAAAAACCACAGTCTGAACAGATTGAACAAGCATCAGAACCAGAGTCTGACACGGCAAGAATGTTGGAATTATTGGACCAGTAAGTTTTTAAAACCTATGATTAAAATGAAAAGGGTTTTAAAGAGAAAAGTAGACAACATGCAAAAATAGATGGACAATGTAAGCACAGAGATGGAACTTCTAAGACAGTATCAAAGAGAAATGCTAGAGATCCAAAACACTATAACAGAAATGAAGAAAGTCTTTGATTGGCTCATTAGGAGACTAGACATCGCCAAGGAAAACATCTCTGAGCTTGAGGATATGACAAGAGAACTAAAAAGCTTTTAAAACTGAAAAGCAAAGAGAAAAAAATATAAGAGAATATGAAAGAACTTTGGGACAACTATAAAAGGTGTAATGGGCCAGCCCTGATGGCCTAGTGGTTAAAGTTTAGTGCACTCCACTTTGGCAGCCTAGGTTCAGTTCCCAGGTGCAGAACCACACCACTCATCTGTCAGTGGCCATGCTATGGATGCAGCTTACATTAAAAAAAAAAGTGGGGGGGGAAGACTGACAACAGATGTAAGCTCAAAGCAAATCTTCCCCAGCAAAAAAAAAAAAAAAAAAAAAAAAGGTGTAACATGTTCATAATAGAAACACCAGAAGGAGAAGAAAGAGAGAAAGGAAAATAAGAATGTGAAACAATGACTAAGAATTTTCTCCAAATTAATGTCAGACACCAAACCACAGATCCCAAGAACTTCAGAGAACACCAAGTAGGATACATGCCCCATAAAAACACACTCAGGCATATCATCTCCAAACTACAAAAAACCAAGGATAAAGAAAAAATTCTGAAAGAAGTCAGAAGATAAAAACACCTTAACTATAGAGGAACAAAGATGAGACTTATATCCAACTCCTCTTCAGAAATCATGCAAGCAAGAAAACAGTGGAATGAAATATTTAAAGGTTGAGAGAGAAAAAATACACCAGCCTAGAATTCTGTACCCTGAGAAATTATTCCTCCAAGGTGAAAGAGAAATAAGACTTTCTCAGACAAACAAAAATTAAGGGAATTTGTTGCTAGATCTGCTTTGCAAGAAATTTTACAAGAAGTTCTTCAGAAAGACGGAAAAGAATGTATGACAGAAACTCAGATCAACATAAAGGAAGAGCATCAGAGAAGGAATAAGTAAGGTAAAATAAACGCTTCTGCTTTCCTCATTCTTAATTAGTCTAACAGACTATAACAAGTGAGAATATCTATATTAGTTTCAGAGAAGACTTCAGAGCAAGGAAAATTATTAGGGATAAAGAGAGGTATTATATAATGATAAAGGGGGTCAATACTCCAAGAAAATATAATAATCCTTAACAACAGAGCCTCAAAATACGTGAGGCAAAAGCTCATAAAACTGCAAGGACAAATAGATGAATCCATTACTACAGCTGGAGACATTAACACCCTTTTATCAAAAATGGATAGATCCAGCAGGCAGAAAATCAGTAAGGACACAGTTGAACTTAACAGCATTATCAATTAACTGATATAATTGGCATCTATGGACTATTTACTATGGATGTTGTTACATCCAATGACAGCAGAATATACATTCTTCTCAAGCTCACATAAAACATTCAGCAAGAGAGACCACATTCTGGGCCATAAAACATATCTTAACAAATTTAAAAGAACAAAAATCATAAAATTTCTGAGCACAGACCACAATGAAATTAAACTAGAAATCAAACAGAAAGAACTGGGAAATCCCAAAATACTTGGGGATCAAACAATACACTTCTGAATAACATATGGGTCAAAAAAGAAATTGCAAGAGAAATTTAAAAATACTCTGAACCAAATGAAAACGAAAATACAACTTATTGAAATTTGTGGGATGCAACAAAAGCAATGCTTAGAGGGAAATTTATAGCATTGAACACATTTATTAGAAAAGAGGAAATATCTAAAATCCATAACCTAAGCTTCCACTCTAGGAAACGAGAAAAAGAAGAGCAAATTGATTCCAAAATAAGCAGAAGAAAAGAATTAATAAGAATTAGAGCAGAAATCAATGAAATTGAAACGCAAATCAATGGAGAAAAATTTAAAAAACCTAAAGATAGTTCTTTGAAAAGATCAACAAAATTGATAATCTTCAAGCAAACTAACAAAGAAAAAGAGAGAAGACACAAATTGCTAGCATCAGAAATGAAGAGGAGACATCACTAGAGATTCCATGAATATTAAAAGGACAATAAAGGAATACTACAAATAACTCTATGCCCACAAATGTGATAACCTAGATGAAATAAACCAATTCCTTGAAAGAAATGCAAAAACACACAAGAATACACAGACCATCTGAACAGAATTATATCTATTAAAGAAAGTGTATCAATAATTAATAAACTTCCCAAAACAGAAAGCACCAGGCCCAGATGGGTTCACTGGTAAATTCTACCAAACACTTAAGGAAAAAATTACACCAATTCTCAATTCCAGAAGATAGAAGCAAAGAAAACGTTTCCCAAGTCATTTGATGAGGCCAGCATTACCCTAATACCAAAATCAACAAAGACATTAGGAGAAAAGAAAACTACAGATCAACAGCTTTCACGGACATAGATGCGAAAATCTTCAACAAAATATTAGCAAATGAAATCCAAAAATTTATAAAAAGAATTATACACCACAACCAAATGAGATTAATTGCAGGTATGCAAAGCTGATTCAACACTCAAAAATCAATTAATGTAATCTATTGCATCAACAGGCTAACGAAGAAACATCACATGATCACATAGACAGATGCAGAAAAAACATTTGACAAAATCCAATATCCATTCATGATATAAACTCTCAACAAACTAGGAACAGAGAGGAACTTCCTCAAGTTTACAAAGAACATTTACAAAAAACCTACAGCTAACATCATACTTAATAGTGAGAAATTTGAAGCTTTCCTGCTAAGATCAAGAACAAGACAAGGATGCCCCTTCTCAACATTGCTATTTAGCATCATACTGGAAGTCCCAGCCAATGCAGTGACAAGATGCTAACGCAAGCTAAGACAAGAAAAGGAAATAACAGGTATATAGATTGGGAAGGAAGAAATAAAACTGTCTTTGTTCACAGATGACATGATTGCCTGTGCTGAAAATCTGAAAGAATCAACAAAAAAACTCTTAGAACTAGTAAGCAAGGTTGCAAGATACAAGGATAATACACAAAAGTCAACAACTTTCCCATATACCTTGAACACGAAATTTGAAATTAAAAATACATTACTATTTACTTTACTACCCCCCCCCCCAAAATGAAGTAGTTAGGTATAATCCTAACAAACTCTAACAAAATATGTGCAAGCTCTATATGAGGAAAACTATAAAACTCGGTTGAACGAAACAAAAAACTAAATAAATGGAGAGATATTCTGTGTTTGTTGATAGGAAGACTCAATATTGTCAGGATATCAATTCTTCCAACTCGATCCACAGATTTAACTCAGTCCCAGTCAAAACCCCAGCAAGCGATTCTGTGGCTGTGGATAAACAGACTCTGAAGTTCACGTGGAGAGGCAGAGGACCCAGAAAAGCCACCTCCATATTCAAGGAGAGGAACCAAGTTGTGGGACTGATGCTACCTGACTTACTATAAAGCCACAATAATCAAGACAGTGTGGTACTGGTAAAAGAAAAGACAAAGAGATTAATGAAACAGAATAGAGAGTCTAGAAATAGACCTGCATAAATAAAATTAAAGACAGTCTCTTTAACACATGTGCTGAAACAACTAGAAGATATCCACGTCCGAAAGAAAAAAGAAAGAAAAAGGAATCTAGACACAGATCTTACACCTTTCACAAAAATTAACTCAAATGGATCATAGACTTAAATGTAAAATGCAAAACTATAAAACTCCTAAAAGGTAAACAGGAGAAAACTTAGATGACCTTGGGTATGTTGATGACTGTTTAGATGCAACACCAAAGACAAGATTCAGGAAAGAAATAATTGATAAGCTGGACTCCATCAAATTTAAAAACTTCTGCTCTGCAAAAGAGAATTTCAAGAGAACTGGAAGACATGTGACAGACTGGGAGAAAATATTTGCAAAAAACACATCTGACAAGGTCAGCCCCCTGGCCGAGTGGTTAAGTTGGTGTGTTCCACTTTGGCGGCCCAGGGTTTCACCAGTTCAGATCCTGGGCACAGACATGGCACCGCGCATCAGACCATGCTGAGGTGGTATCCCACACAGCACAACCAGAAGGATCTACAACTAGAATCTACGACTATGTACTAAAGGGCTTTGGGGAGAAGAAGAAGAAGGAAAAACAAAAGAAGATGACGACTGGCAACAGATGTTAGATACAGATGTTAGCTCAGGTGCCAATCTTTAAAAAAAAACACATCTGACAAAGGACTGTTATCCAAAATACACAAAAAAACTCTTAAAATTCAACAATAAGAAAAAAATATTATTTTAAAGTGGTCAAAAGACCTGAACAAACACCTCAGCAAAAAGATATACAGATAGAAAGCATATGAAAAGCTGTTCAACATCATATGTCTCAGAGAAATTAAAACAACGAGATAACCACTACACACACACTTACTAGAATGTCCCAAATCCAAAACACCAACCCCACCAAATGCTGGTGAGGATATAGTAAAAGGAACTCTCATTCACTGCTGCTGGGAGTGCAAAGTGACAGAGCCGTGGTGGAAGACAGTTTGGTGGTTTGTTCCAAAATTATACATACTCTGACCATGTGACCCAGAAACCACACTCTCTGGTATTTACCCAAAGGAGATGAAAATCTATGTCCACACGAAAAATTGCACGTGGATATTTATGGCAGCTGTATTCATAACTGCCCAAATTTGGAAGCAACCAAAACACCCTTCAGTAGGTGATTGATAAATAAACACCCAGAAAATCGAATATTATTCAGTACTAAAAAGAAAGAGCTATCAAGCCATGAGAAGACATGAAGGAAACTTAAATGCAAATTACTAGGTGAAAAAAGCCAATCAGAAAAGCCTACATAACACATGATTCCAACTAGATGACATTCTAGAAAAGGCAAAACTATAGAGGCAGCAAACAGATCAGTGGTTGCCAGCCCTTAGAGGGGAAGGAGGGATGAATAGGCAGAACACAGAGGATTTTTAGGTTAGTGTAACTATTCTGTATGATACTACAATGGTGGATACACGGCATTATACACTTATCAAAACCCATAGAATGTACAACATCAAGAGAGAACTCTAACGCAAACTACAGATTTGGGGTGATAATGATGTATCAAATGTAAGTTCATTGATTGTAACAAACGTGTCACTATGGTGTGGGATGTAGATTGTGGTGGAAGTTGTAGGTGTGTAGGGGCAGAGGGTATTTGGGAACTCTCTGTACCTTGCACTAGTTTTTGCTGTGAACTGAAAACTGCTCTAAAAATTAAAGTTTATTAATTTTTTTAAAAAGTCAGCATAAAGCATTTGTGAAGTGTAATGATACAAAATGTAATTTTACAAATCAAGTGTTATGGGGCCAGCCATGTGGTGCAGGGGTTAAGTTCGCACGTTCTGCTTTGGTGGCCCAGGGTTCACCGGTTTGGATCCCGGGTGTGGACATGGCACCACTTGGCAAGCCATGCTGTGGTAGGAGTCCCACATATAAAGTGGAGGAAGATGGGCACGGATGTTAGCTCAAGCCCAGTCTGAGTGAAGGGTGAAGGGATGGAAGACAATACTCCAAGCTAATAATGAACAAAAGAAAGCAGGTGTTGCCATACTTATATCAGACAAAGTAGACTTCAAAGCAAAACAGATAAAGAAAGACAAAGGGGGCAGTACATAATGATGAAAGGGACACTCCACCAAGATGACATAACACTTATAAATATATATGCACCCAACACAGGAACACCAAAATTTGTAAAGAAACTATTAACAAAACTAAAAGGAGACATCAACAACAATACAATAATAGTAGGGGACCTCAACACCCCATTAATACCAATGGATAGATCATCCAGAAAGAAAATCAACAAGGAAATTATAGAATTAAATGAAAAATTAGAGCAGATGGCCTTAATAGATATATATAGAACACCTCATCCAAAAACAGCAGGTTACACATTCTTCTGAAGTGCGCATGGAACATTCTCAAGGATAGACCATATCTTGGGAATCAAAGCAAGCATCAATAAGTTCAAGAGGGTCGAAATAATATCGAGCATCTTTTCGGATCATAATGCTATGAAACTAGAAATCAACTACAAGAATAAAGCTGGGAAAGGGGCAAAAATGTGGAGACTAAACAACATGCTACTGAACAAACAATGGATTATTGAAGAAATCAAATATTATCTGGAGACAAATGAAAATGAAAACACACCATACCAACTTATTTGGGATGCAGCAAAGGCAGTCCTAAGAGGGAAATTCATTGCAACACAGGCTCACCTCAATAAGCAAGAAAAATCTTACATAAACAATCTCAAACGACACCTAACAGAATTAGAAAAAGAAGAACAAACAAAGCCCAAAGTCAGTCGAAGGAGGGAAATAATAAAAATTAGAGCAGAAATAAACGATATTGAAACAAAAAAGACAGTAGAAAGGATCAATGAAACGAAGAGTTGGCTCTTCGAAAAAATTAACAAAATCGATAAACCCTTAGCCAGACTCACTAAGAAAAAAAGAGAGAAGTCTCAAATAAATAAAATTAG
Organism: Equus caballus; assembly: GCF_041296265.1. NCBI lineage: Eukaryota > Metazoa > Chordata > Mammalia > Perissodactyla > Equidae > Equus > Equus caballus. The sequence continues at coordinate 10,065,392 of NC_091702.1, read as the reverse complement.
AAATGAGAGAGGAGAAATCACAACAGACACAGAAATACAAAGGATCCTAAGAGAATACTATGAAAAACTATATGCCAACAAATTGAACAACCTAGAAGAAATGGATAAATTCCTAGACTCTTATAACCTCCCCAAACTGAATAAGGAAGAAATAGAGAATCTGAATAGACCAATCACAAGTAAAGAAACAGAAACAGTAATCAAAAACCTCCCCAAAAATAAGAGTCCAGGACCAGACGGCTTCTCTGCAGAATTCTACCAAACATTCAAAGAAGATTTAATATCTATCCTTCTCAAACTATTCCATAAAATAGAGGAAGATGGAGCACTCCCTAATACATTCTATGAAGCCAACATCACCCTGATCCCCAAACCTGACAAGGACAACACAAACAAGGAGAATTACAGGCCAATATCACTGATGAACATAGATGCAAAAATCCTCAACAAAATTTTGGCAAACTGAATACAGCAATACATCAAAAAGATTATACACCATGATCAAGTGGGATTTATACCATGGACACAGGGATGGTTCAACATCTGCAAGTCAATCAACGTGATTCACTACACTAACAAAATGAGAAACAAAAACCACATGATCATCTCAATAGACGCAGAGAAAGCATTCCACAAGACCCAACATCCATTTATGATAAAAACCCTCAATAAAGTATGTATAGAAGGAAAGTACCTCAACATAATAAAGGCCATATATGACAAACCCACAGCCAACATCATACTCAACAGACAAAAACTGAAACCCATCCCTCTCAGAACAGGAACAAGACAAGGGTGCCCACTTTCACCACTCTTATTCAACATACTACTGGAGGTGTTGGCCAGAGCAATTCGGCAGGAAAAAGAAATAAAAGGAATCCAAATAGGCAACAAAGAAGTAAAACTCTCGCTGTTTGCAGATGACATGATCTTATATATAGAAAACCCCAAAGAATCCATAGGAAAACTATTAGAAACAATCAACAGCTACAGCAAAGTTGCAGGGTATAAAATCAACATACATAAATCAGTACCATTTCTATATGCTAACAATGAACTAACAGAAAAAGATCTCAAGAACTCAATCCCATTCACAATCGCAACAAAAAGAATAAAATACCTTGGGATAAATTTAACCAAGGAAGTGAAAGATCTATACAACGAAAACTACAAGACTTTCTTGAAAGAAATTGATGACGACATAAAGAGATGGAAAGACGTTCCATACACATGGATTGGAAGAATAAACATAGTTAAAATGTCCATACTACCTAAAGCAATCTACAGATTCAACACTATCCCAATCAGAATCCCAATGACATTCTTTACATAAATTGAACAAAGAATCCTAAAATTCATATGGGGCAAAAAAGACCCCGAATTGCTAAAGCAATCCTGAGAAAGAAGAACAAAGCCGGAGGCATCACAATCCCTGACTTCAAAACATACTATAAAGCTACAGTAATCAAAACAGCATGGTACTGGTACAAAAACAGGTGAACAGATCAATGGAACAGAATTGAAAGCCCAGAAATAAAACCACACATCTATGGACAGCTAATCTTCGACAAAGGAGCTGAGGGCCTACAATGGAGAAAAGAAAGTCTCTTCAACAAATGGTGCTGAGAAAACTGGACAGCCACATGTAAAAGAATGAAAATCGACCATTCTTTTTCACCATTCACTAAAATAAACTCAAAATGAATCAAAGACCTAAAGATTAGGCCTGAAACAATAAGTCTTCTAGAAGAGAATACAGGCAGTACACTCTTTGACTTCAAAAGAATCAGTTTCAAAAGAATCTTTTCAGACACCATAACCCCTCAGATGAGGGAAACAATATAAAGAATAAACAAATGGGACTTCATCTGACTAAAGAGCTTCTTCAAGGCAAGGGAAAACAGGATTGAAACAAAAAAACAGCCCACTAATTGGGAAAAAATATTTACAAGTTACTTATCCGACAAAGGGTTAATCTCCATAATATATAAAGAACTCACACAGCTCAACAACAAAAAAATCAAACAACCCAATCACAAAATGGGCAGGGGACATGAACAGATATTTCTCTAAAGAAGATATACGGATGGCCAATAGACACATGAAAAGATGTTCATCATCACTAATCATCAGGGAAATGCAAATCAAAACTATACTAAGATATCACCTTACACCTGTTAGAATGGCAAAAATATCCAAAAACAAGAGTAACAAATGTTGGAGAGGCTGTGAAGAAAAAGGAACCCTCATACACTGTTGGTGGGAATGCAAACTGGTGCAGCCACTATGGAAAACAGCATGGAGATTTCTCAAAAAGTTAAAAATAGAAATACCTTATGACTCAGCCATCCCACTACTGGGTATCTCTCCTAAGAACCTGAAATCAGCAATTCCAAAAGTCCCATGCACCTCTATGTTCATTGCAGCATTGTTCACAATAGCCAAGTCATGGAACCAACCTAAGTGCCCAGCAAATGATGATTGGATAAAGAAGATATGGTATATATATACAATGGAATACTACTCAGCCATAAAAAAGGACAGAGTCCTCCCATTCACAACAACATGGATAGACCTTGAGGGTATTATGTTGAGTGAAATAAGCCAGACAGAGAAAGATGAACTCTGTATGACTCCACTCATAGGTGGTAGTTAACATATAGACAAAGACAAGTGATTGGTGGTTACCAGGGGAAAGGGGGCATAGGGGGAGGGCACTAGGGGTGAAGTGGTGTACCTACAACATGACTAATAATGATGTACAACTGTAATTTCACAAGGTTGTTAACTATCATAATCTTAATAAAAAAATCAAGTGTTAGAAAAATTAAAGAATATTCTATATTAAAACATATGTAATCCAAAAAGATAGGTCCTATATATCCCATCAACTTAACATCAAAATAGAGAGAAACTGACAAATCCACATTTATTTTGGAAGACTTTAATATTCCTTTATGATTTGCCAAATGAAATAGACAAAAATAAGTAAAAATACTTAGAATTTTAATAGCACAATTAACCAGTGTATTTAATGGCTCTATTAAAAAGTTACATTCCTAAAATAAAGCATATGCATCCTTTTCAAGCAGCTATGGAATATTTCCAAAAACTCTTTATTAATCTCTCAATAAGTTTTTCTAAGTAAGTCACATTCTCCATATTATGATGTCCATGAAAACAGACATAAATAAAAAGATAGTCAAAAAATAACTATCCACTTGGAAACTTAAAAGCATTCTTCCAAGATGTTCTTAGATTAAAAAGAAAATAAAAATTGAACTTCCACCTTATTTAAAAGTAAATGAAAATAAAACACTATTATGAAAATGTTTGTTGTTGCCAAAGCTTGTTATCACAGGAAAACTCGGTAACTTTAAATGTACTTACTAGAAAGAGACTGAAAACAAATTAACCAAGCCTTCGATGAAGTAACTAGTAAGAAAACTAGACATTTCTAAAAGGATAATAAATAAATAAATATAAATAAGAATGTAAATTAATAAAATAGAAAAGAAACAGATTTGATCAATTAAGCTAAAATCTGGTTCTTTGAAAAGGTCAATAAAATAGACAAATCTGTTTACTTTCCTTCAAAAAAAAGTTTTCTCTCTCCTCTCTTTATCTTGTCTCTCTCTCTCAATCAAACACAAATACTTAACCCAAAAAAAGAGAAAGGTGGTCATAACAGATACAGAGGAAAACTTTTAAATAAGAGGATCCTACATATTACTAAGTAACAAGAAATTTGAAATGCTAGTAAAATGCTTGATCTTCTAGGAAAATATCAATTTCCAAAATTGACTCAAGAAGAGGTAAAATCCATAAACAAGCCAATAATTATAGAGGAAGCATAAGGGACTTCAAAATTCTGTTACTCAAGAAAACTACAAGACACGCTTTTCATGAAGGAGATCTTCCAAAGCTGCGAGGAACAGGCAACTCGTGTGTTATTCACAGCACCTGGTGCGCACCGAATATGGAGGACTGCGCTATTTTTCAGATGCTGGTGTGAGCCAGTCTCTACGCTATAAAAGGAGAAAACCACAGGCCAACCTCACTGGTGAACATAGATGCAAAAATCTATGCAAAACATTAACAATTAATCCAGAAAACTATTAAAAGAACAATATTCTTCATAAATTATTTCACACATAACTAGTAATATGAGCAATTACTTCAAGGGTACAAGAAAAAACATTTTATTTTAATAATTACATATTTATTTTTATCTTCTATTTATGGTAAGTGATATGGTTTTCCCACTTACTATTCTCATAGAAAATTTCCTTTAAATATATATATATTTAAGGGTATTTATGGAAAACTGGTACACAGTGCTCATAGTCGTGGAGAAGAAGAAAGAAAGCAAATACATAAAATTTAGGGGAGCCTGAAATACATACCACAATCAAAATGGCTTTATACCAAAAATGCAAGTATAGCTTCATATTAGAAAATCTTTTAGTATTATTTACTACATTAACAGATTAAAGGAAAAAAATCATATGATCATTCCAATAGAAGATGGAAAAGCATTTATGTATTAAAATTCAATAACCATTCCTGGTTAAAAAATAAACCTTAAAGGTCTAGAAATAAAAAGGGGAATTCCTTTAACTGACAAAAGGCATCTTTAAGTAACTTATAGCAAACATCCTATGTAATACAGAAACACACCAGATGGGTTCAGATTAGATCAGAAATAAGACAAAGATGCCCTCTACAAGTTTTGCAATTCAATACTGTTCTAAGGTCCAACCCATGTTGATGAGATAAAAAGGGGGGAAGGATAACTATTAGAAACAAAACAGGAAGAGTTACTGTTTGCATATAATGTGACTGTTTTATATGTGTGGGTGTGTGTATACATATAATGAATATATAATATATTCAAGAAAATCAACCAGAAAACAAATACAAGTAACAAAAGAATTCAGTAAAGGAGCTGGAGATAAAATCAATATACAAAAATCAATACCATTCAGGAAAATTTAAAAACGTAATGAAGAAAAAGATCCCATTCCCAGCAGCAACCAAAATTATATGTCTAGGAATTAAACTAACATGAAAAGGTGAGAAAAGTATAAAACTTCATTGAGGGATTTAAAGAAGACCTATACAAATTGGGGGGAAATAGCATGTTCCATGATAAGAAGATTCAAAATTATAAAGATGTCAAATTGCTCTAGAAAGTAAATGCTGCTCCAATCTAAATCATAAGATAAAATGTTTTATGAAATCTGATAAACTGATTCTAAAGTTCATCCAGAAGAGGAAATATGATAGAAAAGCCAGGAGAACCTATAGAGCAAAACAAATGCTTGCCCTACAAACTATGAAAACATATACAGCTACAGTAGTCAAAGTGTGGTGCTGACCCATTCCTGTACGTACAATATCCGTATCCCCCCAAACTCCTCAATTGAAACCTATTCCTCAGTGTGATGGTGTTTGGAGGCAGGGTTTTGGGGGGACTAAGTCATAGGGATGGAGCTCTTGTGAATGGCATTGGTGTCCTTACAAAAGAAACCCAAGACAGCTCCCTTGTCTCTCCCACCCTACGAGGACACAGCAAGAAGACGGCCGCCTGTGCAGGAAAGGGGCTCTCACTAGACACCAAACGTTACAGCACACTCATCTTGGACTTCCCAGCCTCCAGAACCGTGAGAAATAAATACTCCATGTTGCTTATGAGATACCCTGTCTATGGTACTTTGTTATAACTGCTCAAAGGGACTAAGACACCCATTGATAGACAATAGATCAATAGCATACAACAAGAGTCCAGAAATAGACTAGAACAGAAATTAATAGGTTGTATTTCAAATCAAGGGAGAAAGGATGAAGGGGTTTAATGAATGATATTGGGACAATAAGCCATACATTCAGAAAACAACAACAAAAAACATGAAATTATAAATCTATCTCACAAAAATTAATTATAAATAGATTAAAAAGCTAACTAAAACAACAATACTATAAAAGTTTTAAACATACGATGTTTCTTCAACTTCTCTGAAATGACACTAGTGTTAACCAGAGTAAATTTCTATCGTTTGCAGCTAAAAGAACTTGACACAAAACCCTGACCAGAATTTGGCACAGGATATTAAAAAAAATTGATACAGAAAAAATACCATAAATAAAAAGATAACCATGAGAAAATATTAGCACTATATACAAAGTATAATGTCCATATTATATTAAAAACTTCTATAAATAAACAACCCAGTAAAAATTTGTACAACATATATGAACAGGTAATTAATAGAGGAAGAAATAAAAATGTCTAATAAACATATGAAAAAATGTTCAACCTCATTAGCAATAAAGAAAAAATTTAAATAACAATGAAATAATCTTTTTTACTCAAGAAAAAAGTGAAAATTTGAGAAAAATTAAGAAGACTCCAATATTAACAATTTGTAGGAAGATGGCCACTTTATAAACTATTTGCCAAATACAAATTAATGCTATCTTCTCAAGGACAATTTGGTATAATACCCATCAAAATTTTAAATTGGCATTTCCTTTCTTCTAGCAATTTCACTTCTAGGTATTCATCCTATGGAAAATATATGTACACAAGAACATAAATATAAATACTATATGTAATAATAAACATTGGAAATAATCTAAATGTTGAAAAAAGAAATGCTTAAGTAAATTATGGCATATTCTTAGTAAGGAAAATGTTGCAGCAGTTAAGAACAGGGTAGATCTATACATATTAACGAGGAACAATTTCCAACATATATATAGTTAAGTGGCAAAAGTCACAGAATGATGTGTTTAATATATTGCTTATGTTAAAAACTAGTCTATTGGGGCTGGCCTGGTGGTGCAGCAGTTAAGTTTGCACGTTCCACTTCGGGAGCCCAGGGTTTGCCTGTTCGGATCCCGGGTGTGGACCTATGCACGGCTTGTCAAGCCATGCTGTGGCAGGCGTCCCACATAAAATGGAGGAAGATGGGCACAGATGTTAGCTCAGGGCTAATCTGCCTCAAAAAAAGAAAAAAAAAAACCTAGTCTATGAAAAGATAAAGATTTTTAAAAATTATATAACTTATATATAATACATTACATACATTAAAAAAAAAATCTTCAGTAAAGGTAAAGGCACAATGAAGGATCTAGAAAGATATACACCAAACCATTAAAAGTGGTTTTATCTTCAGTAAGAAGAAAGCAATCAGCAGGATGAAAAGAGACCCACTGCCTTTTCTTCTATATACTTCTTTTATTTCATGTGTTTATGTATTACTTATATAATACAATATTTTATTAAAGAAAGTAAAGTGTGAATAATACCAAGCAAAAGAATCTCTGACAGGCAAAAACCCTCCAAATTTAAAATTTTAAACTGAATACTTCAAATTTTTTATTTTTCCACTCAAATATTATGAGATACTTTATTATTCAGATTTGAAATTCAAGAAACTATAACAAAGTTTTTTTGGTAAAAGACTAAAAAGTATCGGGCCCAAGTGGCATTTAATGTAATTATAAAAATTTGTAATAAAATTTGATACAAGTACTTAACCCTAAGAGATTTAAGAAAGTTTCTCTGTTTACAAAGACATGATATTCATTAAACGCTTTAATTCAAAGTTTATTAACATCAGCTGTTGATATTTTAAATGAAGAAATAAATATTCATTCACAGGAAAGAGGAAAAGCCATAAAATACCAGCAGAACCCCTTCTGTAGAAGTGTCTATAACTGAAATGTCTTTAGGCAGACTAAATTGCTAATTAGATTTGACAGTATTAGAAACCTATTCCATAATTTTACTCCAATTTCAGTGATTTAGAATCATGTATCAATTTAAATGTTTTGGGATCCTTTTCAAAACATGAAAACCTCATTCTAAAAATCTAAATATTCAAGGCCACTTAAAAACAAATGTTAGGGGGCTGGCCCCGTGGCCGAGTGGTTTAGTTCGCGCGCTCCGCTGCAGGTGGCCCAGTGTTTCGTTGGTTTGAATCCTGGGCACGGACATGGCACTGCTCATCAAATCACGCTGAGGCAGCGTCCCACATGCCACATCTAGAAGGACCCACAACGAAGAATATACAACTATGTACTGGGGGGCTTTGGGGAGAAAAAGGAAAACAAGAAAATCTTTTAAAAAAAAAAACCACAAATGTTACGATTAAAAACTGCCAAAATTCACCTGATTTTTATAGACAAGTCTTCCTAATGATAAAATAAAGATACATATCTGGGGAAAAATAAAACTTAACCCATCTCAACTTATAATTATGAAATTAATTGGTGTCTAATTATTCAGAAAGTAAATATATGTCTCAAAGGAATGGTCAAACTAAAATTAATAATTATATTTAGTAATTATCAATAGTTAATGAACAAACTCAATGTATAAAAGTGTAAATTACCTCTAATATAGAGAAATTCTCGAAAAACATTCAAAGTCTATTTATTTTCTGTACTTTTCTTCCAAATTAAATAAATGACAGAAAAGAATAACATACCCCAACCTTTCTGTTTTGGATTCATTGTCAATTTTGTACTGTTCAAAATCTTGGCTAAGAAACTGTAGCTTTTCCTGAAGTTTCTTTTCACGTTCCACACTTCCTTGATAAAATTTCATCTCTTTTTCCATCGCTTTCACTTTTTCTTCCATAGCCTTAAACTCATGGAGAATTAGATAGCTGACTCCACAGAACTTACAAACTTTTTCTTCAGGGGACATCTAGAAGATAGAACATACATTTACTGAAATGATATTTTTTAAGTTCTAAAAAACAGAGTTCAACTGAAGATGCAACCATACTGTCAAATGAAGTAAATGTATATTGTACAATGCTATGGAGTAACAGTCATGACATTACCTACATCTGAATAAAATTTTTAAAACTGGCACAATATTGACAATGACACAAAATTTTAGAATTAGAAAAGGGTCTTTCAGAGTAATTATTTCTCCATAGTATCTCTAAGGAAGATTGACTTTTGAAATATTTTCCATAAAATAAAACTAAAAATGACAAAAACATCTTTACAATTCTAGAGTTCTTCATGAAGTGGGAAGAAATGCTGGCCTTTCACTGCCAACTGCACTGTGATCCTGGAAATGCCTCTTGGCTTTTTCAGATCTTATTTTCCTCATTTATAAAATTACAGCTTTGGACCAAATGAACTCTAAATTCCTGTTCAGTTTTAACATATTAAGATTTTTACAGAATTTAACATTCTGTCAGAAAACTACAAATAGGAAAAACACTTTGAACCTAATCTCTTCTCCCTAAATCGGTTCTTTTCCCCCAGGGAGGCATGGTTACACCCATTTTATTGATAGGGAAATGGAGACTATTGAAGTTAAATAACCAGCCCATAGACGGAGAAGTTGGCATGAAACCCAGGTCTATAGAAAACCAGTACCTATGCCTGTAGCCTATAACCACCCATGTATTTATCTACCACGTGTATGTCAGCTAAAACCTCGTACTTCCTTCTGATCAAATATTCATATATCTCTGGCCTGCATAGAGGCAGTGAAAAATGGAATTTTAGTAAAGTCAAGAGAGAGGTAATTCTTTTTTCTGTCTCAAGTATATAAATATTCCTCAAGTAGCTTCCACTTGTCTTGAAGAAAGACAGCTTCATTACATACTTGCTCCAGGGTGCTAAAATGAAAGCAACACTTGGATTATTCCGGAGTACTTACTCTTAATGCAACCTCCCTTAAGACTCTATAAGCTGCTCTCGTAACTAAGAGTGATGCCACCATATCTCCTACCAATGCCATCACACAAGAGTCAGTTGAAACAAACTAATAATACATTTTTGGACAGTAAGATTTTGCTCATTTAAACTTCAATAATAAAAATTTCAAATTAAAAACCATAAAAATACTATGGGATACAGATGAATGACAACATCAAACATCTAAATGCCACTGATACCAAATTTATAGATTTATAAAACCAGAGATTTGAAAGAAATCATAAAGATACCTAGCTCAAGCTCTGGATAGGTTCATTGAGTCTGTTCCGTCCTAGATAAATTGCTATCAGACTCTATTTCAACATCCCAAATGATGGGAAACTACTTTGTAAAACAGCCTGTTCTACCTTCTGATGGTTTTGTCTATCAAGAAGTTGTTTTTCAGGGCCAGCCCAGTGGCGCAGCAGTGAAGTTCACACATTCCGCTTCGGCGGCCTGGGTCTCATCGGTTTGGGTCCCAGGTGTGGACATGGCACCGCTGGGCAAGCCACGTTATGGTAGGTGTCCCACATATAAAGTAGAGGAAGGTGGGCATGGATGTTAGCTCAGGGCCAGTCTTCCTCAGCAAAAAAAGAGGAAGATTGGCAGCAGATGTTAGCTCAGGGATAATCTTCCTCAAAAAAAAAAAAAAAATATGAAAGAAATTGTTTCTCATGCTGACTCCTAATCTGCCTCCCTGGAGCATCCACTGATCCCAGATCTCCTAAGAACCATGGGGAACAACCCCAAGCCTCCCCCTAATATTTGAAGACAGCTCTCAGGAAACTCCATATCTTCTCTTCTCCAGGTCAACACTTCCAAAGCCTTCAGCTCTTTCCCACGTGACATAGCTTCAGATTTCTTCCTCATGTTACATCATTTTCTCTGACTTGTTCCAGCGTTCTCCATCTGTTTCAAAGCATGGTGCCAGTACTGAATACTTCAGTGTGGTTGGTTGGTTCTCACCAAAACAGAGTAAGAGAGGACTCAAACTCCCCTCATTCTAATATCTCACTGGAAATATCATTAGTAATATCTTCTAATGCAACCTTAGATCACAATAGTCTTTTGTGTTTTTAACAATTATATATTGCTATCATATACTTTAATTGGCATTTATATTAAATAAAGCCCCTATCTAAAGAAACGCCACAGTGCAAAACTATTTGTCATTACACTGAATATAACAATCCATTCCTTCTCACCTATGTCCCCTTTTTTAGAGAATCCACCTTCCACAGTCCTGGCTGCTCTGTTTGGTAATGTAACTAAACCATGCCTCCTCCACCCATCCACCATAGCCTTGGCTGATGATGACTAGACATCAGACCCAGAAGAACCAAGCCCTAAACTGGGATGAGCCAACTAGGCCTGTAAGTGTTAAAGACCTGGGCATTTAGGACACCTTTAGGGCAGCCAAAATGGAGAACGGTCATGTGCAAGGTATACAGTCAGCCACCTTACTGGAATGAGAGGGAAAAACGGGCAGACACACAGGGGGAAAATAAGACAAAGACACTGTGGATTCAGAGTAAGAGAGAAGAAAATGGAACCAGTCACTGCCATACCCAACGACCTTCCCACTCCTCACTTCAGTCCCTCTTGAGATCTAGGTGCCCTACTTGCCCTTTAGGATCCATGCCCCACCTTCCTCCACTATCCTCTTTTCCTCCTTAAGCTACCTATTCCTTGAAACCAAGAACCCCCATCCTTTTATGTGAGCATTTGGTTTTTCATATCCAAGTGCAGAATTATAAATGTAAATAAATTAATATATATTTTTATAAATATACACACATATATAAATCTTAGATTCATATATATATATATATGAAGATATGTGTGTCTTAGACTCAGCCTTTAGTTATTGACTTTGGTATCTAGGAAATTCTAAGCTTTCTGTCTTTTTCAAAATTGATCCTTGTAAGTTGTTTTATCCATCTAATTCATTGATTAAAAATGTTGAATATGACAAAGTTGAGGATAGAACGCCATAGCCTGTCTTATCTCCTTGGTTGATACCAATCTGTTACTCAGTACATTTCAGGTACAACCCTTCAACTGGCTTATTAACCTACCCAATTATCTTTATAACCAGCCTATATTTATTCCTATTATCTTCAGGAATATTATGAGAAATTTTGCCCAAGGCCCTTATAAAGTCCATACATTCTATGCCTACTGCAGCTCCTGGATCCAGTAACTACAAGAATGGAATGGCAAAGCCCACCTCTAGTTCTCTCAATGAACATAAAATTGGCCCAAGGGTTACTGTTTTCTCTAATATATTCTCACAAATCACCCTTTAATACTACATTCTAGAGTCTTGTCTCGGATTGACATTAAGTTCACTATCCATGATCCCTGGTCACTGTACGTGGAATGGCATTTGCACATCACCCTTTAATACTACATTCTAGAGTCTTGTCTCGGATTGACATTAAGTTCACTATCCATGATCCCTGGTCACTGTACGTGGAATGGCATTTGCACATCACCCTTTAATACTACATTCTAGAATCTTGTCTCGGATTGACATTAAGTTCACTATCCATGATCCCTGGTCACTGTACGTGGAATGGCATTTGCACATCACCCTTTAATACTACATTCTAGAGTCTTGTCTCGGATTGACATTAAGTTCACTATCTACAATCCCTGGTCACTGTACGTGGAATGGCATTTGCACATCGTGTCCTCAAAGATCACCAACGGTAGCTGTGCAATCCCACTCAAAGGTACCATCAGTCCTCAGAAACACAATTCACCCAGGTCAAGACCCTGAGCTAATTCAGAGCAGACGGGTATTTTCTGACAATCTCTCTGCCCACTGTGAGTTTCAGTTCCTTCTCACCAATGTGAAAATTGTATTGCTTACTCCAAGGCACTTTCATCCTTAACCTTTTGCCTGTTAATCACAGTTCCTGCTCTGCTCCTGGTAAAGTGCCCCATCCTGGTTCTAAAGAAAATTCTTGCTGGGTGGAGCTTATTTGCAGCCTGATGTACAAAACAGGAGTGGTATAAACTTTACAGTTGTAAAAGCCGTTACAATGTTATTCCACCATAGCAATCATTGAGGGCGGGGGGAGTGAAAGTAGAAATAAGTGAAGTAATAGATTTCATAGAACAAGTCTTCTAAAGTTCAGCAAAGAAAGCCAAAACACGCCATTCATTATGACCTTGGAAACAAGACAACCAAATTATGAAATAAAAGGTCCACAAGAGTAGTCTCCAGACTTCGCCTAGTACCACTTGAGTCACTGGCGACCTGTGTTAAATAAGTTTACTGAGCAAAAGTTTTCAATGCTGTTAAATTGTAAATAGCTTTCTCTAAGTAAAACCGCAACAGAAAAAATTTAATAACCCTTTCAAATTCTCAGTGTCTGCATGGGCTAATTACTTAGGACATTTGTGTGAAACTTGAAAAGATACAAAATACTATAATTATGTTCCCAAATGAAGTAAGTAAAAGTTGTCTGTTTTTTGTGAAATGTAATTTGTGCTTCATTCTGAGGACCTGGCTCATTTTGTAAGGAAGTAAGGACAAGCTGTCATCTTGGGCAAAAGGGCTGTCGTTAGTCATTAGCAGGGCAATTGCCGTCTGCAGGATGTACTTTGGACGAGGCATCAACAAATGCAGAACCACTTAAAAATACATTATAACCCAAACTTCTCAAATGCAGTGTTTGTACTTTTTAAATTATAGTTATTTAATATAAAAATGATGCAAATTTTTTAAAAGATTAAATTAGGCTTCCGATCCTTCCAAAGCTCTTATCTGTGCTTCAACGGGACAGGCACTCAGTCACCTCCGACAGCCCCATGGAGGCACTCTCTGCTCCTTTCTGCCCCCACCCATCCGATGATTCCTGTGCTTGGATAAGGAGCAAGAAACAGAAAAACCACTAGACAAAGGTAAGAGTGACAGCAGTACAAAATGTTAACCCTTCTAAGAGGCTTTGCATTAAAAAAAGATGACTTTACTCAAAACAATGAGTGTCTAACTAGTGAATTTCATTCAGATCAGGAGAAAACTTTGAGCCAAGACCTTTCCTCACTAATAAGTCAATTCACTACGCTACCAATAAAGAGCACCTACAAAAATCCCTACACCTACATCATACTTTGTTTTAAGGTATGTGTGCTTTCTTTTTTGTTTTTGGTGAGGAAGATTGGCCCTGAGCTAACATCTGTGGCCAATCTTCCTCTTTTTTTTTTCTCCCCAAAGCCCCAGTATATAGGTGTGTATCCTAGTTGTAAGTCATTCTAGTTCTTCTATGAGGGATGCTGCCACCACATGGCTCGAGGAGCAGTGTGTAGGTCCGTGCCCAGGATCCAAACTGTCAAACTCTCGGCCGCTGAAGTGCAGTGCACAAAATTAACCACTCAGCCATGAGGCCGGCCCCCTACATTATTCTTAACGGTGAAAAGTTTAGTGCTTTTGACCCTAAGATCAGGAACAAAGCAAGGATATCTTCTCTCTCTGCTCTTATTCAACATAATGCTGAAAGTTCTAGCAAGAGCAATAAGGCAAGAAGAGGAAATAAATGACATACATATCAGAAAGGAAGACATAAAACTATCCCGATTTGAGATGATATGATTGTCTACATAGAAAATCCCAAGGAATCTACAATAAAACTCCTAGAACTAAGAAGTTCAGCAAGGTTGCTGATTAAGATAAACAGACAGAAACCAGCGTATTTCTACACACAGCTAGTGAACACATGGCAATGAAATTACAAATGCAATTCCAATCACAATTGTTCAAAAAAATGAGACAGGTGTAAATCAAATGAAACATGTAGAGCACTTGTATGCTGAAAACTACAAAATGCTGCTGAAAAATAAAGTAGATCTAAATAAATGGAGAGACATACTGTGTTTCTGGGTTGGAAGACTAAAATATTAAAGATATCAATTTTCCTCAAGTTTACATATAGGCTTAATGTAATTCTTATCAAAATTCTAGCATGATGTTTTTTAGATACAGACAAGATTGTTCTCAAATTTATACAGAAAGGCAAAGGAACTAGAAGAGCTAAAAGAATCTTGAGAAAGAAGAATAAAGTGGGAGGAATGATTTTACCTGATTTCAAGACATACTGTAATGCTACAGCAATCAAGACTGTGTGGTATTGGCAGAAGGACAGACAGAGATCAATGGAACAGAGGACAGAACTCAGAAATTGATATACATAAATATGCCAAACTGATTTTTGTCAAAGGAGCAAAATCAATGAAAGAAAGATAGCCTTTTCCACAAATGGTGCTGGACAACTGGATAACCATAGGTTAAAAAGGGAAAAGAACCTCGATCTACACCTCACACCCCATACAAAATTAATTCAAAATGGATCATAGACTTATAAAACATAAAGGTAGGATTTTTTGAGAAAATAACCTAGGAGAAAAATTTCAGGATGTAAGCTAGGCTGAGTTCACACACTTGATACCAGAAGCAAGATCCATAAACGGAAAACTGATAACCTGGATTTCATCAAAATGTAAAACTTTTGCTCTGCAAAAGACCCTAGGAAGAGCCTGAAAAGACAAGCTACAGACTGGAAAAAAGCGTTTGCAAACCACACATCTGACAAAGCACCGGTATCTAGATCATATGAAGTACTCTCAAAACAACGGTAAAAAAATCCAATTAGAAAAGTCAAAAGACATGAAGAAACATTTTACCTAAGAGGACATACAGATGCCAAATAAGCACATGAAAAGATATTCAACACCATCAGGCACTAGGAGATTGCAAATTAAAACCACAATGAGATATCACTGCACGCCTATGAGACAAGCCAAAATAAAAACTAATGACAACATTAAATGCTGATAAAGACGCAGAGAAACTGGATCACTCGCACATTGCTGGGGAGAAGGTAAAGTGCTGCAGCCCTCTGGAAAGTTTGGCACCGTCTTAAAAAACTAAATATGCAACTACCACACAACCTAGCAACTGCACTCTTGGGCATTTATCCCAGGAAAATGAAAACATATGTTCACATAAAAACCTATACACGAATGTTTGTAGCAGCTTTATACATAATAGCCAAAAACTGGAAAAAACTCAGATGTTCTTCAATAGGTTAAACAAACTGTAGTACATTCATACCATGGAATACTACTCAGCAATAAAAAGGAATAAACTATCAATATATTCAATAACCTGAATAAAGCTCCAGAGAACTACGGTGAGTGACAAAACTAATCCCAAAAGGTTACATATTGCTTGACTCCATTTATGTAACATTCTTGAAATGACAAAATTATCGGAGACCAGATGAATGGTTGCCAAGGGTCATGAATGGGGTGGTGGGTGGGGGAAGGGGGAGGCTGAGGTGAATGACGCTATAACAGGGCACGGCAGGAACCCTTGTTGTGGCAGAACTGTACTATATCTTGACTGTATCAATGTCAACATCCTGGTTGCAGTATTGTAGTACAATTTCAGCAGATGCTACCACTGGGGAAAGCTAGGGGAAGGGTACATGGGATTTCTTGGTATCTATCATTTCTTGCAACTGCATGTAAATCTACAATGATCTCAAAATAAGAAGTTTATTTTATTTACTTTTTAAAGATTGGCACCTGAGCTAACATCTGTTGCCAATCTTCTTTTTTTTCCTTCTTCTCCCCAAAGCCCCCCAGTACATAGTTGCATATTCTACTTGTAGGTCCTTCTGGTTGTGCTGTGTGGACACCACCTCACCCTGGCTTGATCGGCAGTGCGAGGATCCAAAGTGGCGAAACCCTGGGTCGTCCTGGGTCGTTGATGCAGAGCACACGAACTTAACCACTTAGCCATGGGTCGGAACCCAGAAGTTTAATTTAAAAATTATTTTTTAAAAAAATCAATCTGGGACTAAAATCTCAGAAATTAATCCATAAAGAAATTTTATTGAGCAATTTCAAGAAACGTTGGCTTCATACATAAATTATACATGACACGCTCATATCATCTAAATATGCTTCCAAAGTCTGTTTCCTCCAATACCTATTTTTCCACTGGGGGACCTCACCTCAGTAAACTCTATGACCTCCTATGGCCAGCTAGGAAAAGTATTTTGGACTACAAAGTGACAAACGCAGACTTTTCAAGATTCCTAGTAATATTTTTTTTAAAAACTTCTTCCTAATGAATTTCTTGGGTAATAATATTAAGTGATTGGTCTCCCCAAAAATTACACAGCTTCTTCTTTCTTGCATCGTTAGGTTTTAAAACTGCAATTGCTTAAAAACACAACACACACCCCTGCACCCACACACACACACTACGTCTTCTCTAGGATGCTAGTGCTAACATTTCCATGACCATTTGCTCTTTCTTTTCCTCTACTTTAACTCAACACAAAATCTGACCCTAGCCACAGTGGCCCAAAATGACCTGGAAAATTAAGTTTATTTTTTCTGGCAATGACAACTTGTGCTTGGAAATATAAAACTGTTATTCTGAATAAATTTCAAAGTTCCAAAGTACTAAAATTACTTTGCTGAAACAGGACAAAATGAGCTGTTACTGCTGGGGAAAGGGATTGTTATCCCAGAAAGAACACCGTGCTCTCCAGCCCTTGCACTGCCGCTTCTGTTTTGTAAAATAAACAACTCCGGTCTCTTTATTTTAGTTTGTGTCCTGTGGTAATAAATATCTCCTGAAGCTAAAATCCTATTACAAGTGTTCATTTTGTCACCATTTACAAAAACAAGAGATCAGTTTTACTTTTGCAAAATAACTGATTTTTCCACTAGTTTGTTGCAGTGTTTTGACTTCTGCGTATGTTCCCTAGCAAAAACAGCAAGAAGAAAGCTGCTCATTGTTTTTTTCTAAAAGAGGACCCCATATGTCTCTAAAACGGGTTGACATTCAGGAGGGGAAGAGATATAGAATTATTACTTTGCTGATCTGTAAGTGTTGTTTTAGTTTTAAATTTTGGCAATAAAATCCTAAACACAGAACTGTACTATCATTACAAGCGCATTCTGCTTTCAGAATGCTGGATGAAAATTCTAGCAAAGCTGTTGCTTATTGGAGGTCAGAGACAGGTAGGAGGCAGCTCAGTCTAGAGAGAGAGCAGACTTAGGGACACGGTCTGAGTGCCTACAGAAGTACACTGTAGAGTCTAGCAGCAGACAAAGGGGATGAGCGTGGTCTTGCTGTCCAGCCCATGGGCCTGTTGTACATTTTCTGCCACTTGGGGAGATGGAAGTCTGACATGGATTTTATGCTCAGTCAGAAATTGTGATAAAAAGCCAAAAGATCTAGGAATGGGAGTGAAAAGATTATCTCATCCTTTCTTCCCTAAGATTCCTAAGAAGATGAGACCTGGGGCAGAAGATTTAACAATCTTAGCCTTCTGATTAGGCAACGATTCTCTGACTATAGCTTATTATCATCAGCATTCTTCTCCACACTTTCCCTTTGGTGCCATCTCGCCCACCACCTTTACTTTTTCTTGCAATTCTTTCTACTATTACCTATTTTGCTATTAATAGTACAGTGTACTACAGTCATTTCCACATTCTTTATCACATTATCTATCATGTAATTTATCAACCATCCCATTTCCATATCACACGGCAAAAGTACGGAAAGAAATAAAGAGGAAAGGCTCCCCTTCCCTTCTCTTCCTTGCTTTCTACACTAACTGCCTGGCCTACACACAGAAGAAAAAAGGAAACACAACAGGGGTTTCTCTAGAAAGAAGAGCCAGCATAGAAACTAACGAAAAGTTAGAAGAAGCAGCAAAAAGCCTTTGAAAGACCTCTCTGTCACTATACACTGATCCATCCCCCTCATGTCCTTTTTTATCCAATAAAGAAATGGAGCACAATTTCCAAGCCATTATGAAAAAAAAAAGATTTGTTTTCTTCATCTTAATAATGAAATGGTTCTAATCTGAAGTACTCCTATTGCCATTATAAGCTATCTATCTATCTAACACGATTCTGTATAGAATGATGTATGCAAGCTGACTAAATAGATATACTGCCTGATCACTAGGCAACTCCAAGTTTACACTGGGGACAATCTAGAATAATCAAACACAGGTAAGAAGTTATGGAAAACAAGTAACTGACTTGTTCTCAGACTGCGCTGTAACAGGCTGCGGGATGCAAGTAGCACGTACACATTTTGGTTGTTTTATAATCAAGTACCCAGAACCGTGTCTGGCACGTAACAGACACTCAATAAATATTTGCTGTATAAATGTATATACCGTGGGTCTGAGCAAGTGCACAGCTGCACTTTACATCTAAACATTCGGCAGGACGAGGGCTGCAGGCCGCACCAGCCTCTCCTGGCTTCCTCGCTTCTCTGCAGTGTATGGACAGCTGCCTGACACTCCTGCTTTGAGAATATAACTGTACATTTATGAAATGCTTGGTTTTAGCCTTTTTAAACAATTTACTTATAAAGTACCTTAAACATGAGAAAAAACATTCTACAACTCTCATAAAAACCTTGTCAAGATACATACATACTCTTTCATGTATTCAAAACATTTACATTGTTAAACATTCTCTAAGTTGGCCAGCTTTTTCTCACCAGTGAACTTCTGTTCCCTTGGCCTAGGATGCTCTGTTCCCTGGTTGTCTACAGAAACACTCACCCTTCAAGGGCCAATTCCAGTTCTATCTCATGCATAAAGCTCCTCCACTGACCATCCCAATACTCAGGGATTCCTCTCCTTACCTTCTCCATTCTCAGAGAAAAGACCATCTCATATGACATTTAAATCACACACTGTTTTTCAGAGTTATTTTTTCATGCCACAATACATTCTCTTCCCTACAGAGGTTTGGGGTCTGAAGTAAGAGGATTGTCTTGCAGATGGTTTTCTTCTTCTAATCTCCACCACATGAGGCTAGTATATGAAAGGAACTCAGGTGAGGGAGAGAAGGAGGATGCTCCATGTCTTCAGACACAGACAAGCACCACTTCTCAGGTAAGCAGAGCACAGCAGAGCTCTCTCTGTGCTTACCATCTCTTACGCCTAACTTAAAAAGTAAAGCGAATTGAACCCAATGGTTTCTTTCTGGTAACTGAACTTCCCTCCAGTTCCTACTAGGTTGCAGTTTACATAAATTTGAAGAATATACAGTAACAGTAAGCATCAAGTTCAATCAATGGCATGATTAATGCTAATAGGCAGCCCAAAAGAAGACGCACAGAGGATAAAAGCATATCTGAGAGTTGACTGAAATATTTAATTAAAAAGTAACAGATTGGTGGTTAGTAAGAGTTGACTGTCGATATAGTGAAGAGCCTAAATGACTAATGATAGCTGAGGTTTGAGGTTTTAATTCACAATTTTTCAATCAGTTTCAAAGAGATTTTATTTTTAAGATTGGCACCTGAGCTAACATCTGTTGCCAATCATTTTTTTTTCCTTCTTCTTCTCCCCAAAGCCTCCCAGGACATAGTTGTATATTCTAGTTGTAGGTCCTTCTGGTTGTGCTGTGTGGGACGCCGCCTCAACATGGTCTGATAAGCAGTGCCACATCTGTGCCCAGGATCCAAACCAGAGAAACCCTGTGCTGCCAAAGTGGAGGGCGTGAACTTAACCACTCGCCGTAGGGCCGGCCCCTCAAAGAAGTATTTTTTAAATTACACTGTTAACAGTGTAAGCATTGCCAAACTAAACACAGGAGAAACGTTTCGCCTGCAGACAGATATGAACTAACAGGAAGCAGAGCAGCATAGAAACTGTGAAGAATTGCTTGTTAACCAGATTAAATGAGTGGATATATGTGAAAGGGCTCAAAACAGTGCCTGGTGCACAGTAAGTGGCAAGAATTAAGGTGAAACTGAAACAGACTCCTACAGAGAGAGAGACTTGAAAATTTACATCACATAAAGTTACAAACTAACTGTAATTTCTGTAGTGATTTACTACTAATTATTTGTTTTGCAAATACAGAATAAGGATGACTGAAAATTCTAAACAGACCCATTTATTTCAGTTTAAAAAAAGTTTTTTTCTGAAAAGCTGCTAGAAAAATACGTAAATATAATATTTGGACATTTCCTGGGGCCCTCTTCTCGTAAGTGCTACACAAACACCTGGTCAATACTGTGCTGGAATGATTATATCTGTCTTCTTTCATGGGTCAAACCTTCTTTGCACTGAATTGAATTCTACAGTTCTAACCATTATGATTATTCTCTTCCCAGCTCCACCAACCCACTGCAGATCCCCTGACCAAAATAAATACAAAACCTCTGAATTTACTCCCCCAGGTTTTAGAGGGGTCTGTTAAGATCCTGCTAATGTTTTGCTGTAGTAACACAATATAGTATCATACCTTTTGGATTTCTTCGGGTAATGCATGCATGGGAATGTGACGATCCATAATTTCCCCAAATATACTGAGGGAGCTCTGGAGTAAAATAATCTAAAAACATTGATGGAAATAGTCAGAACTGAAGTAATTTGAAGAAAATTCAAATTAAAAGATATAAAATCCTGGGAATACTTGGGGATGAATAGTGATAACTCTTTCAACAAATGCTTGTTTCATCAACTCAATGTTAAAAGGTACACCTGGAATTTTCTCAGCTGTTAGGCCAACAGAACAGGAAGGATGCACAGAGAGAGACCACTGACTTAGAAATGATATTTCCTTTCTTCAGAACTTTACAGTCTAATTGTAATTTCTATAGTGGTTTACTACTAATGATTTGTTTTGCAAATATGGAATAAAGATCACTTAAAATTTTAAACACCCATTTATTTCAATTATTTTAAAAAGACAAGTTTTTCTGAAAAGCTTCTAGAAAAATACCTAAATATACTCTTTTAGTTAAGCAGAGAAGGAAAACAATTGTGACATGAATGTTGGTTTAAATGATGAACTACAGAAAAAAATATTTAGTTATCAGATTAAATATGATATGCAGGCACTGAACGAAAGAGTTGTCATGGCCTGAGAAGCCAAGCATCAATTTTACCTAAGACGGACATTTACATAACTTTTATGCAGATATTTCACTTTTAATAGATTTTCATTTTCTGATAAAACACTTCAATATAAAACTCTATCACTACTTTCATAAAACCACACAAGATGAATAGAGGAGCATTTGGAATCCTTTTTGTTTTTTTAACTCTTTCCCAAACATGAGAAAGAACAGACAGCCCAGCTTCATGGGTGAGAGTCATTTATATATATCTAAGGAGCAAGGGGTGAAAGGCAGGCAGCACAGTAAGATGACACAGGCAGAGTTCCACAGCAAGGAGAAGGCCTGGGGGCCACAAACAATCTAGGAGTTCAGGAAGGAAAAATGCCTTATCTTTCTGATGGGAGTGGGGAATTAGTGAAGGCTTCCTGAGGTTGTTTACTTCTGATCAGGGCAGGATTTTGACAAAGAGAGCCTCGAGAGGCATAGAGCTGTATCCAAAACGGCAACCTCAGCCTTGGCAAGGTGGCAGGGAAACTGTAGTTGACAAAAATTCCTGTAGTGGCAGTATGTTTTTCAACTGTGCAACCACTGGTGGAAGAGAGGGTTCCCCATCTTGTTAGCACAGTGCCTCTTGTTTTAACGAGCTGATGTTTAAAACAAATAACTAATGAGCTGTCTTCCCATATAAACATAACACAGTGTGGTGTGTGTGTGTTCGGTAAAGTTAACTAGCACAGTTAACACAGGCCCACACGGTCAAGTACATAATAACCTGCTGTTTGGCAGACTGTCATGGTGATGTGGCAAGAGCTCATTATTCACAGAAGGCTCATTATTCTCATTTCTGCCATTTTACAATGGACTCACCATCAGTAAAATAAGATAGCATCATCTTAATTAAACCCTATTGGGAGTAGAATTTTTCCTAAATTACCAACTAAATCTCCTTTTAAAATTGCATCCATAAAATTACTTGGGAGCATGGATCTAGTGGCAATATAAACAAGGCACCAGCGGAGGAGTTTTTATTTACTATCTTCACTGTCTATAAACCTATTCCAACTTGTGGCCTTACTATACCAAAGAGGAAGAACTGGCAGGTTCCGATTATTGAGGAAAAATTAAAAATAAAATATCCTGCCAACCCAGAAAAATCTCTCCACAATGCAGAAAGAAAATAGTTTTATTATAGAATAAGCATTTAACTTGATTGTGATGCACATTACAGCCAATTGGCTAATGAGATTACAAAGAAAGAGATCCCAGTCTTTATACAGCCACGCAGATACAATCTATTACATATATTTTCTCAAGATAATTGGCAACTTGTTCTCAACACAGCTTGCTATACACTCACGGTTCGTTTTAAATTCACCTGGTAATCTAAGTAGCCATTTGTGCTAGCTAATTGCGTTTGTTCTAAAGAATACATAGCTCAACGACAAAGCACTTGGCTACTGGAAGTGAGGCGCTTAGGCTCAACCTCCAGTGATATGGAGAGACGGGCGCTGTCTTCATTGCCGTTCGCATTTTAAAGAAACGGCTCTCAGGTCCTCCAGGAAATACATTCTAGGTCTTTTAAAAGATTTGCATACATATCAAAGGAATAGGGGAAGCATTCACAATGATGAGCTTTCTCAAGAAAGGGCGGGGAAAGATCTTTTTCCCTTTTGGCAACAGGAAAAAAATTAATTTTTAATTTCCCTTATATTACTTTCCGTGTTTTATCAAATGAGTCCCTTTTCTTCTGTCACATTACCACGTGTACAGCGCCCTTCGGCAGGAGGTGTCGTGACAAGTGGCAGCAGCTGAGCAGGTATTTGTGAACCTGCTAACAGCATCACGAGGACGAGGTGTGAGAAACACAGGCACGTCCCTGATTGTTAACTTCCGATGCCCTTCCGCACACCAGAGTCACGCCGGGCCACTCACTCACGCTCGGCGCCCAGGCCCTTCCGAGAACAGCGGCCCTGGCGTGAGTCACCCACGGCCAGCCGGTCAGGGTCAGGGGAGCGCGGAAGCGCACGTCCTGAGGCTTTCCGGAAGCGGCAGGATCTTCCAGATGGAAGCCAACTGCACGGCCAGACAGAACTGCCGGGAGGGTTTTCAAAGCTGCCCCCCTCTAACCCGTCCCCTTGAGACCCGCGGGGCAGGAGGAGGCAGGGTGCGGGGTGCCCGAGCCGCGCGCTCCGGGAAGAGGAGGGCGCCGGGCCGCGCGCGCTCGGGGACGGGCAGGGGCGCGGCGCCGGCTCAGCTGTCCGGACCTCTCGCCTCCGCGCCGCCACCGCGCCTCGGGGGACCGGGTCATCCGGGGCCCACGGAAGCCATTCACTGTCTCACCTAGGCTTCGACTCCGCCGGGGGCGAAACGGCTTCCCCGGTCTCCCGGGAGACCGTGCCGCACGTAGGCCTGACGTCAGGGCGCAGTGACGTCACAGCCCACGCCACTCGCCGACGCGGAAGTCGGACCCGCGACCTCGCTCGCCGGGCCGAAGCGGAAAAGCTTGTGGCGGGCGTCGGAGGGAAGGGTCCGTCCTACGCGGGGTGCTGGGAGACGGGGGAAGGGGCACGGAGGCGAGGCGGGGAGGGCGTGCTGGAGTCGTGGTAGCGACTGCTGGGTGTAGGGAGACGTCCTCAGGCCTGCGGCGGGTGGGAGGGAAATGCTGCCTGGGGTGGAGGCCGAAGTCCGTCTACCGTCTGTACTGGCTGTAGGCCAGTGTGCCGCACGCAGCAGTGGGCAGTTACTCTTCTTGAGCGCGAAGAGGAGAGATGCCGGTAGAGGCCATGCTGTAAAGGGGAGCTCTGCTCTCGGTCATTCCAGCCAGGGCAAATTAATTGGGAAGGCGTTGGTAAAATTTTCATGCTAGTCCAAAAGTAGTCAAGATGGAGGACTTAGTTAAAAAGGTACCTTGAGATAGCTTGTCCACAATTTGTTTATTTATAGAAGGCTTCCCACCCTTACACGTGACTAGCTTTCCTTCATTCATAAAGCAGATATTTATTGATGACGTACTACGCCACAAGCACTGCATCCCAAGGTGGGTGATGCTCTGTGACTACCCCAGGCAGGGGCAGCCATTGGTATGATTTGCAAGTGACTCATTCATAGCCCAGATATCTCCTTTTTGAGGATTATTTGAGGTCGAAAATGCAGCTCTTCCAAGGAACAAAACATTTCACAGCTCACTAGCAAGGAAAGAGAACTGCTACTATTGAATGAAGTAAGGTTAAGTAAATACAAAGGAAATAATTTAAACCTGTAGAATAAAGAAGTGATGGATTGATGCAGAGCAGTGCTGGAACACAGTCAAACTGCTGGTTGATAGCTATTAATGAAAATGACAGCATGAGTACTGAACACCTAAAAGCTTTGTTCCTCAAAGCACTAAAAGCTTTGGGGATAGCTGTACCCTGTGCACTTAACCTAACTGATAGTTTTGCCCCAATGCCTACCAGCAACTTTCTGTTTCCACCCCCTCAAAGAGTGCATTTTTCTTCATCTGGAAAGGTAAACAATGATTAGAGGAATGGACAGAGGCTTAA
The DNA here is from genome assembly GCF_041296265.1 of Equus caballus. Taxonomy (NCBI): domain Eukaryota; kingdom Metazoa; phylum Chordata; class Mammalia; order Perissodactyla; family Equidae; genus Equus; species Equus caballus. The sequence goes on along the minus strand of NC_091702.1, from coordinate 10,040,207 downwards.
GGGTTGCAGAGGACAGCCAATGAAGTAGTCAAGTGCAGTGTTTTTAGTGAGAAGCGCAAAGTTTTCAGGGCTGTTCATCCTCAGCATGTTAATCTTTGAGGGACAACGAAGGTAGAACTGTTCTCATTTTTATAACAATATAGGACACAAAAAACCAGTTCATCCAGATCCATTGAGTGCTTTATCTGGAACAGGAATTGCACACCTAAAGCAAGATCACTCTGTTCTGAAGCTAGTTTGGCTAATAATATGATTATTAGCAATAATAATATTTACTGAGTACTTTATATGATAAGGAAACACTTTAAGGATAGGAGAAGATCCAGCTGAAAGGCTGTAATTCATTTTGTGGTTTAATTTCATCTATGCTATTCATCTCTACATTGGCCTTGAGACCAATTTTCCTTCCACTGTAAATGTCCCTTAGACCTGCACTGTCCAAGAAGATAGCCACATGTGACTATTTAATTATAATGAAATAAAATTTAAAATTCCATTCCTGTATTGCACTGGCCACATTTCAAGCGCTCAGTAGTCACCTGTCGCTACCGCATAAGACAGCACATGTATATGTAACACCTTCAGCATCGAAGAAAGTTCTATTGAATAGTGGAAGGCCCAGTAAGAATCTCAAGGATAAAGAGAGGTGATAAATTGTGAAGAACAGCCTTTGTTAAACAGTAGCAGTGAAAAGTGTTATTTCTGAATACCACAGCAACAGATGAAGAGTTGTGACAGTGTGTTACAAAATAGGTTTAAAATAAAACAAAAGTGATCCGGTCAGCCTCTCCCCAGTGTTGGTGTATGTTTTTTGTTGGTTCTCTGTTGGTCTCAGTCTCTTCCTCTTTCTCTCCATCTAAGTTTCTTTCCTTGTCCTTTTTGTTTTTCCATTCCTTTTCCCCACCCCGTTATTGGCCATACTGGAACTGAAGGAGAATTTGAAATATTCCCATTGGACACATCGCATAAAGTTTTGTGTTATCCTATTCTTAAATTTTAAATCAGCTAAGTTTCGCTTTTTACTGTGACTCTTAAAAATAATCCAGTGATAACTAAATTAAATTCTTTTTACCTTCTTCTGTGACCCTTTATTCTTCTTTTTTCCCCTGTGGGTCAATGACCCCTGGAAGAAAAAGAAACTCCCTAGTTTTGGGAGTAGAGTCTCTGTAAAGTGGCTAACCTAGGGCTTTCCACGCTGTCCGCAGACCTTTGTGTTCACATTTATGAGGACACAGTGTCTGTGCTTTTGCTTCTGTTACAAATTTACCTAAGATATTTATCCAGCAGGACATTGTCATTCATCCCATTCATTTTGGTAAATAGCAGTATGCCCACTCCCCTCTTCCCTTTCTTCCCCCACTAAAGGCGAGTGGGAGAATAGGTACTTGGCAAGTCTGATAAAAACATCAGGAAGTCTACCCAAGATTGCTAATTTCAAAGTGAACCCAGGACACTACAAAGGGAGCGTGGCAAAATTTCAGTTAGCGCAATTTTATCTTTATCCTGTGAACCAGAACACAGGACAACATTATCCCTGCAGAGGTCTGAATAACGAGATTGCAGACAGGGCCCCCCAGGTTGGAAGCAACCACAGATTTCACTGGTATTTCTGGGTTCCATCCAATGCAAGTACAGAATTTTGAAAAAGCTAATATTTATTGGGTTCTATTTGCCAGGGACTTCATACAGAATGTTTCATTTATTGACCCTTCCAGTCATAACTCAGTCAGATCCTACTTGCTATTTACTTTCACCCAAAGATGGAAGTGGCAAGGGCACGGCTGAGCACATGAGCACTGCGTGTGCTTGGACTGAATGTGAGTGTAAGCAGAAGCACCTGGGCCTCGCGTAGTGCATCAGCTGATTCTGCCAGCCAGCCAGTACCCATGGGGCATCAGCCTACTATGGATTAGTAACATACGTAAGTATCCCAAAAGTATTGAATTCTGGAAACTTAACTTTGTCTTAGACTGACTTTCTTCATAACTTTTCTCATACAGCTTCCAGTCTTTTCAAAAGCAGGTCAGCTACAAGTGACCATTTGTTTTGTTGTACTTAGCCCAACACATTTTATTCCTACCAAGATGTGGATTGTATTTTCTTTCCTAATACTGTTTTTTTTTTAAACTGCTATCAGCATTTATAGTTTCAGACTCCTTTGCAAAGCTGCTTTGTATATTTTGAACCCCAGATAACTCCGGTCTGGAGGTGGCTTTGACCCCAAAATACTATTTGTGGGTTTATGCTCCGTATATTTTTGAATCCGTCACATGTGCAGTGTAAACTTGAGCACCTAATAAAATGAAGGTCATAATGTTTAAATAGCATTTCTCTACAAGTTCAAATGTGTTGTCATCTGTGCAGGAATAAATAGTGCACTGAATTCTTTTTAGTCCCAAGAATATGATTCTTGAACAAAATTCCCTGTGAGGCAAGTCAGGCCTTTAAATGATAAACATCTCCTCTCAAATATTAAAAGGAAGTCAAGCACTACAGTGAAACCTTTGATGATTGTAAATGTATTCTTTTGTGGCCTGTTCACTACTGATAAGAGCTTCACTCAAAAATGTACTATGTGCCAAATAGAGTTTAATATTTGTTACATGAATATATTTAAAAACACAAAAAGAATAAAGTTCTAATGGCACAAACTTAAAACTCTTGTAAGGAATTTGATGCTCAAAAATATGGCACTGATAGTTCTTTAAGAGATTAATCTGTAATGTAAATTATCCATATTCCTTTTATTAAACTCTTACCATGCCATATCTAGCCTTTAATAAGCACTTAATAAATGCTAATGAATCTAAAAACTGAAAATGTATAACTGCCTTATGCATTTAAAAGATAACTGTAGAATTTGTTTGCTTGTTTAATGAAATGATTACTTCTTTATTTCTGAGATATCCACAGGACTCTGATGAAGCATCTAAGAGTCTAACTCACATTTGTTTTGATAAGTGGCAGAAGTGATTTCATTCTGCCTTTATGGAGATGAAGTTCATGTTTCTCTACCTATAATTTTAGGTAGCTATGGAATTTATAGGATATAGATTATAGCAATTTTCCTGTCATTTTGTTATATCTCTTAATAGAATGTTTTAATGTCATTAAATGAGTTGTAAAACATCTTAAAGATATTTTCTTATGACCTATGGATAAAATATATCAAATATTACGACCAGGTCTATCAACAGATGAAAAAGATTAAAATAATTATGGTAGCCCTGGTTTGCAAGGGTGTAGAGCAACTAGCACGCTTAAACATTGCTTTTAGGGTCCAAAATTAGTACATTTATTATGTTTTAAACACCTAGAAATGTTCCAAACTATTGCAGTGGACACCTGACCCCCTTCTTCCTTTCATTCAGGAATGCAGCCCTCTCCACCCTCCGTCCCTCTGTCTCCAAGCGCATGCGAATCAGCCCACCTCAGGGAATGAGCGCAGACAGGCCACTTCTCCCAGCTCCTTCCCCTGTACCAGTGATTTAAATCCGGAACTGGCCTATGACCCAATTCTGACCAAAGAGGCTCTAAGAGAAGGTTGCTAGAAGCTTCTGGGAAAGTTCATTCTTATTAGCACGTCTTTAGTGTTCATCACACTCTTGTTTGTAATGTTTAAAAACTGGAAATACCAAAATGTGAAATATCGATTTATCAAACAAGACTGTGCAGCTGTTAGAAATGATGATGCAGTTCTTTGGTGAGTAATGTCCCAATGGATCGTTATGTGAAAAAAGCAAGTTAAAAATAGTATTATAAATCCAAAAAAATTGTATTTAAATAGCATTCTAAGTATACATTTTGTTAATTACTTCTACCAATGTATATTTCAGTAGTCAGGATACCAGAGTACCTCAGAATCAACAGAGGAGCTGAAGAACCAAGCTTCAAGGAAGCAGGAAACAGGACTGCCTTGAGAACTTCACATGTGGATTCTGGAACTCTAAGAAGTCATGCAGAGTCTCAGCCCTTTGAATCTACTGCTTAATGAAAGCTGGTTCCGTTCTCCTTTCCAGTCCCTGCACATAGCAGGGCAGTGGTGGCCGACCGGTCAGGGGACGAGACGCTTCGGTTCCCAACCTCCAGTTAGAAAAATGCCAGAAATGACTGGCACACCTGGAGTTACACGGCAATCCCTTGACCCAGTTCCTGAAGCCAGGAGGAGTCAGGTACAGGCCTCCTGACCAAGTGTGGGGACCAAGTGGGCAGGCCAGACGCGATGACCCCTCCCTTTCTAATCGCACGTCTAGAGGAGTAGAAGCAGACGCAGACTCTGAGGAGGGGCCGCTCTGTCCCAGGAGAAAGGAAGAGCGCTGGGCATGCAGAACAAACGTGCCTACGTACGCTTAGGGGAGAAGCTGAGTTCGCTGGGAGAACATTTTAAAATTAAACAGTGAACCTTGCCCCCTTTCCACATGTGCTAAGTTGAGAGGCGAGTTTATGGTCGGCATCCCACCCCGGGAGATTCCGCCTCTTCTGTAACGGTGTGTTACTTGTATGGCAAAAATAAGCGTTTCTGTGTGTAACTAGGCACCATAGGCCTAAGGGTAATAATAATAGGGAAATAAATAAGAGCAGAGATCCACCAAATCGAAATTTAAATAAATAGAAAATAAGCTAATGTGGAATTTTTGAGCTTTCAGTTGAGTGTTCAACTGTCTTGATGTTAATATTTTTGTTTTGCCCTCCAAACTTGATCTAGCTAAAGATCTACAATCATTTGAATTATATAAATAGATATCAGCGAAAAACACTTTTTGCTCACACGATCTTGAGAAGGAACTTGGATTACGGCGTCCTATAATGTCAGTTACCTTTTTTTTTTAATGCCCTTGGGACTCTTGAGTCACCAGATAAAAGAGGTAAAAGACGTTAGACTCGCCGGTTAGTACGCAGGGAACTCGGGCACCTCTGATTTTAAAATAAAACCCCGGAAAGAACGCTGCTGGGAGGAATGCCAGCAGGCACAGAATCCCCACCGCCGTTAAGCTCCGAGCCGTGGACGCAGCGCGCGCCCGGGCCGCCCGGGCGTGACCGCTCGTGGGCGCGCAGCCCCAGCTCCTGCCGCACAGCCCGGCCGCGCCGTCCTCGCCAGCGTCCCGAGCGCCGGAGCCGCCGTGTCCTCCGCCGTGAACTCCGCCGCCCCAAACCCTAGCGTGACGCCCCGCCCTCCGCACCTGCGCCTCCGCCCCCAGCGGCGGCCGGGGAGGGCCGCCCGCGGCACGAAGTGCGTGCGGCCGCCGGGCGCCCGGTCACGCAAGCCTGCGGCCCCTCCCCGCCCCCCCATCCCCCGCGCTCGCCCGGGCCTTCCTGGCGGCCCGGATCCGCCTCGCGTGCCGAGCCCGCCGCCTAATCCCCCGAGGAATCCCGGGCGCCGCCCCGCCCCCGCGCCCCCGGTGATGTCCTCGTTTTAACCGAAGAGTTGTCTCCGCGGCTGCAAAGCAGCGCCTCGGGCGGCGGGGCGCGGGGCGCGGGGCGCGGCGAGGAAGCGGTCCCGCCCCGGCCGCCCGCCGGCCCTCTCGGCGGCCTGCGCGCTGGCTCGCGTCGCCCGGCAGTGCGCGGACGGGGTGCGGAGCCCGGCGACTGAGCCCGCGGAGGACGGGCCGGCGCGGGGAGGTGCGGGGGCGGCGGCGTCGCAGGCTGAGCCGAGGCGCCTCTCCCGCCGGGCCGCGTGCCGGCGAGGCCGTGCGTGCGAGCCGCGGAGGGGAGCCCACCCCCCCCCCCCACGGCGGGAAGGCCGCCAGCACGCAGCCCCTGCCCGGCGGCCGCGGACGGGAGCGCTGGCCTGTCCCCGCGCGGCGGGCTGGGGCGGGGGCTGGGGGCGCGCCCCGACAGCCCCTGTGAATCCGGGCCCGACCCTGCGCCCGCGACGCGGCCGTCCACAAACCGCTGGAACACGGAACTCCACGGTCATGAAAGTGTGCGTTTCATTTGTTTATATTACTTCGTTTCACAGACCGTGCACGTGGCTTGCAGATGCGTACACGAAACTGAATTTGTACAGTCAAGACTGGAGGCGTGGGTTGGCAAGAGGAATAACTGAATTCAGTAAGAGAGTCAGAGTACAAATAGTAAGATTACTTAAAAGGACAAATGAACTGAAAAAGAAAAATTCAGTCCGTGACACGAGGAAGCCATTACATTCATCTTTTCATGGTCTTGAACATCTTGTACCAACTCAACTATAATACACGGCAGAAGCTTCTAATTAGACACGGAAAACGCAAATATTTAGCTGTACCAAGCAAACGTCAGAAAACTAAGCCTTATGTTGTAGGCACATGATTAACATCTGTAACACGAGAGAGAAGTCTGTCTTTAAGTATTTTGTGTTTCAGTCAGTTCCGTAGCGTACATGTGACTCACTGGTAGGTGTGTCACTCTGAAACAATTAGGATTAATCATCATGTGCAGGAAAATCTCTGTTCTGAATTTTAAATATTCGTTATGAGAATTTTTTTTTAGGAAAAGTAATGTTCATATGCTGTGAGTTCAGTAAGGAAATTGGTGCTTGAGTCAAAGTGCCTAGCAAACTGCATCAAATGAGTATTTTGAATGAAGGAAGGAAGGAGCGAGTGAATGAATATGTAGGCAGTCCTCGCTGATGGTTAAAGCTGCGAACTAGTGTCATGAGTGAGTAATGCCAGGCCTGCCACTGACTCATGTGTGATCCTGGCACGATGAAAATAATGCTTACCGCCTACCCACTTCCCCAGAGGTGTGGGGAGGACTATTCCTTACTCTCCAAAGACACTTTGAGATCTTTGGGGGAAGATGATATATTCAATTACTATAAATAATACACCACTGTTATGACAATCCATAGATAAAATTACCAAAGTATAACATAACGTTTAAATGCAAGTGTGCTACCAAATTTTTTTCATTTAGCCTATCAAGTACTGAAATACAGCGTGGAAGGCTGCATCCTTACGTAAAAGATTTGGCTTATAGATGCTTCATTGTCAGTTGACAAATATTTCATGATGCACAATGAAAGTTTTAAATATTCAGTATTTGAGTAGTATTTGTGCTGATATTTTATCAGAGAGCTGAGACCTCTGGCATGTGAAATGCCTAGGAGAAAACTAATTTTTGATGACTCTTCCTAATTTGATCTGTGGGATCTCAAAGGCGAGAGATCTTCTTGGTGTAATTTCCTGTTGCTCGAGGAGTGAAAGTCTAGGATTAGAGATTTACTCAATCAGCATGTGAGGGGACCTACTGTATGTCAGGCATTGTTCTAGGTGTCGAGGATAGAGCAGTGAACAGACAAAACTGACTCATTACTTAAGGTTTAAGTGGTTTTGGTCTCTAAATGCAGATAACTTTCGGAATTGTAGTGCATTACAAACATCTTTGTGTAAAGGAAAAACCCCTTCCTGGTCTCAGTTTTTAGCCGAAATCCTTCCAGAGGGAAAGGAAAATTCACCATGGTGGTTTTAACTTGAAGCAGAAGGCAGATACCATCCTCAGTCAGTCTCTTCTATTTAGAAAACATTAAGACAAAACCACACAATGCTGTCTGTTTTCCATCCGTCTCCATATCAAAGTTGCCTTCATCATTCTTAATGCCCTCTGCTATCATTTTCAGGCTATGCACGCCGTTTTTGCCAGGGTGCCATACACTTGTGCTGTTTGTTGACTGCAGAATGGTGCCTGGCTGGGGAGGTGGGTAGGCATTGAACTCCAGCCCCTCGCTTCACTTGCTAAGACATGTGCCTTGCATCCGCCTGAGGAAGGGGTGTCTTTTTCTAATTTGAACAAGGCATCATAGAGCCACCGTGGCTCCCTCTGTTCTCAGAGTTCTCAGCAGCCAGCTCCCATGTGCCCCTGGATATGTATTTCCCTGTTGTTTTTAATAGCATTGCTGTCTTATGAGTCGTAATACGGAGAACATTGCAGGGTGGGGAGAAGCCAAGGCTGAAGGAGAAGTGAAACAACCCCTGTCATCTTCCAAGACGTCCAATTAATATCTTGGCTAAATGAAGACCTACCAAGGCATGGTGCTGTGTGAAACGTTATGCAGCAAAAAGAAAGCACAGACAGGGCCAGTCCCATGGCCAAGTGGTGAAGTTCGCGTGCTCCGCTGCGGCGGCCCAGTTCGGATCCTGGACGCGGACATGGCACTGCTTGTCAGGCCACGCTGAGGCAGCGTCCCACATGCCACAACTAGAAGGACCTGCAACTAAGATATACAACAATGTACCGGGGGGATTTGGGGAGATAAAGCAGGAAAAGAAAAAAAGGAAGCACTGACTGAGCAACAACCCGCCTTCTCAATTTTAGCAGACTCGGAAGATTGTCAGCTCACAACAGGTTGCCTCAGTATTGCACTGCAACTGGAGAACATGAGACAGTGTGGCTCAACCTTTGGGCTGAGCTCATTTGTAGGATTTGATAGCAGATGATTTGATGTAGGATATATGTCCTGCTGAACTCTGGGAACGGCCTTATGTATTAAAGTGTCTTCCTTTTCCCGTTGCTAACTTCTCTGTGGTCTGTTGATGTTGCATCAGGTTGCAAACAATGAGTGGCAGAGACTGCAGTGTCAGGACATAGTGACCTGATTAGTCCAAGCTCATGCAGGGGAGATGTGCAGACAGATGAGCCCCAACAGGACCTGAAGAAGCATGTGGTTTTGAAATCCTGGGTGGATGGGCCACGCCCTGTGTACACCTTAAATCTCCTGGTGCTCTTGGAGGTATAATTATTGCTCAACAACTCCGGGGATGGGATTAATTAGATCTTTGTCTGATTTAACTATAATAAAATGAAGAGTTTAAATGTAACTTATTAAAATGTGCGCATGTGCGTAATATAAATATAAAAAACTTGGAATTAATATAAGAGCATAAAAATGATCCAACTGCATTAACACTTTTTAAAATATAGTCTCTTTCTGACAATAGTTAAGTAGTCAGTTTTGTAGCTTAATATATAGGCCTAAAGCAAATGAAACATATCAAGGAATATGATTACTCGGCACTACACAATTTATCATTTCACTTATCAAGTAGAGATTCTTATGGTATTTCTTAATGATTATCTACAAAAGCCTTTAGAGTGTATTGCTTTCCATTTTATGCAGTTTAAAGGTGGGGAAACAGAGATTAAGTTAAATATTCCATAAACCCTATACCTATAAGAATTAAAGCAATTGTGCAACTTTACATGTAGAAGACACTTGGTAAATATGTAAACTGATTATTCCCCACCTTGAGACAATAAACATAGCATGCAATAGATTGTTTCCTATGTGAGGACAGAGACTGCTGCTTGTCGATATTTGCATTGCTAGTACCACCCAATAAATGAGGATGAGTGAATGAATCAATTAATGAATGGGTATGAGAGAGCCCATAAGAACCAACCTCCAGGCACTCCACTCTAATCCCAAGGCTCTCCCAGTTTCTGTCTTGCTCAGTGCCCTCCCAGATTGTTGATGCCTTACGTGAGCAATCAGGAAAAAGGAAGCAATCCAGATGGGAGGCTAGCTGTGGTCAGATGCCTCTGAAATGAAAAAAGTACTTGCAGATGTTTCCACAAGTGGAGGAGTGGGGCTGAGTCTAGGCCACAGGAAACAGCTTCCACACCTTGGGGCTAGTACAATAAAGGTATCATCACTCACCGGCACAGAGGTCGGCGGGGAACTTGAAAAGGCGCTCTGCGGTGGAATGCTGCATGCATGCAGACTTGCCTCAGGAATGCACAAGTGATCGGGACCAGTAAAGAAACTGTGATTGGTGAGAATAGCAGTAAGGATCATGGTTATCTGGGAATCAAATCCTTCAATCACTTTAGACAGGACTAATGAAACTGGAAGAAACCATCATTGATTTTGAGAGTCTCCTTCTAAATTAGTTGGCCTTTGGCTTTTGGAGGGCAAAGTTCAAATTCCAGTTCCTGTCTGACAGGAAAATAAGTCAGACACAAAGTAGACAGATAGGCTTCTAGACTCCACAGTGAAACGGCAGGGCATAAAGGAGAGCTGAGTCTTGAGGAACCTTTGTTGTTAGAGATGCGGAATTCCTTCACCGACTGTGGTATTTTTCACTGCGCCTTTTGAGTCTGTTCACTTTAGATTTATGATATTTGCCTTTGTTGGCAAATCTGTTCAAATGTGAATAAGAAATGTTCTATTTTCTAATGAAAAAGTCCTAAATTCTCCTATGGTCTGTGCATGCCCTCTTCCGGAGCACATTAGCTTTCTAGCTGCATAGTGGACAATGGAGCACGTGATTCTAAGGACCAATTGCTTAACAAGATAAGAAGACACAAGGCACCTTAAAAAGTGTTCAGAACTGGGCTCAGCCGTTTACTAGCTTTGTGCCCTGGTCATATTACTCTCAGCCCATTTCCTTGTCTCTAAGGCGGCAACGATTGGAGAATGGTTTTGTTTTTGGCTCAGTGGGCGAGGAGGAGATTATTTTCTAAAGCAGTTATCTGAATGCTTGGCAACATTGGATTCCATAAACTCCTAATGTTTAAGGTGAAAAGCCCTGATAGTAGCATAGCTCTGGACAATTAACTAATCGAGATAAGCTTTTTACCATCTCAAAATGAAAGTTTTTTAAAAAAATTATAAGGAATGGACGACAATGCTGGCACTATTACTAAAATTAACCAGGATCTTTGGGGGGTAGAGAAAAATTAACCCCGACACTGTTAGTGAATTATAAATAGGTGGTTATTCTAAGTGAATTGCCCTGTCTGAATATTGGAATTCACTATACAAAGACTAGATGCCGATGCTGGCAGCAAATCCTTTTGCCGGTTTTTAAAACCAAAAAAACCACAGAGGTGTATCAGCTGTACTGAGCCTCCCTAACTATTATAGAGTCAGATCACTAGAGCAAAGAAGAAATTTAAATGTCATCAAGGTCAAATTCCTCATTTTATGGATGAGGAAGGAAACAGAGAGGATAATTAATTTATTCAAAAACAGTTGTTGTTATTATTGCTGTCATTATGATGATGGTGATGATGATTACAGGTGCTGTGGAAGGCACCTGTCTGGGTTCTGGGGATTCAGCAGTGAACAAGACAGATGTGGTCTCTTGCCCCGAATCACGGAGTTAATGGAGGAGCTGGAACCAGAAATGAGTCTGCAGATTTCTGATTGAAAGAGCTTCCCTTCCTCAAGTCCTGACTGTAGAGCAGCCCCGAGGTGTCTCAGCTACATTAAGTCATGTGATCGTCACTGACTTAGAGCAGGTGGAGCCCGTCTTCCCGCTCCTGAGGTCTCCATCCGTGGAGGGAGCTCCAGTAACGTCATAATCCTGGCTCTTCCTCCTGCCTTATTTGCTCTGCCCAAGGGGAGCTAAAGTGACCTCTGAGTTTGGAAGCAGTAAGAGCATGTGAGTAGCCCAGGCCCTTTCCTGCTCTTTCCTTAGGACTGAGCTGCCAGAAGGGAACGTTGGCTCTTCTGCTCTTCCAGGCCCAAAGATGAACAAGGCAGAAGGAGGCCTCTTCGGGTCTTGTAAGTAGGGAGACTAGTCTCGTACTGGGGTTTTCAATGGGGAAGCCCAATTTCCCACAGATATCAGCTTTCTCATCAATAAGATCTCTGTGTATATGAGTGCAAAAGAGAAGCACTTCAAAAAAATTAAAAAGTAAGCAAGTGTGTCCTATCATACTTGAACCATCAAAACCAAGTTCTATCCACTGTGCTTACCTGTGCCTCACATTCTGACCTCACCTGCCACGGCATCCAGGAAATAAGGTCTTACAATAACATTGACATGACCTTCTGGGGTCGTATGCCCGAGCGGCACAACAGCCGGGACCTATTGCAGATGGCACAGAAAATTAACATCACAGCTTCTAAACAGATTTGGCCCAATTTCTAAAACTGTGAAGGATAGCTGTTGGGCTTTTTGGGAGACAAAATGATAAAATGAAAAGAACATGGGATTTGTAGAATTAGAAGACCAGATTCGAGTCTGCCCTGAGTAAGTCTCTCTGACTCTGAACCTGTTTTTCCTCTAAATGACAGCACAGTTTGCCTTACCGAGCTCACATGGTTGTTTGAGGCCCCAAGAGGATAATGGACGTGCAAGTGCTTGGTAAACTCTAAAGGGCTATAAAAATGTTAGTTTTACAGGTTTAAGGGCAATCCTGTAATAATACTTCTCATTTTTGCTATGCATTTGAAGCTTGACTTTGTACGCAGGTGGGTGTATAGCTAGGTGGTTGATGTTGCATAGTTAGCAGCCTAGATGCTTACCAGTTAAAGGCCGAGAACCTGTCTACCCACTAAGCTCTCCCCTCTCCAAACCAATATTACTTACTTACTTTCTTAATTAATTAAAGTAAAAAAAAAACACCTCTCTCCCATTGCTATCTACGTTTCTAGCATTAGTCGTTTGCATTAAGCAATGCCTCTGTCAATGACTTCCTTGGAATTTTGAGCAGGTTTGTAAAATACTTGCCCAATAGGAAGCAGCAGCAGTACCCTTAAGAACTGAGTCAAGCTGGGGAAGGATAAAAGAAAGGCTGAAGGCAGGTAGACAGCCAGAAGAGTCTGGGCTAAGTTCCAATCAACAGCTCTGATGAGAAAACTGAGGGAGCAGAAGCCACTAGGAGCAAGAGAACATTGTTTCAAAGTGGCACCTTTTCCACAAACTGTTTTAAGACTCTCTGCCTCTGGTGACTCGACCGTATCTCATCCTGAAAGTCAGAAGAAATGCATTCCAGTCTGCCTCTGGGACCATCCAGCTGCATGACCTGGGGTCTGTAATTTTGCCTCCCTGGGTCTCATTTTCCTTATCTGTAAAGTGAAAGATTGGGACAAATGTTATCTAAAGCCATTGACAAATATTCTGTAATTCTAGCAAATATCCCATGAATTTCCTCCCTTTCAACATTTCAATCTTATCTTCCCTCAGGGAAGAAATTATCTTAGATATGTCCCAAGAGGTAGGTGTGTGCATAGAGCCCAATGGTACAGTCCTGTCAGAAGATTGCAGTCCAGAGAGAAGCATTTCATAAAAAGAAAAACAGAGTAATTAAGCCACTGCACACTATCATACGTGAACCACTTCTCTTATAAGCAGAGACTTCCCCAAGAAGTTTGAATATAATTGTATTCAAACATGTTCACAGTTCAGTTAAAAAACTATTGAACCTTACAAATTGTACTTGAAATATTAAAGAATACATACCAGCATTTAAAGCAGGCCACCAGCCTAAAAACATACAGGCTTCTTAACAATCGCTTTAAGTCAGTAAGAGAACATAAATAAAATATTACATTAATTGTCAAATCCTCAAAACAATACATTTTTCTCCTAAGTGTAGAGGACAGACCCTCCATGTTTGTCTGCATGGTGATAATTCTGTTTACTGCATAAGTGGGTTTAAGCAATAACAGAAAGAGCTCAACTATATGACCCAGGGCACTGAAAACAATTTGGGGAGGAGGATTCACTGATTTAGCGTTAATCATTATGGGAATCTGGTGGAATCAAAGGCATTCCTGTGCCTGTCATGTACTTTAATAAGCTATTAATAACTTTGACATCTATTCAATTAAATTCCACTCTCAGAACCAACAAAGAGATAGTAATACTGTTGTCATTTTTCTCTTTCACGTAGATGCCCTATCCCAATCACTTTTCTTTTTTTTCTTCTTTTAAAGATTGGCACCTGGGCTAACAACTGTTGCCAATCTTGTTTTTTTTTTTTCAAAGATTGGTACCTGGGCTAACAACTGCTGCCAATCTTTTTTTTTTTTTTTCTGCTTTATCTCCCCAACCCCCCCGTCCCGCCCCGCCCCCCGTACACAGCTGTATATCTTAGTTGCACATCCTTCTAGTTGTGGGATGTGGGATGCCGCCTCAACGTGGCCTGACGAGCGGTGCCATGTCCGCGCCCAGGATCCGAACCCTGGGCCGCCGCAGCGGAGCACGAGAACTTAACCACTCGGCCACGGAGCCGGCCCCCCCAATCACTTTTCTATTCAACATGACTACTGCTTCCAGGACTAAAGACGGCAAGCATTTCTCTAAAGCCAGAGACAGGAGACAGAGAAAGTCAGGGGCCTTTGAGAGGGAGGATAGTGCACAGAAGAGAACATGGTCTTTGAACTCAGACACAGACTGAAACCCCAGGCCCACTAAGTCTAGACACCTAACCTCTCTGGGTTTGAGTTCTGTCATCTGTAAAACGGGACTAATATCGGCCCTGCCGTTATGAGAAAGCGTAATACTGCATGTGAGACACCGAGCAGGCACTCAGGGCGCGGTAGATGCTCTCGTTATTCCTTTGTTAATAGTGTCTCAGTGGGACAAGTAACTCTGTCCTCTCTGTTTTAAATTTGAAATCCTGCTCCTTCCAGGCCTAAATTCCAATGAAACTGTGCTGTTTCAGAAGGTTGTATGACATTCTTAAGACTACCTGGGAATAATGATGGTCTTCAGAATAGAATCTAGCTTCTGACATTAAAAAAAAGAAAAAGAAGGATAAAAAAAAAAGGAGGAGGAAAGAAAAGCTGTAAGAAGTCAAAAGAAGAAAATGAGCAGAAACAAAAAGAAAGAGGAGGCCCAGGTCTTTCTCGGGCATTTAGCCACATACGAGGGTTACTGAAGTCCCCTGAATGGCTTTCATGAAAATCTCAGAGCCTCTTGCTTAACTCACCCAATTGAAATACCTTTTCCTTAGACTTTTTCCAGATTATCAAGTTTTGACTCATCCGCCAGGGCTCTTGCTGAATATCCCTGGGGACCAACATATGTAAAGCACTCACTATGTGCCCAGCATGGACAGCAGCCTTGGACGGTGGATGTTATCAGCCCTTTGTACAAGGAGGAAATGAGGAATTACATCACTTAGCCAGGAATGGATCCCAGGACTATACGATCCAAAAGCCTTTGTTTTGTTCCTCTCCATCACACTGCACACACCCCTGATCCTCTCCGTCACAGTGCACACATCTCTGTTCCTCTTCATCACACTGCACACACCCCTGATCCTCTCCGTCACAGTGCACACATCTCTGTTCCTCTCCATCACAATGCACACATCCTTGATCCTCTCTGTCACAGTGCACACACCCCTGATCCTCTCCATCACAGTGCACACATCTCTGTTCCTCTCCATCACAATGCACACATCCCTGTTCCTCTCCATCAGAATGCACACACCCCTGGTCCTCTCCATCACAGTGCACACACCCCTGATCCTCTCCATCACAGTGCACACACCCCTGGTCCTCTCCATCACAATGCACACATCCCTGTTCCTCTCCATCACAATGCACACACCTCTGATCCTCACCATCAGAATGCACACATCCTTGATCCTCTCCGTCACAGTGCACACATCCCTGTTCCTCTGCATCACAATGCACACACCCCTGGTCCTCTCCATCACAGTGCACACAGCCCTGATCCTCTCCATCACAGTGCACACACCCCTCATCCTCTCCGTCAGAATGCACACACCCCCGTTCCTCTCCATCACAGTGTACACACCCCTGATGCTCTCCATCACGATGCACGCATCCCTGATCCTCTCCATCAGAAAGGATCGGCCTTTCCTCCGCTTGCTTTCATCACTTGGGTTATCCATTTATAATAACAACCATTTCACTCCATTTTGTATTTTAATTTATTGTTTTCATTCTCTCTTCTGCCAGTTCTATTCCATTTATTAAACATTTGTTGAGTATCATCTATGGCTAAAATACTAGATTATATCCAGGCTCTAAAGTAGACTGTAAATTTTTTTAATTTACTTTGTTTTTTAAATTGTGGTAAAAAAATACATAACATAACATTTACCACCTTAGAGCCAGCCATGTGGCTGAGTGGTTAAGTTTGCGGGCTCTGCTTCGGCGGCCCAGGGTTTTTCCGGTTTGGATCCTGGCATGGACATGGCACCATGCTGAGGCGGCAACCCACACAGCAGAGCCAGAAGGAACTACAGCTAGAATATACAACTATGTACTGGGGAGCTTTGGGGAGAAGAGGAAAAAAACAGGAATCTTTAAAAAAAATTGATCATCTTAAATGATTTTTAAGTGCAATATAAAATATTAAAATATAAATATTTTATAATATAATTTATAATAATTAAAATATAAATATAAAAGTATTTTATATTTTAAAATATAAAAAATATAAAATTCAGTAGTGTAAAGCATACTTACTTTATTGTGCAACTGTAAATTATTTTATTAATTTCTGTAATCTCCATGGTGCCTAACGTGTTTACTGAATGGTCAGGACTTTGCCACCCAATCCCCAAACCGCCAGTCCCCAAATCCCAATGCTCCTGAGTCCACTGTGCCCTAAGGGATACTAGGTGGGCCTATTGGCAAGGACGGAGTTAATATTTCTAAGGCAAATTATTTTAAATTTTTCCTACCTATGAGCTGTCATACATCTCAGATCTTTAATTTTACTTGCTGATTTTCAAAATAGGTCATAAATTCACATGGTGGTTCAAAATTCAATAAGTATAAAAGATTATACAGTAAAAATTCTCCATTTTAGTCCCCCAGCCATCAAATTCCTCTCCCTGGAGGCAACCCTTATCTTCCTTATTATTCTATGTATACACAAGCAAAACACTCACAAACACATTTCGTCTGCCCCACCTTTCCCACAAATTGTAGCATACTGTTTACACTGTTCAGTACCTTGCTTTTTTCACTTAATATATCTTGAAGGTCATTCCATTTAGTACACTCATTTTTCACACTTTATGGATATATGTAGCCTATTAATAAGTTCCCTATAGATCAATATTTAGGGTTTTCAAAATTTTTTTTTTGCGAATCTTTTGCTAGTAAAACATTACTGCAATAAATATCCTCTCTATAAATATCATTTTGCAAGTATGCGAGTACATCTAATGGATAAATTTCAAGACTTGAAATTTCTTGGTCGAGGGTGTGTACATCTGTGGTTTTAGCAGACATCGCTGGAGATTTTTATATTGCTGCTTCCCCTCTCCGCTCCGTCGCAGTAGAGAGTTGCTTCAGTGGAACGACAGATGTTACCTCCTGACAACAGCAGTGTGTGTTCTGCGTGTGAACAGTGTGGAGGCAGAAAAAACAGACTCGCTACCCGCCACCCACTCCCGGATTTTGGTCAGTATTTCCGATTCAGAAAAGAGAGAATGTGCTTGACCAGGCTTGTCACGTCCTGCCAGCCTCATCAAGGTCTCCTGGAGTCACTGGTCCAGGGTTATTTACCAGCCTTGGGTTACGTGCTCTGCTAGAATCCAATCTCGTGCTCAGGGTCAGCCTGGTGAGCCTGGGGTTGCCTTTCCAGGTGGGGCTATGGACAAAACAGGTCCCTTTGGAAGGAGCCTCAGATAGGCAAATACTGGGATTAGGATGTCTATAGGGTAGCTATAATCCCAGTTTTTCCAGGACAGTCCCAGGTTACGTCTATCATCTGGCATAATTCACACTCAGAAGTGTCCCGGTTTGGACCATGACTTCCTAACACCGCAAGACGTAGGGCGGTGCTGTTCATACCGTGTTGTGAGGAGCCCTGCAGACAGCCTTTCAGTGGGAAAGGGAGAAACCAGGCAGGCGGGGTTTGGGCCCCAGTGCCACTGTCTAATGTGAGTAAGAGGATTTAAGCTTACAATAAATGAACGCATTTCTACCTGTTAGATGGGTCTCAAAACTTCTAAATCAGATGCACTTGTCCCCTCTCTGGTGACACATATGTGCTATTGGGCATTTTCTCCACCCCAGTAGGTAACTGAAAATCTCCTGAGGCAGTAACCCCTTAGCCTCAGCAGATATAGTATCTGTGCTTACCACTCATACGACAGAGCAGATGGGGCCAGGCCTTGACCTAATGGACCATTCATGGCTTTTAACAAGAGCAGCGCTTTCACCTCGTGCAGAGGCAGAACATAGAGTTGGTCTAGGTGAGAGGATGGGCAAGAATGACATTCTCAGCTCAGTTCAAAGATGCTGTACTTTGATTTACTTCCAAAGCAGCATGTAAGCAGTGCAAAGGACAGACACGAGGTGAGGCAGATGGAGCTGTTCATCACCTCCTTCATTTTCCACAGAGACATCATATATTTGGTAGACTTGGCAGCCTGAAGAGAGCGAGATGTCTGGGAGGTCAGGGGGGCCCAGAAGTGGGGCTCGCTGTTTTTCATACCTCCAGCCACATTAGCAACCAGAAACAGTGATGCTCCCATAGAAGGCCAAAGTGTAGTTACTCAGCAAGCTGTTTATTCAGGCTGGTGTCCAGATGCAGACCTTGACACGCATGCTGCACCCAGCCCTGGGCGATGGCTCCTTACCTACAGCGGGGAGGCAGGCTGGAGGAGTTTTCCACTTAAGCTGCAGGCAGGCCCAGCCTTGGTCTACCACAAACATATTTAGCCTTTAAGTTGTCAGACAAACTCTTGGCCCTCTCCTGAATTAGAGCAGGCTAAAGGACATCTGTGTTGATTCCGATCATTGAACTTGTAGGCCAGGCTTTCCATTTTGCTAATCACTGTGCCTTGCCTCCTGATGATTACTCTTGATTGCAAAGCTCAGCTTTTCAATTGCTGCCTGATTCTCTTTGTCCTTCGGAACTATTCCTTCTGTGAAACAATTCATCCCTTACACGCATGCAACTCTCATCATTTTCTCCTCATTTAAAATGTTTATTCTCTCTGCTTTTGTTTCCATCATAGCTGTACCTGTCTTCTTTTCTTTTTTTTTTTTTTTTTGAGGAAGGTTAGCCCTGAGCTAACTACTGCCAGTCCCCCTCTTTTTGCTGAGGAAGCCTGGCCCTGAGCTAACATCCATTCCCACCGTCCTCAGCTTTATATGTGGGACACCTACCACAGCATGGTGTGCCAAGCGGTGCCATGTCTGCACCCAGGATCCGAACCAGCAAACCCCAGGCCGCCGAGAAGCGGAATGTGCAAACTTAACCGCTGCACCACCAGGCCGGCCCCTGTATGCGTCTTCTTTCTAGCTCTTCCAACAGTCTTGCAACCCTTGTGTTTTCTGGAGCCGAAGGAGTCAAGAGTGTTCATCAAGTATGCCCAAATCTATGCACAATCACAGCAAACATGGCGAATGATTAAACATGGCCCCCGACAACCGATAATGTCGTTAGTCCATACCACGCAGGACGGATGAACTTCCCCTCTGGAGCACAGTTTTGCTCACATCTATGGAGGTACACTGGTTTAAGTTTCCTAAATAAAGTAACTTCTTTTCCCCTTTCTCTGTTTCACTTCTTTCTTCCCTTTCTCAACTTCTCAACCAATGGGTGTAAGATCATTTGTAGAGTCCAAAGAAGCTGATTAGGCTTCAAAGCCAGGAAGAAAATGAGTAGAATGGCCAGTGAAAGAGAGAGGCTGCAAAATTAAAACAAAAAGGGAAGGAGGGTGGAGCAGACCACCGCTAACTGGATCTTCTAGATGCCCATTTGTATCAGTTTGTAAAAACAGATACAAGTCCAGCTCCTCCCTACCAGCCCCTCCCAACAGGGCAGAATTATATTGTGGGAGGGATTATACTAAGAGAAAATTAAACTTCTCACACACCAATATTAGGTTTGGCTTTCTGACCTGCTTTGACTAATAAAATGTGGGTAGAAAGGACACGTGACACTTCCAACAGAAGCTTTAAAAGCCATTGTATAGTTCTGCCATTGCTTTTCTCTCTGCTATGAGATGGCAATGTGTCACAGGTAGGGGTTGTTCCTTCAGCCTAGGTGCCAAAATAAACATGACATAGAACAGAACTGAAGCTGACATGCTATTAACATAAGTGAGAAATTAACACAACTCAGAAAACAACTTTCATTGTTGTAAACCACTAAAACATCAGGGTCATTTGTTATTGCGGCATAATTTAGCTTGACCTGACATTAATTCCAGAAAGCAGAGAGAGAGCAGCAGTAGGAATGTTCGGGGAAAAAAGTCAAGGATCATGGCACACTGAGACTGGAGATTTTGGTGCCAGTCAGACATCAAGAAAACCTCCAAGGGGAACAATACAAGCTCTGACAGGAAGATCTGGGATCAGAGGAACCAGATGGAGCAAACCTGCCCAGACTTTCCTTCGGGAAATAGGAGGGGAAAAGGACACAGTTCAGAACGCAGTAAGGAGCAAAAGTACCTTATTCTTGTTGCATGCTGAGTAGAAATGAAATAGTCTTGTGGGGCTAAGTCAAAGGGAAACACCCAGCCTTTTCTTTCCTCTGGGCAGAGTCTGACTGTCTGCGGTGTGATTGAAAGCCCCGCATGGAGCTGTACGTGTCCCTCACTGTCTCCAGGAGGAGAGCCGTTTCAGAGACAGCGTGGAAGTTGTAGGAGTTCGGGCACAGTCCACTGCCTGGATCCAATTTCTACAGTTAGATGCAAGCTACGGAGGATGCAGGCATCCGGGCTGGGGAAAGCAGGCCTTGCAATGGTGGGCAGCTTAGGCGGAGGTGCTTTTTAAGGCAGTTTCCTACTTTTCTGCATTCTTCATTTCATCTGTGTTTTGGGTCCAATTGAGGTTGAAAGACAGGATTCTAATTTTCTCTCTGGACCTGTATGTGGTGGTGGGTTTTCCCCATAGGTTGAGGATATTGTATTCATTGTTACCAGTGTTGCCAGTATGGATAACTCCCGCTTGTACCAGGTACATTGTATGAGGTCACAGTCACACATTCTGCCCAGGTCTCTAGGATGCCCGAGTTCAGTGGCTCCCTCCAAGTGTGATCCTCGCGGCATCAGCATCACTTGGAAACTTGTCACAGTGAACTTTCTTGGGCCTCACCCCACACCTACTGAATTTAAAGTCCTGGGTTTGGGCCCAGCAATCTGTGCTGTAAAAAGCCCTTCAGGGGATTCTGATGCACAACCCTGTCTGGGAACCACCGCACTAGGTCATCAGTCTGAACAACAAACATGTGTCTCTTTCTCAAGGCAAGTGTTAATGCCCCAGGCTAAGACTCAGATCAACTCCACACCCTCCTCTGAGCTTATTAAGTGATCATCCACTCCAGGTTGCCAGCCAGGCCTCACTATCTTCACAGCACACCTCAAGGCGGAGGAGGCAGTGGGAAGGGTTGAGGCCTTCCTGCAGTGCTGGACTGAGCACCTAGCCAACGCCTCCTGGGCCATCCAGCTCAGGCCCAGGTCAGCTCTGGGAGCCACGAGCAAGTATAAGCCCCCCTGCTCTCATGTCTCCCTCCACAGCATGCCCACGTAAGACTGAAGAGGCCGCTGAGGAAGTCTACCCTGTGAGGTCAACGTCATCTCTGCTTTAGACACAAGAAAACAGTGACGTGGAGAATTAAGTAACTTGCTGCAATCACAAAGTTAGTAAGCAATGGAGCTGGGATTCAAATCCAGTCTAGCTTCAGAGTCCACTGAGAAATTGTTTAGAACATTCCCAGACACACGCTTTGAGAATCCTGCTCTGAAAAATGCTGTCCACATTGATTTGATAATTTGCTTTCAGTCATTTTGCGTTCCAAAATGGGGCAGCTGACCGAAACATTAATAAAGAGATAATTCTAATTTCAAGATAGATGTATTCTTATTTCTCTAAAACTATTTGCTCTTTAAACTTTTCTCCAAACCTAGAGGCAAGGGATGCTGCCTCTAAAACCCCTTTCCTTTTTTCTTCCTGTTAATCTGTCATTTGTCAGCTTAATTTGCAGGCCTCTGACGCAGAACATAAGAGAGTAGTGGAAAAGTTTTTCCTTCTCTATAATAGCACTTATCTATCAAAATTTATGCTGTTTATTCTTTTATTCACTGTTTTGTTTAATGTCCTCTGAGTTCCCTTGAGCTCTAAGCCCTACGCCTCCCCCCTGGGGTGTCCAGTAGGCATCTCACACTGAACGTGTGTGAACAGAACTCTTCCTTCCTCACCCACAATGTGTTCCTGCCCTGGGCTTCCCTATCTCCATGAAAACACCACCGTGGTCAAGCCAAATCCTAACAGCCATTATTTATTCCTTCCTTTCCTCTTTCTCCCGTATCTATCTACTTCATCTTATCAAAATAACTCTTCCATTAGTTCTCCCCAAATATTTCCTTGTCACTTTCCTTCAATTTACCACTTTCAGAAGCCCAAACCCCTTTCCTTTGTCTAGTTACTTCTCCACAACTTATCTCCCTTTGTTAAAATGGTATATAAGCCCCTCAGGCTAACTGCTTCTTAGGGATTTTCACTTCTTTCCTATGAAGTCCTCATCCCTATGCCAGGTAAAAATATTAACATCAAATAAAATGTGTATGTTTTCTTCCTGTTAATCTGTCATTTGTCAGCTTAATTTGCAGGCCTCTGACGCAGAACATAAGAGAGTAGTGGAAAAGTTTTTCCTTC
The DNA here is from genome assembly GCF_041296265.1 of Equus caballus. Lineage (NCBI taxonomy): Eukaryota > Metazoa > Chordata > Mammalia > Perissodactyla > Equidae > Equus > Equus caballus. Next base: position 10,017,895 of record NC_091702.1, on the reverse strand, counting down.
TCTATAATAGCACTTATCTATCAAAATTTATGCTGTTTATTCTTTTATTCACTGTTTTGTTTAATGTCCTCTCCACTAAAATATAAGTTCAATGAAGTAAGAGGATTATTTTTCCTGTTCACCACCATATCTACAGGCCGGGCACATAGTAAGTACTCAGCAAATATTTGTTGAACAACTGAATCTGCACAGAGGTGATGTGGTTTAAGCCCCAAGGAGAGTGAGATATCTGAGAGAGAGAATGTCCGACAGAAGGGCCCCACCAACCAACCACCACTGATAGGATTACTCGTCTTAGGTCCCGAACACAGGCCAAGTTACCACCCAACTCAGCATTTACTAAACGCAATTGAAAGGGACAGATCTTCTAGTTTACAGAGAAAGGAAGAAAACTGTGAATATTTGAACGAAGGCCAAGTGCACTACCAGAAAAGGGCACTGTGAGTAGCACACGGCAATAAGTCTGACAGTAGAGCGGATAGCACAGAATAAACGCCTGATTGTACAAAACTGTACAAAGCCGTTTTAGCCAGAATACTGGGGGAAGAAAAGGGATTGGGGGGAAGTGGGGCCAGGGAGAGAAAGCAAGAAAGAGAGACAGAGACAGAGAGAAGTGAAAGAGTAAGCCATATCCTGTTCCACAGCGGCTTCCAACGAGCTGCGCCCACCAACAGCATCTACACGTGTGTTCACCGGGAGAACGAGCGGTCAGAAGAACGCGCTGTGCACGAGAGCGCTAGTGTGAGCAGGGCCCTCGCCGAGCTGACGGCGGTAGCAGCCTAGCCTGCAACAAGAGGGGCTTGCCCGGTGACATCGGTCTCTTCGGGTCTCCTGCGCCGCGCGGCGCCCCCGCGAGGGGCCTGCTGTGGTTCGGCGGAGGGGCTGCTCCCAGAGGCGGAAACCACGGTGAGCAGAACCGTCCGGCGTTCGCAGAGCCACGGCGGTCCTCTCCCCTGCCGTCGATGCTGTACCAGCCGAGAAGAACCTGTAAAGCGTTCGTGTTGCGAAATGCCGAAGCAGAAAACCAAATGATGTTTTAAAACATGAACTTTTTAAAATGTAAAAGGTGTTACATACACACACACATATTATTTTATATACCAGGAGAGCTTTATAAAGTGGGTTATATAGAGACTGTTCTAAATAATTATGATTTTTTTTTGCCGTTTCTACTTTAAGCTACTATTGGAAGAAATGCATTTTTGTGATTCTTTTTAAAAGTTGGTTTTTAAAAAAGAATATCGTAAGAGAATTACAAATGGAAAATTATACAAAAATAAATTTGATGAGAAGTACTTTCCTTGTCAAAATAGGCCTATGACAGAAAGGAAATGAATTTGAAGCGTTTGTTTTTTTTTTTTTTTGTAATTGGGAAACATTGGTTCAATCGTTTATTTTTCTCTAAGTTGCTGCTAACGAAAGAGTAGAAAAGAAAACACAAAGTATATAAGAGTCATATAGTAATTTCAGGAATTATGGATAATAACATCCATTGCAATATAAGAATTAACAAACAATTCTTTATAGACTTTAATTAATAACAAGGTGCCATTTATGAAGTTCACAAATAAGCAAAATTAACTGATTCAGCTAGAAGTCAAGAGAGTGGTTACTTTCAGGTTATTGACAGGGATGAGGCATGAGTGGGCAATTCAGATGCTGGGAAAATGCATTTCTTGTCCTTGTTTGGGTTCTTGAAATTGAACAGATTTTTAATTGCATCATCTCTTTCTTTCTAATCCATTTGCACATCATTCGATGTCACTGATGCCAGTTTATTATCAAGGTACTGGCTGAGACACATTAGAATTAAACAGCCCTGGATTCAAATTGCAGCTCTAGCATGCCCTTGCTGGGTGAGTCACTTAAGCTCTCTGAGCCAAGCTTTTCTCATCTATAAAATGGGGGCCGTGGGATTGTTGTAAGGAGAAAATGAGATAATGTATATAAAACGTCTGGCACAAAGTAATGTGCAGTTCACAGTCCTAGTATCTATTATTTAGTAAATTCATTCAACAAGTATTTCTCATGTGCTTTTGGCCTGGTAGGCATTGTTCTCTGTTCTGGGAGTGGGCATCAGGGCTGCCTGTGAAATGATACAGGTTGTGCACAAAGCAAGTCCACAGGCCACCATTTGCATCATCACCCAAAGGAGCAGAGCACCTGGAGCTGGTAGGACACACCCGGGAGACATACTTTCTTGCTCTAGCAATGGAAAATACAATGGGTAAAGCTTCTCTCTAATGAAAGGAATAGTATTTATTATTATGACTTCACACTTTACAAAAACCCTATCATTCAACGTAAGAATAACTAATTAGTAAACCAATAAGTACTATTTAAGTATTTACCAAACATTCAGTGCAATGCTGGATGGAACAGGCAATATATAAGGAGTAGAGGGTTTGTCTCATTTCTGCAGTTAAGCAGTTTAAAATCCGGCTGAGGAGTCAAGATACACGAAATGGGGACAAAACATATTTAAGTGCCAATTTGTATGACGTAATTAAGTGCAGGCTGACCTCACTCTGCGTGGTCGTGCAGGACTGTGAAAATGACTCTGCAAGCTGAAGCCATGCAAAGTGATCTTAGTAATGGATAGGAAAAATTAAGAGTATTTCAATACCTTTAAAAAATTTTGTGAAAATATTAAAAACTCACTTAAGGCCAGTTATAAACATATAGGGAAATGATAAAATAGTAAAAACTACCATTCAGTAAACCATACTTTAAAACATTAGAAACATTGAGGATTAAAGTATTTTACCTCCTTGGAAAGAAATGTATCAAGAGTAGTTTCAACAGTACTCACATAACTCACTATACATCTTTTCTAGGCCTTGGCAAAATTGTCATATTCTTTTCTAAGTCTGGATCAGCTTCCAACATTTTATCCTTTGTACATTGGATGTCATGAAATATCTCCAAGAGTTTCTTTACTGTGAAGTATTTTCCTGGAATCGCTTCCTCCGGGATAGCGTCACCCTTTTCATCACAACCGCTTTCCTCATTAATGTCAATAAGTTTGCCTTCCCTAAGTGCCTCTGGCTGTCCAGCTAGCGGCACTCAAGACAGCAGTGTCAACACTGCCGCGGTCAGCTATTTCTCCTATAATTCTATTTACATTGGATTCGAATTTCACTTCCAGCATTATCTCTTTTTGTTACTTTGCTGCACTTTCATCTTTGCTGGTCAATTTACTCTTTAGATACCCACTTCTGCAAAATGTCACAGAGGTTTATTACCGGGAGACAAGGACGCAAGGCAATTGCACACTTCGCTATCTGTGGGTGAACTGAATAACAGATGGGAGGTGACCGTGCAGCCTCAGGAGGAAGTGACGTGATTGCTCATGGACCATGATGCACATCTGTTATTTACATAGCGATTTGTGTACTGAAGTGCTAGGAGCAGAGTTTGTGCTTTGTGCAATTACTCACAGTTAATATACCAGATAGCATGGTAACTAAAATTTAAACTGTGTTATTGGGGGACTGCTGTTATTTAATTAAAATGTGGCAACTGAAATTCACGCATATCAGAACTGCACCGAGGACTGCCTATCCTACATTATCTTTGTTAGTTTTCGGCATATATCAATGGAAAATTGTTCTCATGATAGAAAGCTATCTCACATGTTACACCTGAATTGGATTAAACGTGGAAGGTTAATAAGGGTAATACATCAAAATGAAGTGTTAATCATGTACCTTAACTTAACATAAATAAAGCTAATAAACAGCTACTAACTCGCAAAGATTTGTACCCCTTGTACACAGTAGTATGGCACTAACAGCCAAAGTTCAGCGGCTTCTGCTGTTTTCTGACACTTTATTTCATCTTTTTTTCCCCCTTCTAGTTTTGCCTTTTCTTCTCTTGAAATTCAGATACAATTAAATGTAACATATTTCGTTAAAAATAGCAACACAGAACCTAACTTTTATAAAAGTATTTCTCTAGCTCTTTACTCCTTTTTTACACTTTCATCTATCCTTCCATCTGGAAACATGCAGAGAAAGCATCTGGATGTTGTCCTTCTACCCTTAACAATATCATTATGAGGCAGTGGAGGTGAGATGATTGTTTTCATGTTCATATTTGTACCGTGCGCGTTGTTTGAATTCTTCATGATGAGAATTGATGAACACGTTTAATGTTTACAAAAGCGATTGTAATTTTTCTCGAAATTAAAAAAACAAAAAAATTTGGAAGCATTTTTAAAATAACTGAAAGAAACACTTTAAAATTTTCCTGAATGACCTAATTTTCTCAGAATTTCCTCCAGGAAGGCACAGTTTGGCATTTTGAATAGCAAAATTGTCCTTGCTCTTTTCCTCTGCACTCATTTTCCGAGCTTGATTCTTTTTAAGAGAAGTTGACAATAACCAAGGGTCCCCCTACAAAACAATGCGCCACTGATTCTCGGAATTAACCCCCACTCTGTGCTCTGCTAAAGCGTTTACTCCTCTGCTGTTGAAAATCTCATCCAATCTTATTTGCGGTGATGAAATTGTCAGCTCCGTGAGAGCAGGGACCACATCTTCTTCATTCCAGCATACACGCACTCAATAAACATTTGTGGGTATGAAAAATAATTTTTAAACAATTTTTGTTGAAAGATAGTGTTTTGCTATGTTAAGAGTAAAGAGCTGATGCGAAAGTCTGCCTCAAGTTTTGTTTTGCTTAATTTTCTAACTCAGAGCTTTCAAGTTCAAGAGCATCAACCCTTCCAGACTAAGTATAGAGAGGCTGCAGATTCTAAGAAAACACTCGGGTTTATATTCAAACATGCAGTAGTCATCAATAGTGAGTAAAAATTAGAGAGAAGCCATCCAACTGAGTCTAAGTTTTAAGTTTCTTTAAATTTTGCCTTAACTAACACTTTTTTATAGTAAAACATGTTGGTGTTTATTACACTGATGTAGAGTAGCTGCTTTCTTCTAGCAAGCTAATTTTTTTTCCCAAACTTGTGATGACAAAGGGGCTTTGTGCTTTTTTTCCTTGATTGAACAGATAGATTTAAAAAACAAAATAGAACAAACACCTGATTACAATGTACTCTCAACCTGGCTGGGGAGAGATATGTGTACTTACTGACCCGCTTCTCTTCCTCACATTGCCCTCTGGGAGTTCTGCTTCTCTGTTAGCCTTAATTTCTGCTGACAGTACGTCCAGACCTCTCTGCTGCCTGCCCTGTCACCCTCAAGGCCTCTCTAATTTTGTATTTCTAATTGCTTGTAAGGTATGTCTCATGATCCCCTAAGAGTTAATATCTTGATAGAATTCTCTTCCATCTTAGTCCTCAAGGTCACTTCCAGGAAGGCTTCCAACTCTGAAATTTGAGTTCCTCACACCAGGTTTTCTCTCTTGTTGTTCTGACCTGCTTTCATCCTACTTAGTGTTCATGATGATGCAGGCTCAGCGAGCTGAGGAGTCAAAGGAAGATTTCTTAGACTCTCAAGGTCTGGTAGTAGTGCTCCTTTATTCAGAGAATAGCATGGGGACAGGACCCATGGGCAGTAAGAGCCGCAGGCATGGGGACAGGACCCATGGGCAGTGAAGGACTACAGGCATGGGGACAGGACCCGTGGGCAGTAAGAGCTGCAGGCATGGGGACAGGAGCCATGGGCAGTGAAGGGTTGCAATGTGTTGAGAGTTAGGGCTAAATTTATAAAGCATGGGTACGTGACTTATTTTTACTACACAAAGGAAAGATGATGTAAAAAGTCATTAAAATGGTATCAGTGCAGGCGGGGTCTGGTTACTGTGTGGTCGTATAACTTTAGATATGAATCGGGTCGTATAGATCGGCATGTGGGCCAGGAGGCCTTGGGCTTCTCTCCCTGGGGCAGCCTTGACCCTCATCAATGACACTTGCTTCCTCCCCTTCATTTCCACCATTCCTGACTGAATCCTAATCCTCCCTAACACCTGGGCTTTACGGCAGCCTCCACCCACAGCTCCTGACCCCAACCCGTTCTGCACTCAGCAGACAGAATAGACTCTCAACCACCACCTTCCTCATGGAACCTACGGCCCACTGCAGCATCTCCCCAGAATGGACTGTATTTTGTCAGCTTCAATCAAGAACCTCTATTTTTTGCCTCCTTTTCTTATCAATTACACTACTTTCTGTTGGAAACTATCCATTTCTAATGAAATTATGCTGCTTCCCTAGGAAACCTCATTTCACTCCAGACTCCTTACCAAAGTCTGGTAAGTGTTTGCCAATCTTTCTGACCTTCTTCCCTACCACTCTTGTCATCGCTCATTGTGCTATAGCTCACTTGTTTCCTTCTGTGCCTTCTCACCCAAGGCACTTCGCACTAGCTTTTCCCTCTGCCTTGAAAGTTCTTTGCTCAGATCATTGCATGACTGGCTTCTTCTCATCATTTGGGACTCAGTGCAAATGCTGTCTCCTCAGGCAGGCCTCCCCTGACTCTCCTGTCTAATGTAGATTCACAGCTGTAATATCTCTCAGTTTTATTTTATTCATAGTACTCTATATTATTTTTCACTTGCTTATTACCCGTCTGTGCCACTGGAAAAAACAGTCCACGAGAACCTGGGCCTGGGCTCTCTTGTTCATTGCTGTTTCCCCAGGGCCTAGAACGGTGCCTGGCACACAGTTAGAGCCCAAGAAATATTTGCTGAATGAATTATGGTGACGTAATTTTTACTCCTTGATTAAGCCAAGTCATTCTCTATGCTGTCTTTCATGTCCGTTTGCAAATTCTTTCTCCTATGTTTTCTTTGCTCTATTCCCCTCTACCAAATTCCCTTTACTGTTCTTTTTTTATCAATTTGTATCAGTCACTTCCTTCAAGATCAAGCTCAAAGGCCACTTGCAAAAGCTTTCTCAAATCCTTCCTGCCATGAGCACCCCATTACCTCTCCTCCCACAGGACTTACACCCATTGTTTTCATGATATTGACATGCTCTTTAAGAAATTTTAATGTGTTGCTTTATAACTAATATTTTTTTTCTTTTCGAGTCATCTAATTGTTTTCTTGTTGGGAGAAGTTGTAGTTAAGTGATGAAAGTTTTGGCCCGAGAGTGCTGGAGAACAGTTTCACGCTTTGGACAGGCTGTTTCTGGAAGCGTTGGAAGCGTTAGACTAACACGGAAGTGTTAGTCGACCAGAGGTTGCAAAATGGCAGCCCACGGGTTGAATAAGGCCCACAGATGTGTTTCATTTGGCCTTAGCAAAACTTAAATTAGTTGGCAATATTTAAAAATTAGGAAATTTTGAATAGCTTGGAATTCTACCCTCTCTGAAAGAAAATCAAAGGATCAGGCAACCAGAGACCTTCATTTCTTCATGATAACAAATCTCCCGGGAAGGAAAGCAGCTGTCCCTTCATACAGGGTGGTGACTCTGAAGTGACATGATGCCTAACGGGCTGAGGCACCTCACTCGTTTCCATTAACTCTCTGCTGGAGTTCGAATTCACGACTCCAAGACTGTAGCATCACTGAGGTCCCTTCCAACTCTACATATCGATGATTCCGGATAAATGTATACAAATATATCTTTCTACCCAGACTTAACGCTCTTGAAAAGCGCTGCTGTGCTTTTCTTTTGATGTGCAACTTATAGTGCGGGGCAGAAAGCAGATGCTTAAACGTTGTTTGTTGAACATTCAATTTAGTTTTACACACAAGTATGCAATAAAAACAGATACCATTTAATAAAAAAATTATTATAAATGTTTGGTTGGCTTTTATAAAGAAAGATACCCTATCAAAATGGAATTAAAATACTGACACAGCATTTGTGTGGTATGGGAGATTTAACTCTGGACAGATTATCAATTAAATGAAGTCTCATTTAGACAGCAGAACAGAAATGTAGACCTGTAGTCTCCTTCCTCTGTGTGTAACTCCCACTGACTGTTCCTGGGAGTTATGCAGGCGTACCAAGAGCAAGATGTACTCTGGAGATGGAAAACATTGCTATTTGTCCTCCCAAGTAAGGATCATGTGTTCAGCAGCTGGGACTTGCTGAGACCCTCATTTATTACAATACCCATAACTACCTTTGCTGTATTCCCACAATCCCACAAAATATTTGGCATGGTTCAGGACCACCACATTTAATAAATCCCATTATTTTTTTTTTGGCCACAATTCATTAACTTTTAAGGGGAACACATCACACTAAAATATTTTCCATGGATTAACAGCGATAGCTAAAAGATTCCATGCCCAGGTTGGGCTGTGCATGGTACGCCAGAGTGAATGGAGTCGCAGGCCCGTAACCGAGGGCAGACTGAGTACCAGTGTTGTCAGAGACTATAATCTGAACATTTTCTTCTCCATTTTTCCATTTTTTACCATAAACAGTACTCATAAATGACATAAATATTTCGTTTGAGAAAAGATTGCATTTATTAAAAACTGTCTACAGTAACAAAGGACACAGCTGACACTACGCCATTCATATTAATACCAGAATAACTCTTTTTTATGAAGTTTGGATAACTGTAATATTTGAAAAACATTTTAGGAATTTACATCTATTCAGAACATTATATTCTAAAGAATTAAAAGACAAATAAGTTAAGCCGATTAAAAATTTTAACATTTGGTTTGGATGGTTTTAATCTCCAAGGTTTCATCATGTGTGCAGGGGTGGCGCTGAAGCATATTTTTGTACTGTCTATGGGGAAAAAATGGCTTAGTAAGTAAATGAATAGTATAAATAATATTTGGAAGGAAGCATTTACTTACCAAAGAAAATAATTTGTTTTCCAACTCTTGAGATTTCTTTTCTTTCTAAAACACTCTATTCAAAGTGTAGGCAAGACCAAAACTTCTCAGACATGCTAATCATTTTTATCTATTTACTAAATCTGGGCCTGAACTGCCAGCACTTGTTAGTCATTTTTCTGGTTACTGTATGTACTTGAAAGTAATAAAACTGCATTTCGTTTGAAATGGCCCAGTTGGTTCAGATTAGTGAGTTTTCTATATATATTTATATTTTGGGTTTGGATAATCTTCATCTTCCATTGATGTCTAAACCATTGCAAATTGCACAGCTTACATATTAAAGAAATCTCCTTGTACTCAACAGCGAAAAGTATAGAAGAAGAAATCTTCCCGCAGGCTGTGTGATCTAAACCTTGCTTAGCCTTAGTTTCCTCTTTTGTAAAATGCAGATGATAGTACCTATTTCCTGGGGATGTAGAGGAGATTAATAGAGATACGGCAAGCATTCTCTCAGTGAAAAAGGTGCACATTATCATCAGCATTCGTAATATGTGTTGAAGATCCTTTGTAATTGTGCATTTTCTAATTTATACTGCCTTATCCCCATTTTGCAGGTGAAGCCACTGAGGCTCAGAGAATTAAGAAACTTGCTCCACATCACACATGTTGAAGAAGCATCCTCTTAACTGCTTCTGCTTGTAAACCGTCTGTGAGCAGGGCACAATTTTGCTACAAATGCAATCTTAGAAATTCACCAGCACAGAGTCTATGATCATGCGTGAGCAGTTACTGCAGTTCTGAGGCTGGTTCCCATATATGCTTTGTAGGATCAGCCCCACTATTTTGAGGTTGTACCCTGTGCAGGGAACATGAGTCATCACCTAGCCATCCACTCCTCCACACTCCAACGCTCTCCGTTATGAATTAAGTCCTAAGAATTCCTACCTCATTACTCCCCAAGGGGCTTCACCCACAGTCATCTCTGACTTGCATTTGTCACCCTCCTGGTTAATTGCTTTCTTAGACTCTTCTATTAAGCTAGTCGATGTCTACCTCAGCAAATAACTTTGCATCACTATAGAGAAGCAAGAAATTGTTTGGATTGTGGATTGGTTTATAAATGCTGTACTTTCCAGTTCATACCATTTCATGACCTGGTAACCTATGGGAGGAAATGGCCCTGAGTCCAGAGGAAACTCCCTGTAGAACACTGTTTCCCTGAGTCTTTCCCTAACTGCCTGAGCAGGTTAATGGAAGAGAGGCATGGTGGGGCTGTGGTACCGTGATGGTAACAGTGCTGCTGGTGGTGGTGGTGGTAATGACATCAGTGGGAACAGTGATGGTGCATTTTGTTCAGCCATGTTGGCACCTCACCCAGCAAATATTGTGTGAGTGTAAGATTTCATTCTACTCTGACAATTTGAACTTATCAATGTTTCATGATTTATCAGGAGCTTATGAAGTTAAAATGGAGGGTTTCCAAATAAACAGTACTTCTGTCTTCCTCGAGTGGTATACATCTTCATATGTGTTGTATTTTTTTCCTCTAAAATTTAAAGCATCTTCTACCATTTACCTAAGGCAAATGCTTTTAATTTAAAGCCAGGGATAAAATGAAACCATGTCCTATGACTTCAGATTAACTTCTCACTTCTTGGGTGATCCAGGTGTGGTCCTGTGTTGACCAAACTGACGCTCCCAAACCAATGATAAGTATCTTATGGGGAAAGACAACTTTATGCTTGTCACATCGAGTAACTGAAAAATTTAGAAGAAGAAATGTAGTTCTGAAAGGTACTTGACGTCAACATCTTCCAGATCACAAAGCTGCCCTGCTGAGGAGCAGGTGTTTCAGGAGTGCTCGGTCTCAGGCCCTAGAGAGGCAGGGCAGAGGGCAGAGGAGGACCATGCCCTGTGGAAGAGCCTCAGTGTGGCCTCAGAAAGCACACAGAGGACTGAGAGGGGAGCGTGGGCGGAGTGCAGCATAAAATCTCCTGGTTCTTTTATGGCTGCATCTGTTCTCGCAGTCTGTGACCTCAGGCCTCTGCAGCCTCCTTCCAGGGTCTATAAAATGGAGGAATGCAACTCCAGGACCTCCCGTCTGCCTTTTCCCCCTGGGGGCCGGAGACTCCCTAAACTGCGCCTTATAAAACTCTCAGATCCCTCGCTTAGGTGTGGTTAAAAGAACAGAATTATTATAATTACTGGGCGTAACTTTAGTCACTCTGCATCACCTCTGCCCCTAAATGTGCGCCTTGGATCTGCACGTCTGTTACCAAGAAAAGAAAGTGACTAAGGAGTAGGAAACAACTTCTGCTAAAATGCTGAGTTTGACACTGTTTTCTAGAGCCTGTCTTAATAATCATCTGCAAAGCTACAATTTTGGCAATATGAGCTGGCGGCCTAATCTACTGTTACTGTGTCTTGGATTTTTGAAATGTCCCTGTCAGCAACTGGTTACCCCGAGGAACTCAAGGTGGATTTGGAAGCATTTAACTGTTTTTCCAAATTGTTTTTTCACCGTGGTTATGTTAAGGAGATGCCATCACCAACCTCCCTGAACCGGACCAGGCCTCACCTCGAGAGCCATGCCTGTGACCTTTGCCTTCTTTTTAATGCTAAGATCTCTCCAGGAGGAGCTAGGCCTTACCATCACCTGCAGTGTTTGTGGAAGCACGTTTTCCACCTGAGCCTGCGCAAGCCAATACCCACACTCCCTTTGGAATATTAATCCCCCATCTGAAATAAACGTCCCTGCTGCCCTTTGTCCGGGGAGCCGTGACTCTGGAAGTGATCCCTCATGGGCTCCTGTTTGCTGCAAATACACTTTACTTTGTGAGACAACTACTTCTGGTGGAGAGTCTGATTTAACTCACCAGGAGGAAACCCACTTCAGTTTCGGTAACATGCCCACATGCCCAAACCTGCCGCATTCTCTTCCTCCTTCCCCCATGCTTCATCAGCACTGCCCACCTCTCAACGCCCGGAGTCTCCATGTGCGCCACCCAACACAGCAGTCCAAGTCAGCATGGCCGCTGAGCATGGGGAACGAAGCCAGTGTGAATATAAGTGTGAAATACACCCTGGATTTCCAAGACTTAGTACGAAAAAAGGATGTAAAATATCTCAATAATTTTAATATTCCTTGCAGGTTCAAATGATAATATTTTGGACATATTGAGTTGATAAAATATATGATTAAAATTAGTTTTGCCTGTTTGGGTTTTTTTACTGTTTTTTAAAGATTGGCATCTGAGCTAACATCTGTTGCCAATCTTCTATTTTTATTTTTCTTCTCCCCAAATCCCCCCAGTACATAGTTGTATATTCTAGTTGTAGGTCCTTCTAGTTGTGGCATGTGGGATGCTGCCTCATCATGGCCTGATGAGTGGTGCCATGTCCTCGCCCAGGATCCAAACATGTGAAACCCTGGGCCACTGAAGCGGAGCGCGTGAACTTAACCCCTCGGCCATGGGGCCGGCCTGCTTTTTGCTCTTTTTTAATGTAGCTACCAGAAAGTTTAAAATTAAAAATATGGCTTGCATTTGTAGCTCACATTATATTTCTATCTTATAGTGATCTAAATAGCTTCTAGTCCTTTGCTTTAGCATGCTCTGTGTAAGAAAAACATGTCCTTAGTCGATAGCATCTAAAAATGTTTTATCTTTTTTTATATACATATCAAATAGTTTCAAATGGGTTATCAACTAAATTTTGCATTTTTAACTTTTTAAAAGAATGAATTTATGTATCCAAAACAAAGTCAGTTGTACTAGAAGTAGATGCTTAATAGATCATAAGTGTTATTTCTCATCTTGCCTTATGTGAGGAAGTGGGAAATTAGAGGGTGGGTTCTTTATGTCTGAATCTTCTTTTCTATGTCAAGTTCCTAAATTATACAGTAGCTCAAGAGGTTAGTTGCTGAAACAAAAATAAGAGTTTGGTCCTCCAACCAAGCCACGACCTTTTGAATAAGATGTCCAAAGTGGCGTGTGAGTCGTCTGGGGTAATATGACTCTACAGAACTGAGAACTCATCTGCCCGCTGCTTGAGAGATGCTGTGTGGTGTGTGCATACGTTTTTCTGTGGTTTGAGAACAAATTTGTGTCTGCAAACTCACAGATGGGTTTCTGTTTCAGGGGGGTTATTTTGTTTGTTTGTTTGTTCTTTAAGAAAGCTGTCCTGGTGTGTAGTCTTCTTACAGGCCATCTGAGGGCAACCTCCAGCAGGGACAAGCAGACTCTGGGGTGAAAGGAGCCTTAAAAGAATAAGAACTTGGGCTAAGAAGCCAAATGCCATGCTATTCCTACACTGCTTGTCCTTCCAATGCCACACTCTGGAATGATCCATTCTCCAAATCATTAAGTTCAGGTCGAGTGACTCACCAACCGCCAGGAGGTGAGGGTAAAGCAGGCTTGTCATAATTCTACAGACTCCTCTTTCCACTCATGAAAACAAGTTATGCACGGTATTTACGTACATCTGTGTTGCTGGGCATTTTCCAAATGCCTCTTGGAGAACATTAAACAGGAAATTGATGCCACAGGGCAAATACTCATTCTTCCCATCCTCTCACAAAAACAAGTACAGATTTGCTGTGGCTAGACTGACTTCCTGCAGTGTGCTGAAGGAAAAAAAAATACATTCTCTGTTTCAATTTAGAGCATGTTGAAAATGCCTAAAATACATAAACAAAAAACTCCCCTCATGAGAGCACTGAAGTATGGAATTCAATGCTTTATAAAATCACAAAATTCAAAGGTTAATGACTGTTCTTCATGCCTATGGAGGAAGGTCAATTTGTATCACCCTAGACACATCAAATTTGGTTTAAACAGCATGCACTCTCGTTCTCAAATGGAAAAACCTTTAAGCATTTGGCCGCTGCAACTTTTCATATAAGGATAGCATCTCTTTCTAACCTATTATAGCAGGCTTTGGTTAGTGGCCTCCTCAGCATCCATTTTTCCCCATCCTCATCAGCTCAGAAACTGTTTTGGGATCTATGAAGTTCTGGAAAAACTGAGTCTACTTCTAGCCCCAGGATTAGACGACGTGTCTTAGGCTAAACTATTCAATGCACTCTCTCACTTGGCCATAGAGAGTTGTTCAAAGGGGCATGTGACCTAAGCTCATCCAATCAAAGTGAATCTTCAGGCTTTTGCTGGCGAGAAAAGATGATGGACAAGAACACTGAAACAGGTGGCAGTCATCTTAGGACCACAATGGGGACTAGCCTTACAATAAGGCTAATCCTATGGAGGGCAGAAAGGAGAAACTGAAACTGAAATAAACCAGGTCCCAGATGTCATCATTTTACTGCTAGACCAAGCTTTGCCTGAAGATGTATCTCTGGACCATTTTGTAATATAAACAATTAAATCTTCTATATTGTTTAAACTAACTTGGTTCAGGTTTTCTATAACTTGCAACCAAAGCTTTATAATTGCCATACCTATCGGTTGGAAAATATTTGTAAAAGAAAGGGATGAAAACAAAGAAAGAATCTAATGGACTACTTTTAAGGTCAATTTCATAATTAAATTTAGAAGTGCGAGACCAATGAGGAATAAAAGAGTGATTGCTGTTGAGAATAGGATGAGGAAAAAACGTCTTAAAGTGATGGGTGACCACCACAGTGATGTGGGATGGAGAAAAGTCAGTCTATGAATTTCACCCTGGGCCCAGGCAGCGCTGTGAGGGAGGGGAGTGGTGGGGGAAGGTTTTAGCACGGAGAGCCCACCATCAGCCAAGGCCATTCTTATCTACTCCTTCCCCTTCGGCTCCCAGATTGAACTAGTTAGCAGGATAAGCAGTTTGCAATTGTCAAAATCATTTATCTCCATCCTCTCAGTTGGTCTTTACCACCTCTCTCTGAAGAATTATATATTATTCTTATCATTGTGTCCCAGTCTACAGATGGGGAAACTGAGGCCCAGAGACTCCAATAAAAATGCAGTAGAAAATGGACTCAGAGCTCAGATCTTGTTCCAAAGGCTATAATCTTTGTCATACAACATACATCATCCTTGAAGATTGTCTTTTTGGTATCATCTTTGGTACTTGGGTTCATGTAAAATGAGGCTTGGAGGTATTTGACCCCTGGCCTCATCCCTACCATTCCCTTCACTCTTCCCTTCACCAAGCATAACCAGAGTTTACGTTGTCCACATGGTCACCATAATTTCCCTCAACAGTGCTCCATGCTCTGAAAGTTTCCCTCTCTACCCTACAACCCGATACTCTCAAAACTCCCAGTTCCTCAGTCCCTGAAGACAAGAGGCTGTCCAGGAATGGATTTGCTGAATGAATGCACACTAGGACGTGAAATATTGATTGCAGCTTTACTGTTTGTCTTATCTCTGAACGTAAGTACTTTCTAAGTGGCATTTGGAGAGATATTGCCTTCCACTGAAGAAGGTAACCTCCCAGTCCAAACTTCAGGCAGTGTGGCGAACTGCAGACAGAAATATTTGGGGCAGGGGCCCTTTCCAGTGATCTTGCCGTGTAAACCCCATCTTCCTACCTACTCACGAGGCTTCACTCTGCTCCAGCCCACAAGTTTTCAGGTAACTTTGGATGCACCTTGATCCTTGTACTCTTTCACCAGCCTAGCACGGACTCAGTCATTCCCAAATTAATTCTGTACATCTCACAGCTTCATTCAGCAAACACTACCGAATGCTTACTGTGTGATGACACCACACACCATACAGACACTCTGACAGCTTGGGATGTGGGTTCGACAAAGACACCATGTTATTTAGGCTCTTTCAAGTGGCAAGGTACAGAGGCCTACTCAGGATACTTCAGGAGCTGGAAATTATTAGAAAGATAGAGGGGGACCAAGGAGCACGAGAAGCAGCTCTTAGCTGGCCACGTGTCACAGGGAACTAGAACATGGTACAACATGCAGCAGGAGCTTCTGACACCTTCTGGATGCAATACAAGGTTGGTCATCTGGTCATCTGGTCTTTGCCTCGGGCTTGTTTATTTATTCTTGCTCCAGTCAATCTACTATTATTGTGATTCAGCTACTATCTATCTTCATTTGTTTTCCTTCCTTTTCTGACTAACTTTTCCTCACTTCATGGCTTCTACTAACTCATTGATTCTGCTTGAGGCCTTTGAATGGCATGCCTCTGGGTCTTTGCTGCTCTCTCCAGCCTGCAGCCCACTTTTTGTGATTCTATGCAAAAGCTCCAAGAGAGAGGATCTGTTGGAATCTCTTGGTCACTGTCTAGTCCTGAGCATCTATTTTGCGCTAAGTTCTCAAACCAGGCCCCCTGTGAGTTCCCTGTGGACCAGGCACCAACCCCTGGTGTAGCCAGGCAGGTGGTCCTATGCATGGCAACCCTTGGCGGGTCCCTAGGACTGTGAAGAATCTACCTGGGAGATTTCGTTCTCTGCTCATTTTAGCAGCCAACCTTGCCTAACCAAAAACAAAAACAAAAAGTAAGACTAGATTAGCCAGAGCAGAGAGACAGGTCACTGTATATCTAGTGGTAATTTGGAAGAACAGCACAGAACATCAGAGGGTTAGGGCACTAAGTGCTGAAAGCAACACATGAAAAATAAGGTAGCAAATCTGACTAGGTTACTAAAAAATATGATCTCATTTAATCCAGACCTAAACAGAGGTCCAAATGCACCTTAAAGACAAGATAATTGGGAATCACAATGATAGTTCATAGAAACATGGCATACAAGAGCTGGAAGTATATGGTAAGCCACTTGTCCAATCTTCTCATTTCATAACTGGAGAAAGCCCACGGAAGTTAACTGACCAATTAATTAATTCACACAATTAGTGGTGGAGCCCTGACTTCTGAGTGATGACCAATAGACCACCAGTCTGTATTTCTGAGCTAGTGTGGATTTTCCTTCCTAAAGGTGGAGTAGATCCCGTTCAATGCTCAAAGGACTCTGCTGATTGTCCCAGTGAATGTGGACAAGGGCAAATAATAAAGTCGGGACACAGTGGTTTAAAATACTCAGGCAAAATCAAGTTTGTGTATTCCACAGGGGTGCAGGATGTTGTGAGATATAGCAGAAAAAAGAAAAAAAGTAAGAGTTTGGAATCTCAGATTCAAGTTTTTTATTTTTTTGAGGAAGATCAGCCCTGAGCTAACTGCTGCCAATCCTCCTCTTTTTGCTGAGGAAGACTCGCCCTGAGCTAACATCCATGCCCATCTTCCTCTACATTATACGTGGGAAGCCTACCACAGCATGGCTTGCCAAGCACTGCCATGTCTGCACCCGGGGTCCGAACCAGCGAACCCCGGGCTGCCGAAGTGGAACGTGTCCACTTAGCCACTGCGCCACCGGGCCGACCCCTCAGATTCAAGTTTTATTCCTGCCACCAACCAGCTGTGTGTGCTTGGACTACTATCAACATTCCGGGCCTGAGGCTCTTCATCTGTCCAAGGGAAAGCTAGGCCAGAGGACCACTCAGGTCCCCTGTACCCACGATTCCTCTAGCTCTGCCCATTCTGGGACTGACAACACCAATTAAGCTCAGTGAACTGGGAGTACCAAACTAGAGCGTTGCCAGTCAACTACGTTGAAAATTTAAGAGCACATTCTCACCACTACGTAAAGGAAAGTGGACTAGGGAATGGATTTGGTCTTTCATGGAATCTTGGCTTAGATTTGTTGCCATCTCCCAAAGTACCCAGAAAGGCATTTAAGATCATAATATTTCACATAGAAAAAAGTATCCCTATGGTACACCATATATGAAGACATTTAAGCATTTCTTCTTTCCAGCGAGATGAAAATGGAAGAGACATGACAGTTATCCAGCACACAGAGTGACATTTTAATACACTCTCTTGTAATAAATTTTGAGGGATGTAAAACTGAAAATGGGCTATGTAGAGAGAAGGGTCTCCCAGTTGGAAGTCATTCTGTGAGATAGCTAATAAATCTTTAGGCCAATGGCAAGGCCACTACAGATGTTTATACCCTAAACAACTCTATGAGGTGCTATTCACATCGAGTCTATATGGGTGGTGCCCTCTGGAGTTGTACACTGCACACGTTGCAAAGCAGTCCAAAGCGACCCTGACCGTGGGGACGTTAGTGATATCTTTCAGAAGACTGTGTGTGCTAAACGATACTTCAGCGGTCTGCCTGTGTTCATAGCTCTTCTCATGATATTTCAGAACAAGCAACTGTTCAAAATAACAAGCGTATGGCAAAATCATTCCAACTGGGCAAAGAAAACCTTGTCATTTACTTCCCCAGCTTTCAATCACTATCACATCCGGTTGCAGTGAGTGCCTAGTAGCAAGAACTGCCTGGATTTTAATGTCAGCTTTGGCATCTCCTCCTAGTGAGCAGGCGAGCTTTGGGAATGCTACTTAACCTCTGTGTGTATCAGCTTCCTCAACTATAAAATGGGGATAATAGCAGTACCTACGTCATAGGGTTTTTATAAGAATTGAATTGAATGTGTTCATATTTTAAAGTACTTACAGTAGTGCCTAGCACAGGGTAAGCATTATGTATGGACTTGTTAAATAAATAAGTAAAACATACAAATACATATTTATTGTCATTTGCTGAACATTCCAGCATATTCTATTTGTTAAACAGAATGTTGTATTAGCAATAGCAGATTTTCAGATATACACCCAACTAAAATACTGCTAAGACAATAAGTAAAGCTGAGAGAGAAATAATATTGAGCATTGTTCAAACCTCTCCTTCTTCAAAATACATTAGATGTGAAAAATATGAATTAAAGAACTACATTCTTAGCAATAAAGTATTACTTAAGATTTTAAAGCAAATGTGTAACGTCAGCATTGGGGGCATAAATTGCATTGTCAGACAAGGTAAAAAAGGATACCCAGATGAACACTTTCCTATGGGTTTCATTTTTTCTTCCAAAATCATAAATGTAAACTATGTTCATAAGCTGACCACAGCCCATTTCATTATTAGAATATATGAACTCGAAGAAGTTAATTTTCTCTGCTAATTTGAATTTATTATGCAAATAGCATAACAACTGTAATAGGAGGAAGGAAATATCATGAACACTCACACACACACACATCAGTAGTTTTCATTTTTCTTTGCTCCTTTCTGTACAGATTCATTTGCCTGCCCTTTTTTGCATAGTGGTTGAAAAAAAAGTAAGATGCTCCATAAGCCTCTGTCATCTGTCCTCTCTCCTTTTCACGCCACACACTCCCTCTGGGAGGAGCTTTATCCGTTCGGTAAGTATTTATTGAACACCCACTGCGTGCCAAGCACTGTTTCAGGTACTGGGGGTGTAATGCTAAACAAGACAGCCAAGGCCCGGGGCCTCAAAGAACTTAACTCTAGTCAGGAATCAATATGTAAACCAATAAGTAAACAAAGTAATTCCAGACGTTTGAGGGTCAGGGAGGGCCCCTCTGAGGACCTTTGAGCTGACAGAAGAACGACGAGGAGGTAGAAACCATGCAATGAGCTGAATATCAGGAATAGCACACGCAGAAGCCCTGGCGTGTGGGAGAGCTGAGCGAATTTGAGGAAGCTAAAGGAGGGCCAACTGCAGGAGAGCAGTGACCAGAGACTCAGGAGCAGGCGGGAGTCAGCTTAGTAG
This sequence comes from Equus caballus, assembly GCF_041296265.1. Classification (NCBI taxonomy): domain Eukaryota; kingdom Metazoa; phylum Chordata; class Mammalia; order Perissodactyla; family Equidae; genus Equus; species Equus caballus. Next base: position 9,998,579 of record NC_091702.1, on the reverse strand, counting down.
GGCCTTGTAGCCCACGTAGCCCTTAGTAGGGCCATGGTGAGGAGTTTGGATTTTATTCTAAGAGCAACAAGAAACGTTTGGAAGATTTTAAGCAGAGGCAGCACAGGTTCTGTCCTAGCTCTCTGGTTACTCTGGTGGCTTAATGGAGAGTGAATTATGGCAAGGCAAGAAGGAGAGGGACCCATTAGTAGACGACCGCAGTAGTCAAGGCAAGAGAGGATGTTAGTTTAGACTGGGATGATGGCAGTGGAGAGCAAGTAAAGAGATGGATTCAAGATATGTTTGGATACAAACTTGCTGATGGGTTAGATGCAGAGGATGAGGGAAAGAGAAGAGTCTAGAATGACTGGGATCCTAATTTGAGGGTTAGGCAACTGGGTGTGTGATGGAGGTATTTGCTTAGACTGGGAGAGGGTCATATTTAGGACAGAAATCAAGAGTTCTTTTTGTGTACATTTGGTTTGCAATACCTATTTGGAGTTCAACTGGAAACGTCAGTTATGCAACTGGATACATGAGGTTGAAGCTCAGGTCAGTTGTATACCTGGGAGACATCAGTACATAGCAACACTTAAAGCCACAGGACCGGAAGAGAATTAAGGAGAGAAAATTGAAAACCAGCCCTGCAATACTCCAACTTTCAGATTTCAGGCAGAGGCCAGAGAGACAGCTGTAAAGGTTGAGGAGAGTTCAGTGATTTAGAAAGAAAATCAGGACAGTGTGATGTTTCTGAAGCCCAGAGCAAAAACTGAATCAAAAAGGAGAGAGTCCTTACCTGTGCTGAATGCTGATAATAGGTCAAGCAAGGGAAAACGAAGAAAAATTCATTTGATTCAGCAATATGGAGATTTTTGGTGATCTTGACAACATCTTCTCCAGCGGAGTCTTACAGATTTAAGCTAAAATGGAATGAGTTGAGATTGAATGGATTCAATGCAATTCCAGTAAAAATACAAATAGGATATTTCTTAAAAATTGACAAACTGATTCTAAAATGCATATAGAAAAGCAAAGGGCCAGGAATAGCCAAATCATCTTGAAGGATAATGGGAGATTTTTCGTATCAGGTATTAAAACTTGTTAAAAAGCTAGAGTAGCCATGGGACATTGATATGTGCACATGCAGGACAGTGCACGGCAGATTATTCAATAAATGGGATGACTGGTTATCCATAAGGAAAGAGTAAAATTGAATCCCCACCCACACCATTCTGAAATATCAGTTACAGGTGGATTGAGAATGTAAAATGAAGGGCAAAATTTTAAAACTGTTAGGAGAAAATTTTATGACTTCAGGGTAGAGAGGAATTTCTTAAATAAGATACACAAAGTTCTCATCATTGAAGAAAAGACTGATAAATTTGACTACCTCAGGCTTCTCAAAACACACCATCAGGAAAGTGAGGGGCCGGCTGAGTGACCGAGTGGTTAAGTTCGTGCACTTTGCGTCGGAGGCCCAGGGTTTCACCAGTTCAGATCCTGGGCGTGGACACGGCACTGATCGTCAGGTCACGTTGAGGCGGTGGCCCACGTGCTACAACTAGAAGGACCCACAGTTAAAATACACAGCTATGTACCAGGGGCGGGCAGCAGGGGAGGCTTTGGGGAGAAGAAGAAGAAGAAGAAGAAGAAAAAAGATTGGCAACAGATGTTAGCACAGGTGCCAATCTTAAAAAAAAAAGAAAGTGAAAACTCTGGCCTGGCCCCCTGTTTAAAGCTCCATGTGCTCCACTTGGGCAGCAGGGATTCACGGGTTCGGATCCCAGGCGTGGACCTACTCCACTCATGAGCCATGCTGTGGAGGCATCCTGCATACAAAGAAGAGGAAGATTGGCACAGATGTTAGCTTAGGGCTAATCTTCCTCAAGCAAAAAAAAAGAGAAGATTGGCAACGGATGTTAGCACAGGGCAAATCTTCCTCACACACACACACACAAAAAGTGAAAACTCAAACCACAAACTAGGATAGAAGATGTTTGCAACAACTATAACTAACAAAGGATTTGAATCCAGAATATCTAAAGATCTCCTAGCAATCAATATCAAAAGACAAATGACTGGATAGAAAAAACAAGGAACATACAAAGGAATTTCACAGAAGAGAAATCCTTAATGGCAAATAGACACATGAAAAGAAGTCCAACGTTTTTAATAATTAAGATAATGGAAATTGATGATAATGGCATAACATTTTATATCCATTAGGTTGATAAAATTAAGAAGTCAGACAATACCAGGTATTGGAAAGGATACAATCAACGGAAACTCTTAAAAATACTACTGAGAATTGTAAGTGACATAACCAACTTGGAACACCATTAGCATTATCTTATAAAATCGAGCAATCAGGTAGCCTGTAGCCCAACAGTCCCATTCCTGATATATACTCTAAGGAAATGGATGCCATGTTCACAGCCTCACTGTTCATAACAGTAAAAATGAGAGGCAATGCAAATATCCATTGACCAGAAGATGAATTAATGAAGTATAGAATATTCTCACAATGCGTTACATTTAAGTGTAAATGAATGAACAGCAGCTACTGAAACAGTATGGAAAAATCAAGCTCCATACAGATAGTATGATACTATTTTTGTAAAGCTCAAAAACAAGAAAACCACACAGTGTATTGTTTGGGGATAGACTATGCCAGACCCATCAGAAAGCACCATTGTGGCCCCCTGTCAACACAGGGCCTCTCTGAAGAGCAGGCAGTGGGAACAGGCTGCAGCTGGGGAATTGAGGAATAAACTTTTTGTTCTGAGACTTCTTGCTAAATGTCTCAGGAAGTTCTCACACACACACTCCCTGCCCAGCCCAGGTCTGACCCGGGGTGGGGGGTGAGGAATGGACACAGCGAGAACCCTGGAACCTGACGTTGTGGCTGGTCCCTCCTCCCAGCTGCTGAAGGCTTTTCTTCTGTCCTGTGGAACCTGACACGTCTGTGTGGAACTTGCCTTACAGCCCACCCTCCGTATTCCTACTCTACAGCTCCTTAGAATAAGCTATGGTTTCGTGGCTCTTGAAAAAACTTTTGGAGTTCCGAGTCAACCTTCTCCTGTCTCAGAAAGCCATAATTTTGCAAAGCAAAAGGGTTTGCCCTCAGGCTATGTTGTTCCCCTAAGGACTTAGAAAACTATTTTGAAATTCAAAAATCTAAGCACTGACCTCTTTGTTCTTTGCTGTATCAAATACTCACCTTCTCTAGGACAATAAACCTCAGATTTAAAGTCTATTCTTCATGGCTATGAGGGTGAAAAAAACCTGAATTACTGAACCAGAAAAATACAAGAAGAGATATTTAAAACTTCTCCTGCTCCGCCCTTTAATAGGGCGCTCCCTGCCCTCACGCCTCACAGCCCCTTTCTGCTCGACGCTTCCCCAGTGCATTTTGCATTCCAGCTGCGGCTGATTCAGTGGTTGTAGCTGCACTTTGACGGCATCATGCCCTTGCACACGCGGTCTCCTTCTGCCCGCACCGCTCTCCCTTCAAGCTTGCCTCCCCACTTTATAGATTTAAACTCTTAAATTAGAGATTATGCTATTTTGTCAGCTCCAAACCATCTTTCTCTATCCACTCGTGATGCTGGGGTTGAAACTATGCAAACCACGTCTCTTTGCCGGCAGAATTCCTTTTGGTTTCTGTCAATAAGCGGTGCTAAAGGGAGACTGGAAGGCTTGACAGGGTCGAAGAGACTGTTCCATCCTGTAATGTCACCAGCAATGGCCTTTCCCCCTGACGACAGCCAGGGTTTCCAGTCTCCAGTTTCTTCTGGCACTCCTAGAAGCAGCTTCATCCCACCTTCCTCAGGGACACCAGCTCGAGCCCGCCAGTCTGCCCTCCTCCAAGGTCTGGTCCCCGCGCTGTGAGCACCTCTCTGAGCTTCTACTTTCTGACAAGCCCAACCTCTTCCCCATGTTTGCTCAGACCTGGGAGGGGTACTCACTTCCTGCGGTTACTATGTGTACGAAATCTCAGGTTCCCTTTTTTGCGTTTTCAGTTCTCCAAGACCCGGTTAACTAATTCCCTATATTCAATTTTCTCTGTTGAAATTCTTAATGTGTTTTTTTGTTTTCCTGACTGATCTTTCTCCTCTGCTAAGCGAAGGGTACCAGAATATGCCACCTCAAAACGTGCCACTTTGACATAAGGATTATTTTGAGCTGAAGGCAATTGAGAAGAAACAGATACTAGAAAAGCTCTCTGCCCTCCCCCTATTTGCCTAAAAGCAAGACATAGGTTTGTGAAGGTGCTCCGCGACCCGTCCACCGGGGTAATCATCCCTGAGAAATCTACAGAACAAACTTTGTTAACTAGCCCTTATCTTCCGCTAGTTCCCCCATATATTTACCTTCCCACACTTTGCTGCCCTAGAAAGGCAAAGTCCTTTCCCTTTGTCTTGTCACTTCTTTAAACATTTATCGCGCTTTTGTTAAGACTCTTTGAAGCCCAAGTTCCAGCCACCCCTTTGAGCTGCTCATCACTGAGTACCCCTGTGTAGTATACGTGCAATGCATGTACTAATAAACTTCTGTTCGTTTTCCTCTTGTTACTCTGTCTTTTGTCAGTCTAATTTGCAGAGCCCCAGCCAATAACCTAAGATGGGAAGAAGGAAAACAGTTTCCTCCCCTATATAGGACTATCTGGACCATATCATGCCCTGCTTCCCGGCCAAAACGTTTGTCTTTGTGCTTCCATCACACCTTGTAGATGGCTCCTCTGAGGTTCTTATCCCAGGGTGTTATAATGATTTTCTCCTATGACAGTGTCCTACCACTAGGTTGGTTGTTAGCTTCTCAGAGGTAGAGATCATGCTTTATTCATCTTTATAGTACCTGTACCTATCACGATGAATGCATACACACTCAATAAGTGAGCCGTGAATTTATGAGTGAACGATCATGTGAATGAATGGCTATATGACTACGGTAGTCCTGTATTTTATCCTGCTAAAACTTACAATGACACCTCTTCTCTACAGAATAAATCCCAAGGCCCCATGAATCTGGCCCCTGCCTTCTCTCCAGCTCCAGTTCCCTCCCACCCCTGTCTTCCCAGACGTACTGAATGGCTTACAGCTCCCAGAACACGCCTCTAGCCTCTGTCCTCACCATCCTTTCTTCCTGAAATGATTGTTCACGTCTGATTCCTCTACCACACTGCAAGTTATCTGAGGTACTCCTTCACTTCCACTGCCCGGGAGAATCCTGCAATACATTAGATACTCAGTGTATGATTATTAAACAAGCATTTCTATATTGCTGCAATTTCCATAATGATCGTTTCTGATTCTCGTACAATACTTTATGTATGTTGTATGCCATGATATACCTAATCGCTACTTTATTATTGGATATTAAGATAGTTTCCAATGTTCACTGTTATAATTAATACAGTAGAGCACTTTTGTGTGCCAAGAGCTTGTTTTCTTGTAAAGAGAGTTATTATTTTTTTCTTTATCTTAAAAGAAGGGTAGAGTATGAGTCAATAAAAAGAAGGAATTTTCATTTTTCTCAGTTGGCGTCAGTGACGGTGGGCCTAAGTCCTAGGGGATGCTTTTGGGGTTACCTTGTCTTTAGAAGACCAATGAAATAATTTGACTCACAGTAATTTGAAGTATTTCCAGAGTGACTTGCAAATCAAGATTCCGATGTCCAAGTATTCCAGACCTAGCGTATCAACATGCCTGAACTTCCACTCTCTCCAGCTTCTCCTCGAGTACACAGAGGCAGAGAGCAAATAGGTGCCATTTGACCTCGGGGATGGGATGGTTGGGGTTTAAGAATAGGATAGTATATAATCAGCTTGTCAATAGAAATTAAAATCAACTGAAACCAACATCATGGAATCATACCAAAGTTCTTTTTCACTCTCTTCATTTGGAAACCTCCAAAAAATAAAGAAATCCATTAATACACGAAACAGAAGCACTCACGAAAATTTGTCTAAGTACAAGTCCCCTCCATTGAACTTTGTTTTCCTAATTTTCATTTTGTAATTGGAGATGTGCTCCCAGCTCTGACATGAAGTCCAGCCAGCATCCTTTCTTAAGCTGTCTTCTGACCACCATAGTTTCAAACAGGTTTAGAACTTCCAAGTTAAAGAAGAGATAAGGATAGATAGATAGAGAAAGGACTAAGAGAAAAGTGGTGTGAGCCTAAAACTGACTTGACTTCCAGCTTTGGGACAGAAAGCTTTCTGGACCTGAATCCTCATCCACAAGTTGAGTAGAAGATCCCCAAGTCCTCTTTTAACTGAATGTCCATGACCTTTTATGTTTTAGTCCTGATACGTGCAGAAATGGCTAAACTCGAACTAGCTTTTGGCTTTCCTGAGTCCTGAGAACAAACAGCGTAGCCCGAACTCCTTTGCAGGTGTAAGGCATCTTGCATCCTCCTTTCCAGATAAAAAAAAATACCCCAAAGAATTTAGCTGCTGACTCCTCAGGAAATCTTTCTCTACTTCATTCACTATGATTCGTATATTCCCCTTCCTTCAGATCTGTGTGGAATCTGACTTGAACTCATTTTGCACTCTTTGTTGACATAGAATCCCGAAATAAATCCCTTCCAACTTGCAAAAGACAACTTTGCCCGATTAGCTAATCCGTGCACAGAATCCAACCAAGAGAAATCTAACAGAAAAGAATGGCTCCTCCTTGCAACTTTATCAAACTATTTTTAATTTTATTTTGTTGTCCCTGTTGTTTAAACTAGAGTTAAAGAATATCCACTTCAATTTGGAGAAGTCGCTCTGGACCCTACCACGTGCCCTGGGCTTAGTTTGCAAATACTCAAAGGACCACTGTCTCCGCTGCTCCTTCGGGTTTACCCACAATTGATCAGAAGAAAAGGCATTCATACAGCTCCATCTTTCATTTTTTTCAGCCTGCCGGTTCCTCCAATTTCCTCTCCAAAAGAACATGCAGCTGTTTATAAATGTCTCTATTTAGAAATGCTCCTTAGGAAGCCAAAGGAAACCTCAGGCTTCTATCGTGTCCGGCATTCTGCATCTTGGCTTTCAGATAACGTTTTGCGAGTGATGATGAGAATAAATAATATCTTACTGTCTGTGAGGGGAAAAAGAAGCAGCAGAGCCAACGTGGCCTCTCCTATCAAGAGGATCAGAGTCCTCATCGTGGACCGCTGCTTAGGAAAGGTAGTGTCCAAAGGTGACCAGCCCTGTTTGCTGCCGGCTCATTGGCTGGGAGCCAGGACTGCCATGGTCCAGTTTAACTAACTGGGAGGAACTGTTTTCAGGGGGAGACGGGGGTCACTAATCAGGGCAGCCCATATTTGGCTGGCTCAGCATTTTGAAGTGATGTTGAACATCCAAAGTGATGAAAATCAAACAGGAATATTCAGCGAGGGCAGCTGGTCACTGTTAGGAAAGCGGCTCTCCCTGTTCTATTCATCCGTGGATGAAGTCAAGTGGTAAATGTTTCGCAATGTTGAATTCATGTGATAAATGATCCTCTAAGTCATGACACATTGCAATGTATATTTTAAATACGAGGCAGAATTTGTCAATTAGAATGCTGCTTAAAATGAGTACAAAGTTCTTTTATCATAATTATAGCCCGAGGTTTGTAAGGGGCTGCGTTTCACTCCTCTGTAATCATGATCAAGCAGTTGTGCATTTTGATAGTCAACAAACTTTTATTGAACGCCTACCATGTGCTGGTCTGATTCTGATTTAGAACCCTAATTCTGGCCCCATTCACTACCTTATTTTTTTACTGCAAAAACTAAAACTAAAATGTTCTACTTTGGAGTCACTTATCTATTTTTCTGTAGGCTAGCAGAAAGAAGATTGCCCTGGCAACTTCTACTACTGTTTAAGGAAGAGAAAGAGTCTTAGCTCTGGAGGTGCAGCCCCGACCGAGAGAGAAACAAGCCGTGCTCACGTGAAAGTATCATTCTACAGGGGAAGCAGACAATAAACAGACACATAAATAATTGAAAAAATAATTTCGGATAACTATAAGTGCCATAAAAAGACTAAATCAGGATGTTGTGACAGAGACTGATGGGCAAAGTAAAGGATAACTGCTTTAAAGTGTCATGGAAGAACCATTCAGGACGTAACGTATGAGCTTAGACCTGAATAATGAGGAAGTCCCCAGCCATGGAAACCCTGGAGGGAGAACCTGGGGAGCACCCAGGAAGCCCCGAAGGGGGATAGGCTTGGTGTGTTCAAGGACTAGGAAGAACAACATGACCGCAGGCCTGTGAATTAAAAGAGATTTAGGAGATGAGGTCGGAGAGGTGGGTGGGGACCGGATAATGCCCGTCCTGTGGACCATGGTAAAGTAGGACTGGAAAACAATGAAAGATTTCAAGCAAGATCTCAGGGTTTTTTTCTTAAAGTTATCATCCTGGCTGCTTTACGGGTGACAGATGGAAGCAAGATGGCCGACTTAGAGTAGTTGAGATAAGCAACGAGTGGCCTACTCTTGGCAGTGACATGAAGTAAAGTGGATGGATTTGAGCTGTTTTGGAAGCAGGACCTCCAAACTTGCTGAAGAATTAGATACAGGGGTGAGGAAAAGGGAGGAAACCAGGAGCTTTTAGGTTTGAACAACAGAGTGGATGGTGGTGTGAGATGGAGAATCGAATTCAGAGTGGAGGGGAGGAATAGGTTTGAGATGAAGGTAGGTATCAAGAACTTTTTGCAGCTCTGTTATATGAGAGATTTCTATAGGACATCTCACTGAAGATATGAAGTCTGGAGAAGTAACAGTAGGTGAGATTGGTGTGTAAAAGATAAGTGGAGTCATGGGAGGAGAGAAAAGTAGGAAGCCCAGGCCCAGGCGATGGTGCATGCTAACATTAGAGGTCTAGGACAGCGTGTCAAGGAAATAGATGTAGTACGGAACCCACTGCACATAGAGGCCAAACACTGGGCGTAAAGTACATTCAAGAAGGACCCAAAGGCAACACGCACACGCTGAAAGCTACGGCGCTCTGGTGCGTTAACTTTCTGCAAGGGTGAAAAGAAAGATGAAAACCATTCCGTCTGAGTTAGCAAATCTTATGGAAAGTGAGGAAAGATCTTTATTCCATGAGGGTATTTATGACAAGTGACTGTCTCCGCATCACTGATGCCCTTGTAAACAGTCCTTCAGGAGCTGTGGTTTGCCTTTGCATAGGGGTGCGCTTCCTCCTGGGACAACTGGGGGAATAGACAGTACACTTGTGGTTGGTTGAGATTTGCAGAGTCCTGTTTGGTGATACTGAGTCATTTCCCTATAGCGTCTAGAAGTTAAAGATGGCGTGGGGATCTTACGTACGTAAGGAAAAATCTCTGGATTCATTCTGCAGATGTGGTGGTCCAATCTAGTCAGCTCTAAGTAAGCAAGCCCTCAGGAGTCTTCTGCAGGGACTGCTCTCGTGTTAACATGGTGAGCGAAGCACACCAACTCCTACCAGGACAGAGGCTAGTGGCCCAAGAGGTGACCATGTGCTTTGGAGGCAGGCCCACCTGTGTTCCAATCCCAGCTTTGCCACTTTCTGGCTCTGCGTCCCGAGACAAGTTACCCAATGCCTCCAAGTCTCAGTTTCGTCACCTATAAAATGATGAGGACACCTCACCAGCTTGTTGTGCGATGTAATGAGGCACCATGTGCTGAGGGACTGACGCGTCCCTCAGTGTGTAGTTAGGAGGTGCTTAACCACCCTTAGCCTCCTCTCTCTCTGCATCCCAACGGCTTGTGGGAGTACACCCTAACCCACTGAAACCCCAGGTAAGCAGGATTCTGGCCCCATTTGCTACATTACTTTTTGAATGTAAAAATTCAGACTAAAATGTTATGTTTGTAGGTCATTTCCTGAATCAGTGGTCTTTTGAGAGCTGACAGAAAGAAAATTGCCTAGCTAACTTCTGCTATTTCAGTATGAGAAAGATTCTCAGTCAGCGAGCAGCGTTCTCTCCGTCTGGGTGATTCCCTCAGCATTGCTCTGGCGCTAGTAACTTCCTACCTGAGTTCTAGAATTTGAGTGAGTCTAGTATCAAAACTCAGTAAGAACAGAGGAACTTCCAGTCAACTGCTTGCCAGATTTCCCTACCGTGCACGGTAGAGTAACTTGTCACAGAACCATTGCCATTTTTCTTTCCTTTGATTTATTAATTCAGCCAATATATGCCGAGGCCCTGCTCAGCACCCACCATGGTGTGAACGCTGGAGCGACCATGACGATGAGCAGACTACGCTGGCCTTGCGCTCACCCTGCGGGCCGCTGCTCAGTGAGGAAAGTGGCTCTCCTTCCGCTATGTTCCCAAGAGGTCTTTTACTTAGACAAAAATGTGACTTGTTTAAGATTCTTGGACTTGTTTAGAAATATGAAGGAAAGGTTATTGCCATCTTTTCCCAGACAGCTTTCTCTTTATTTGAGGGATAGGATCTGCCTCCTTTGTGTATGTGTTTTTAGTTGTAAAAGTTATACATGCTTGCTTTAAAATGTGTTAATCTCCCCTAAAATGGGAAGCTTCTCCTCCTTGCTAGAGAAGATGTTAGCTGCTAGAACTTGGTGTCTGTATTTCTAGACTTTTTTCAAAGCAGACACAAATAGACACAAACACACGTCTGTGCATGCCCATCCCCATGCTCCATGCACACACAGTGTTTGCTTAGTTTGTTTTTACAAAGGTAACGTCATATTTACATGCTGTTCTGTAACTTGATTTTTTTCCCATAGCCATATGTCATGGACATGTTATCATTTTAGTATATTAATCATTTTAGTCCACTACGTTGTTAGTGGGCTACACAATAGCCACGGAATAAATAAATTGCAGTTGCTGGATTTTCAGTCATTCTTCTATTGATAGAACTTTAGGTTGTTCTTAATTTATTGCTAGCAGAGACAATTCTTCAGTAGATGGTCTTGTGCATATATATTTTCACATTCCTGTGTGCTTATCTGTAGAATAGCGTCTTGGGAGAGGAATTGCTAGATCAAAGGTGTTGGCACGGTAAACGTTGATAATGTGAAATTGCCTGCAAGAAAGGTGACGCCCCCGTAGTTTCCTGTCAGCAGCTAATGAGAGCACTCACTTCCTCCTTCTCTCTCTCAGACTGAATAGTATGATTCTCAAGTTTGCCAATCTCGTAGGTAAAATGGGATTTCCTTTTAGTTTGCAGGCTTCTGGTTTCCATTCTGACATGTATAAAGCTTGGAAGTCACCATTCGCATCCTTACAACAAAAAAAGCTGGACAAACAGAAAATCAACGTCTTTACTTGGATCCATCAGAGATTGAAGTTTCGAGGTAAACCACACCCTGAAATCTGGGGAGACAGGTGCATCCAGAGAGACACAACAGAAGCCTCTAGAATGGTAAGGGTGGAACCCCTTAACCTCACTGGTTTGTGATTATGACTAATGGTTGCAGGCTGTGTGCAGACTAGTGTGAGAGAGAAGCATCTAGGGCCCCAATCCTAGGGAGGGCCCCACAATTCCCCTCCACCCCAAGAACCCCACCAGGTTCTCATGATGAGGATCTGAGAAAAGTCGCCTCTTGGCCCTGGCAGGAGGATGGGAAAAGTAACAGTGGTCTAACCCTCCAAATCCTTCTTCATGACAAAGGCCTACTCTCCAGGGACGATACTGAAACCTTATCCCACCTGCGCTTGGGGATTTCCACCCTACTCGAGGCCCTAGCCTTCCTGTCTCACCTAAAACAAACCCAAAACACAGTTCACAGGACGCTGGGAATGAGGGAGGAGGGTCCTATGCTCAAGGGGGAGAGACAGAAACACTTGTGAAGGCCACATTTCCAAGACACAGGCCCACCAGAACACTGAGATTTAATCAGGAGGTCATGGAGCTCTTCCCCTCCCCCAACCTTACCACCACACCACTGACCCTCCAGTGGATTACAGCTGGGAGCGCTGACGACCCCCATCTCCCTGAGTGGCAGTGCAAAGGGAAGCCCCAAAGCCAGGAGAGGGCATGAAAGCAAGGACACCAGAGGAATCTGAAGCCTCTGGAACTCATAACTTCACCAAACATTAAACATAGCCTAACTCCAAGCCCTATTAACATAAATTCTCACACTGAAGGCCTATTGACCTCAGTACCTATTACCAAGGCAACATATCTGGCTTTCAACAAAAAATCGTGAGGCATACTAAAAGACGAGAAAAAACACGGTCTGAAGAGACAAAGCAGGCATCAGAACCAGATTCAGACGTGACAGATGTTGGAATTATCAGACAAGAATTTTAAATAACTGTGATTAATGTGTTAAAGGCCCTAATAGAAAAGTAGACAGCATGTAAGACCAAATCAATAATGTCAGCAGAGAAATGGAAACTATAAAAATCAAAAGGAAATACCAGAAACAAAAAACTGTAGTGGAACTGAAGAATGTCTTTGGTGGGCTCGTCTGCTGGACACAGCAAGGAAAGAATGAGTGGATTTGAAGACAGCTCGAAAGAAGCTTCCCAAACTGAAATCCAACGAGGGGAAAGAATTTTAAAAAACAGAACATTCAAGAACTGTGGGACAATATCGCAAGTGCTAACACATGTGTGATTGAAATACTGGAAGGAAAAGAGAACAGGCAGAAGAAATATTTGAAATAATAATGTCTGAGAATTTTCCAAAATCAATTACAGACTGCAACCCCCCACAGATCCAGAAGGTTCAGAGAACACTAAGCGAGATAAATACCAATAAATAAATAAAATCCCCAAACCTAGGCATTTTACCTTGCATCTCTTTCATTACGAGTGAAGCTTGCAATCCTGGCAATTTGTATTTATTTTCTAAATTATCTGTTCGTATTCTTTAACTGTTTTTCTTATCAATTTGCAGGAATATTTTGTATATGATGTGTAGTAATTCTTTGTCAGTTACATACCTGGCAGGTATTTTCTCCCATAACTTTGTCTATGGAGTCTCTAACCATTCTGAAATATTAAAAAGGTTTGAGATCCGAGCTGGCCCAGTGGCGTAGCAGTTAAGTTCACATGCCCTGCCTTGGTGACCCAGGTTTCATGGGTTCGGATCCTGGGCACAGACCTAGCACTGCTCATCAAGCCACACTGTGGCAGCATCCCACATAAAATAGAGGAAGACTGGCACAGATCTTAGCTCAGGGCCAATCTTCCTCACACACATTCACACACAAAAAGTTTGTGAACAATTTTGACAACCTTTTTCTTTCTTGATTTCTAGTTTTTATATGGTGCTTAGAGATGCCCTTCAACTTCTCAAAATTATAAAAACTTTCCTTTTTTTTTTTACTTTAAGTACTTTTTATATTCAATGTATATAGAATTCATTATTGTGTAAGGTATAAAGTAAAAATATACTTTACTTTTTTCTAATTGAAAATCAATTTTCTAATACCAATTAGCCTACTTTTCCCTCCATTGAAACACTGCCTTTATTATTAAAACATAGATATTGAAAAAGCTATCCTTCATCTACCTATTTATGACAAACTGTTTTTGGGCCTTCAATTCCATTTTAGCAAACTATTGATTTATACCCGTGCTGAAATCACTTCTTGTAATTACTACAGCTTTATAGCATGTTTGACTGCTCTGTGTGGTGAGATAAATTATCTTTTCTTGTCCTTCTTTTTCTACTCTATCTTAGCTATTCTTACCTATTTGCCATGCTCAGTTTTCTTTAGAATGGGCACATTGTTTCATTTTTTAAAATGCTAATGGGGATTTGATTGGAGTTGATTAAATTTAGATATTATTTTGGAAAAAAATCACCAGCTTTATAACCTTGAGTCTCTTCGTCCAAAAACACGGGCATTTCCGCCATTATTCGCATCTTCCTTTATCTCCTCTTGGGTTAAGCTTTAGTGTTTCCTTCATATGGGTCTTGCATAGTTCTTGTTAGGTTTATTCTTTTCCATGGCAGACCATCTGGAGTGTTTTGTTGCCATTGTAATTGCAATTTTTATTTCCATTACATTGTCTAATTGCTTATTGATGACCAGTTTTAGGAAAGCTTTTTGCTTTTTGTATGTTGATCTAATATCTGGTCACTTCAGTAAATTTTTACTCTTATTAGTTCTAATTTTTTTCCAATTAATTATCCTCGATTTCCTAAGTAGATTTTTATAATAACCTGAAATAATGATCATTTTTCTTTTTACTTTTACCATTTACATCTAATATCTTTTTCTTGGCTTATTTCCTAGACTCAACACACTGTTAAATAGTAATGATAATTACAGACACCCTTGTTTTCATTTTGAATTTAATGGAATTGCTTCTAATGTTTCACCATTTTGGATGACATTTACCTTAGTTTCTGATATCAAGTAAGAAAGTTCTCCTTCTAGTCGTAGCTTGCTAACAATCTTTAAAAGATAAAGACATTCATTTTTAACATGCTTTTACAGCATCTTTTAAGATATCATATGGGTTTCTCTTTGACCTATAAATGTAATTCATTTTACTTTAATAGCTTTCCTAACATTTTTTAAACCATTCTAGCATTCTTAGGTAAACACTAATTGGTCATAGTATTTTATACTGCCAATACACTTTGATATTTGCTATTGTTTTATTGAAGATTTTTTAATATCCAATTTATGAATTGTATCAATCTAGTCATTTCTCTTTCTTCTTTCAGTCTTTTTTTTCCTTCTATGCCTTTTATGCTAAGCTTAAGTATCAGGGTTATATTATCCTTATTGATATGATCCTTATTGATTATCTTTCTTTGTCTTTGCTCTAGAATGGTTTAAATAATTAAGGAATTATCTGCTCCCCGAGGAAATAGCCTCTTGGGAACTGGTGTACTTTCGAGGAGTAGTTCTTTAACTATCTGTTCGATTTCTTCTTTGATGGTTGTCTATTCAGATTTTTAACCTCTTTCTTCATCTAGATTTTAAATTCATTAATTTCATTGTCAGAAATTATATGGCATTTTCTTAATCTCTGCTGTATCTACAATTTTGTCCCCCTTTTTCATGCCTAATATTAGTTATTTGTGCTTTCCATTTTTTTACTTGAATTACCAAAAGTTTTATCTTGCATTTTACTTTCCAATGAACCAGCTTTATATTCTATTGAATTTTCATGTTTGCTTACTTTTTGCTTGTTTTTCTTTTTAATTTGTTTTTATTTTGCATAATCTCTCATTTTCTTTTTCAAAATGTTTATTTTATTTTTATTCTTCTTAGATTCTTGAAATGAATCTGCTTACTTATTCTCAATTTTTCTTTTAAAACACCTGAGTCTACTCTCAAATGTTTCTAATTTTTAAGAATGAATTCTTTTTCATAATAGTCTTTGTTTGTTTAATGAATGCAATATCTTTCGAATCTCTCTGAGAATCTTAAAATTCTTATCTATTTCTCAAAAAACTCTGTTTCTTTGATGATTACTTCCTCACCGGATGATGGAATCTCTGTTCCTCTAACAGTTTAAAGGCAGATTCTGATGCAAGGGTCATGGCTGGAAGGGGGCGGGTGTGTGACCAGGCAAACCTTCATTTAATGTCTACAAATAAATTATCATCTGGATGCAGGAGCTCATTTTACTGACGTTGGCTCTCAGTTATCTAGAGCTTTCATCTACTTCCCTGGTCCCAGGGCCCACTCTGAGAGTTTTCTGCATGAGAGTTCCCATTTCCACCTAGAAAGTTATTTTCATGGCTTGATCTTGGTGACAAACACCAGGCAACTCCACTGAGACTGAGATTCAGATGCAGCTGTTCTGTAATATTTATACGTTTACCAGTCCCTGCTCATGGCCCACTCTGTCTGAGCGTCTGCTACTTCTGATCTTGGGCTTCTACCAGAGTCCTGGTGAAAAACTCATCTTTAAAAAATGTCTTCTGGGGCGGGTCCGGTGGCGCGCGGTTAAGTTCGCACATTCCGTTTCAGCAGCCTGGGGTTCACCAGTTCGGATGCCAGGTGCGGACATGGCACCACTTGGCAGGCCATGCTGTGGTAGGCGTCCCACATATAAAGTAGAGGAAGATGGGCATGGATGTTAGCTCAGGGCCAGTCTTCCTCAGCAAAAAACAGGAGGATTGGCAGCAGTTAGCTCAGGGCTAATCTTCCTCAAAAATACAATGTCTCCTTTTTGTCTCCCTGGGCTTTCAGTTTCCTTTGTTTTGGGAGGTTACCTGCCAATGTTGTCTCATATACTTTTCAAGAATTTCTCACTGTTCTGAGCCTGCTAATGGTAGCCTTTCTGGTTTCTTAGCTCTGTTGTTGATTCTTAGTTTTTACATTTCTTATGTCATTTCAACGAGATTTGAACAGAGTATTTAGTCAGCCATCTTGAAAGTCTTTCCATCTTTTTCTATGCCCTGAAATAGATCAAATAATATAGGAATTATCTGTATCTTGAAGGCTTGCTAGAACTTGCCAGTAAACCACTTGGGCCTGGGCCAGCTCTTCATCTGTGATTTTAACTATCCCACGTGCTGCTTCCTGAACTCGTAAAAGTCAACCTCTCTGCTGGCCTTGGAATTCATCTTTGGATATTGCCTCTAAGGAGCACCTACCTCGTCTTCACCCAGGCTACCCTTAGGGAAGAGTTTTGTCCTGTTCCTCATTTTATCAAGCCCAGCCATGGCTTCCTATGTGTCTGGAAGGGGGAAATCTGTCAACTGTTTTTCTAACCTGTGTCCCCTCTTGGTTCCACAGTGTATTTTTAACCAAAATAAACAAAATATGAAAGTTCCATGTCTTCAGTGACCATATTTTCCAAACCAAAAATTGGTACGTGGAAACTGACAACTGGCTGTAATTTTAAGGAGAAGTCTATCAGATATTTGAAATGAATATTGTCCTGGCAAGTTAGGTTACCGGTTCTATGAGCTGCACATTTAGGCAATGGTGGCTTTAAAAAGGAGGTCAGTTAGTCCATCTATAAGCTTTCTGTGTTCTCATCATGTATGTTTGACTATCTGATCAGTACATCTATCGTTCCCTTGTAGGAACAGCCTGGAGGATTTTCTGCAGTGAAAGAGTTAACAGATTAATTGAACTCAAAGATGAGTAATCTCTTACAGGCATGAGGGCTTGAGAGTAAGAGACGTGGAAAACAGCAATAATATAAGAATAAAACCACCTCCACAAATTAGGCATACAATGTGAAATTTTTTTTACTATAAAATTTATTTTATGCTGCAAATTCCTACATGTCCTCGTTAAGTGGATATATATTTATCACACAGAAACCAATATGACTGTTAAGAGAATGATTACAGCTTAGTCTTAAGTGGGATGAGTCATGAAAAAAAATGAGTAAAAATACATGCAGAAGGGTATCATTCACCAAGAGCCGAACCTTTCACAAGGGGTTTAACTTTCACACTTGAGCAGTTTGTATAATTGCTACAAATGCCACCAGACCTTCATGCAAATCTTTTGATTTTCCTAGATGAGAATTTCCCACAGTTGCTTGTCAGCCTTGTGCTGCTCCCTGACTGCCCCAGCCTGAATCACAGACAGCGTCCAGCCAGCATGGTGCTCAGAGAGAGCCGGAGCCCTGGAGCATCTCTCCCCAGGTCCAGAGACTTTCAGGAATCCTTGAAGCTGATGGTGCAGTGAAGCAAAGCTTTCTGTTGAAAGAGCAACATCTTTCAAACCAAACTAAATAAGCCTCATTCCGTGCACACCCATTCTTTGTTGCTAAATTGAGATCCATGCCTTCTCCCCACGGTGTCTGGGAGGCTGTCAGTCAGTCAGATCTTCCCAAAGAACGCTCAGCAGAGTTACGTCTCCTACAGCAATTTTTATGACTGAGCATTAAGAGCCAACGTCTACACTGCACCCAGGAACTCATGGAATCTGCTCTATGTGCTGCTTAGGGCACTCGACAGGGGATTTTCTGTCTTCGGTAGCTAGGCACACCATGCATCTGGAGTGAGAAGCAGGCCCTCAAATGTTCACAGCGTGTTGCTGCTGAAAGTTTTCGCTCGGCTTCAGAAGATAAACTGGAGTCGTTTTGATTTGTTTTCCCTGAATTCCAAAACTTCACACAACAGAACATGATGAGGAGGGGAGACAAGCCAAATAAGCAACTCTACAATGTTTCTAACGCAGGAGGCACTTTCCGACAGGCCACTGTGTGTGCCAAGCTTGACTCTGCCACTGCACAAGGCCTGGAGGCGAGCCTGTGGGAATCCCTGAGTGGAGTGACAAGAATGGGGCCCAGGGAAAGTAAACTTCATACCGAGTCTTAACTCACGTCCAGAACCGCGCCTGCCACAGTCCAGAAAAGCAGAGAGCTCTTGCCCTTTCTTTTTTAATCTTCAAAGTTCTGTTTTTTTACCAAACCATGAAGAACCACAACCTATCCAACATGAATCATAGGAAATCCACAGTTCTTGGCATTTGTTTTTAAATAACACATGTAGTCATATTTTGGAGAGTCATAAATAGTATATATAAATCTAAAAATCAGAAGGCATTCAAAATAATGTGTAGCCTTCTATCCTTGACTCCAAGGAAATATTGAGAGCTATTCATTTTTGAAGATCAGCATTATTTGGGCGGCAGCCTTTGAAGGTTTTTCTTTACTGGTGAAAGACAGTGATTCATCCTGTCCTGACGAAGACAAACCCAAGACGAGCTCGCTGACTCTCTAAGGCATAGAGTTGGGGACACTTGTTAGCAAACACTTTTCCTTGTTAGAAGCTAATTAGTTTTGATGCACAGTTTTTATCAAATGCCTTCTAAGGAAACTCCAGTGTCTCTCCTGAAATTTTCCTTTGCAAGAATTTATTTCTAGGAGGACACCCGCTCCTAGGCAATAGTCTGTCGTGTATGTGAGGGCTGCTGTCCTTTTGTATTTGCTTTCCTACTGATTTCCTCAGCCACGCTCGCCCTTCTGCGAGGAGCACGGGAGCCGAGGCTCTGACCGGAGCCCTGGTAGTGAGAGCAGGCCCACAGAGACGGGGTGCACCTTCCCGGCTCCAAAACACGTGTGAGCACACAGAACTTTCTTTACCTTTCAGTCCCAGAATCAGCGGATTTATTGGGATGGTGCTGACATAAAAAATGAAATGAGACATCTGAGTCTAACAGCTGCACAGAGTTTGGCCTCGTGTAAACTGGTCTGACATCACAAGTTCTGCATGTGAGTTCCATGAGTGTGCTCCATATGGTGCTAATACAATAACAAGCCTACAAAGTCGCTGTGGTTTGCGGTGTGACGAGCTCCAGAGCTGAGGAAGTGAAGCCAGAAAGCCCGGGCCGTTTGCTAAGTGCAGCTGGCTTTGGGTGATGTCTCATTCTCATTGAGCTGCTCAGTCACTAGTGACAAGAAGCTGTGCTGGGTATGGTAGCAGCAACAAGCTTTCTGCTGGGGACTTGGGTGCCGCCTCCTCTGCGGGGTAGGAGAGAGGGCTCACGGTGTTTTTTGCCTTATTCTGGATGTGAGAGCGTAAAGGAGTTGCTGAAGCCAGCTTGCTCCTTCCTGACAGGATAAGGCAGGTAGAAAGAGAAGAAGAGCGTATAATGAGTCAATAGAAAATCCTAGCAAGACACAGCAATCCTTTGCTGGGAGGCTGGAGGCCTGCCTGGGGCACACGGTGGCACTGATCAGATCAGTGACACCCGCACTGACCCACAGCTGTCAACAAAAGCTGCATGTGTTCTCTTTCTCCTGCTGAAGACATGGACCACAGGCATTGGGCAAGAAGTTCTGTGTTGCTCTGACAGGCTATACGTGCGGCCTAGAAAAGTTTCTGTTCTTATTTAAGTTTTTAAAAAGACTCAAAGACATTTGTTTGTCTGTTGGTCGATTAACCACACAGAGGAAGACTTTTGGGAAATAGTGGAGGCGTGGCTTTCCCTGTGTGCTCAGCGTAATGCTGGATTGCTGTCCTCGCCATCAATGGCGAGGATCAGAGAACACACACTAAAAGTGTAGCATCATAAACAAATTCTTCTGATAAATTTTCAAGGTCAGTGAACTTGTTGAATGCAACGCTCATTTGCATGAGAGAATTAGTGAGTGGCTACGTCAGCTTGAGGCCCCCTGTATTTTAGAGCGGCACCTGTTGGCTATATGTGATAGTGCATCCTAGCTCCATTGGACACTAAAAATACACAGATAGAAAAGAGATCTACCAGGGCTGAATTTCATGAGCTGCAAGTGTGGAGACAGAGGGTCTTTGGGCACAAGTAAGGATTTCCATGATCTGAGGAAAACAAGGGAGAAAAAAGAAAGTAGGGATAGGAGAAATCTCAGGTCAGGAGAGGAATGAACGTGCTCAAAGTGCTATAAAGCGTTTTAAAATACAAAAACATCAATACTACCTAGTTACTTTTTTCCTCCAATGAAATATATATTTAATTTTCTTTAAATAAATCATTAGCAGAACAGAATTACATCAATAGAAAATCACTTCATAAACAATTTTACTAAAATGTAGTCACTCTCTAAAATTGAAAACACCTAGGATTTTATTTATTTATTTTTTTTTTACTTTTTGGTGAGGAAGATTGGCCCTGAGCTGCCATCTGTTGCCAATGTTCCTCTTTTTTTTTTTATTCCCCAAAGACCCAACATGTAGTTGTATGTCCTAGTTGTAGGTCATTCTACTTGTTCTGCGTGGGATGCCGCTACAGCATGGCTTGATGAGCGGTGTGTAGGTCCACGCCCAGGATCTGAACTGGCAAACCCCAGGCCACTGAAGCCAAGTGAGCAAGCTTAACCTCTTGGTCACAGGGCTGGCCCTGACACCTGGGATTTTAATTGACACTTACGCAAAATCTAAGTGCAGAGGTAAGCTTAACAGTGGAATCATTGTAAAGCCAGCTTTAAAATTCTCCTTTATTTTGACCATCTATGCTATTGCTCTCCTCCAAGCAAATAGGTTTATTAGGAATTCTAGTCTAATCTCCTGGGGCTTAGATCCACCCTCTGCTGCTGATATCAGAGAGTCTAGTTTGGAGCTCTATCCAGGTTCTAGAGCCTTCTCTAATCGTCCCAACTGGAATTAAACAAACTATCCAGCATTAGTGAACTGTGTGGCCACGGCTGCCTCTGCCAGGCACGCTACAGCCCTGCTGCATGCTGTCAGGTTACCACACACTCATCATCTTTCAGGTTTTCCACACGTTCTTTTCCAAACAAGGCAGCCCTGCCAGCTTGTCAACAGGGCATTCCACTCTAACAGTGAAGTTGCTTTCTTTTTGCCTGAGAATGCCCACAACGATTTTCTCAGAGACTTGAAATAGAAGCAAGATTGTACCTTACACTACGTCTTTAATTTAGAGGAGGAAAAACCAAATCTCTGTAGGCTAATCTGCAGCTTCCCGGCTGATTCCCGTACCACAGGCTTCTCTGATTTAAACCAGAGAACAAGAATGTCACCATTCTCTACTGGTAGGGAAGAAAAAACCTGCAGGTGGATGGTGGGAAATTTAAGCAGACTTGGGAAAGAACTAAGCCACGTTTGGAATTGTCCACTGGAGATGTGTTTTGACAGCTCTCTGGCAGTTTCCTGGGTTGGGGTGCCCACTTCACTTTAATGCATGAGGCAGCACGCTCGAGCTGAGAAAGCCTGGGTTTTGAGGTCAAGTGGCCCAGTCCTGTCACTTTCATCTAGGCTAGTCACTCCTTCCTCTGAGCTGCAGGTCCTACCTCTGATAGCTGGGGTGATGCTACCCGAGTCCATGAGTCTCCATGAGAAGTAAGATGATAATGAACACACAAGCACTGTCTATCACAGCTTGCTAGCTGTGTGACTTTGTGCAGATTACTTAATCTCTATGCCTCAGTTTCTTCATCCGTTAAGTGGGGGTAATAGTACTACCCCGCTCTGAGTTGTGGTGAGGGTTGCATAAGTTAATACACGTAAAGGACTTAGAATAGTGCCTGGTACAGTGTGCTCCCACACACTCAGCTCTAGGCGCTTTCTGTGGTTTTTATTTATCAGATATACATACATTCATTTTTTCAGGTGTACTTCACTTTACACCAATTGAAATACTGCAGAACCTATATTTATAATTATTATTACTGAGTATTTTGTGCAAAGCACTAAGATAGGTTCTGTATACAAATATAAATTAGAAAGATGGTTTCTACTTTGCAAAAGGGAATACCAAGGTAGAGCTTCAATTCAAGAATTCCCTCATTATTGTTTTCAACACAATGTGAATACAGAAGGTATGTAATCTATCCTTCAAGGAGCGTTTCAAATATATTTTTATTATTCTAATATTAATGTGTGGTCGTAGAAAATGCCGATGAGTAATAATAATAATGACATAAAACTGAAATCGCCTATACCGCCACCACCAAGAGATAGTTATGTCTCAAATTTTGGTTTAAATTATTTTGGTTTTGTGTGTGCATGTGTAGGAGCACACAGAATTGGAATCATACTGCTTTTTAAAATTTAATAGATCATAAACATTTTTCCATGTTACTAAATATTCTTCTCTTCTTTTATATTATTTTTTAACTTTTTATTTTGAAATGGTTTTGGACTTAAAGAAGAGTTGCAAAAAGATAGTGCAGAAATGCTTGGAGACTGTGTAAGGTGCCTGTTTCTCCTTCAGCCTTTGCCCACTGTGTTCAGCGTGCGTCGGTGGATCTCACCTGCAGATGAGAACTGTGGCGTTTCAGTGGTGCTTTTTCTATTTCCCTCATGCCCCCACGTTTACTAATTGGTATTCTTCTCGAAGGAAGAGATGTTCCTCTCTCCTGTTTATTTAATCATTTATTTAGATCCTTGTAGACTCACGAACGTGTATTTTATTCTTTTTGTTATAATCTAATGTTGTACTATTGTTTTTTATTTTCTTGCTCAAATTGTTTCAGCTTTGATGATTGGGAGCTCTCTTAGATTGGTTCCCGTGCATTACATATATATATATATGTTTTAAAGCATTTCCTTACATTCAGACACTATAAGGGGCTCCAGGCTCATGTTTATTTCCATTGCCCCACCCCCTGGAGTACTACAGTTCTCCAAGGATCCCTGGTTCCTTTTGGGCGGGGATGGAATTTAGAAACCAATCCCATTGGGAGTTAGGTGTTCCCCTTGTCACCAAGGTGTCACTGTTCTAACCCTTCTCAGTGGATAGAGGGAGCTGGGAGAGTGTGTGTGTGTAGGTATACCCTAACTCATGCATTCACACCTATCTATATTTCTATACCAATTAATCTGTATATATTTTTTAAATTGTTTTAATTTAGCGTTTAAAACTTGGATCCATACTGATCCCTCTGAATCCAGCGGAGCACCACGGGAGTCATTCCAGCCTTCCTTGTTTTCCTTTTTTTTCTTTTGAGGAAGATTGGCCCTGAGCTGACCTCCATGCCCATCTTCCTCTATTTTATATGTGGGACGCCTGCAACAGCGTGACTTGGTAAATGGTGTGTAGGTCCGCTCCCAGGATCCAAACTGGTGAACCTCAGACCGTCAAAGTGGAATGCACAAACTTAACTGCTACCCCACCAGGCTGGCCCTAGCCTTCCTTGTTTTCTTAAGTGTAACTTCTTTCTCCAAAAGTAAGAAAACTGGCTCTCATTATCCACAATATATTTAGCTTATTGTTTAATCCAAGTATAGAAAGTAAATAGTGTCAGAATTCTTAGCCCATCTGCCGGTGAGAAATAGCTGAAGGGCAGTGTTTGTGTTCCATCCTTTGGTTATATCAAATCACAGCGCTGTTCCTAAAGTTGCTTAGGTCAGCTCCCGTTTTTCCCATCCCTTCTGTGTGCTATGTCCTTGAGTTGTAATAAGTTAAATGCATTTGTCACAATCTGTGTTCCATCTTTTCTCCCACATCCGGGTAAACTATTATTTTTTTTGCATGTAGTAAAATTCACTTTTTGTGGTGTGCAGGTCTATCAGTCTCCGCAAACGCACAGAGTGATATTATGAGATATAGTTCCATGCACAGCAATTCCATCGCCCAAAGTTACCCATCCTGCTCCCTCCTAGACAAGCCACCCCAGCCCCTGATCAGTCCACTTCTCACCTGTGCTTTTGCCCCCTCCAGAGCGTCATGTGAACAGAATCAAATAGCTCGGAGTGTGGCTTCTTCACCTTGCAAACTTCAGGTGAGATTCCTGCGTGTTGTTTTGTGAATCAATAGTTCATGCTCTTTGATTAGTGGTAGCATTCTATTATGTGGACATACTACAGTGTGTGGTCCATCTGTGTGGCTTCCCATTTTTAAAGGAGCTATGAATATTTACTCTGGACAGATTTTTGTGCAAACGTCTTTTCTTTTGCATACGTACCTAGGATTGGGGTTGCTGGGTCACGAGGTACATCTATGTTCACCTTCATGAGAAACGGCCAAACTGTTTCCAAACTCGCTGCACCAGTTTGCGGTTTCATCATTGTGCATTCCCACCCACAATGTGCAAGAGTTCCAGTTGGTCCGCATCTTCACCAGCACTTGGTTTGCGGGGTTTTTACGTTTTAAATATTCGAATAGGTGTATTGTGGTTTTAATGTACATTTCCCTAATGACTAGTGATGTTGAACATTTTTTCTTATGCTCATTTTGCATCTGAATATGTTCTTTGGTAAAGTATCTGTTCAGATCTTTTGCCCATTTTTAACACTTGGGTCGTTTTCTGATTGATGAATTTTATCAGTTCTTGTATTTTCTGGATGTAAGTCCAGATGTGATTTTAAAATATTTTCTCTCAGTTTGTAGCTTGTCTTCATTCTCTCTTTTTTTGTGTGTGAGGAAGATTAGCCCTGAGCTAACATCTGCCACCAATCCTCCTCTTTTTGCTGAGAAAGAGTGGCCCTGACCTATCATCTGTGCCTGTCTTCCTCTATTTTAAATGTGAGACACCTGCCACAGCATGGCTCAATAAGTGGTGATAGGTCCACGCCCAGGATGCAAACCAGTGAACCCTGGGCCACTAAAGCAGAGCACACAAACTTAACCACTACACCACCAGGCCGGCCGCTTGTCTTCATTCTCTTAATCAAAAAGCAGAAGTTTTTACAGAGCAAAATTTTTTATTTTAATACAGTCCAATTTATTTTTTTCTTCCATGGATCATCATTTTATTGTCCTATCTAAAAACTCTTTGCCCATCTCAGGGTTTCTCAGTGGCCACACTGTTGACGTTTTGGACTGTATAATTCTTTGCTGTGGGGGCACGTCCTGTGCATTACAGAGTGTTCACAACCTCCCTGCCTGGCCTCTACCCCTAGGTGCCTATAGCACTCCCCCCACCCTGCCCCCTGATTCGTGACAATCAAAAATCTTCCAGACATTGCCAAATGTCCCCTTGGGTATAAAGAAGACTACATTCAGAATCACTGGCCTAACCCAAGGTCACGTGCACCATTTTCTCCTGTGTTTTCTTTGAGAAGTTTAATGGTTTTATGTCTTATATTTAAGGTCTGTGATCCATTGTGTGTTAATTTTGTATGAGGTAGGAGATAGAGGTTGAGGTTCCTTTTTTTGCATATGGATATTCAATGGTTCTAGCACCATTTGTTTGAAGAGACTATCTTCTCTCTACTATCTTTGCATCAACTGTCAAAAATCATTGACTGTATTTCTGTGGGTTTATTTCTAGTCTCTCTCTTCTGTTCCGTTGGTCTATGTGTCTATCCTTTCTGCATTACCACATTGTCTCGATTACTCTAGCATTATAGTAACACTTGAAATCAGGCAGTATGAGTCCTCCAACTTTGTTATTCTTTTTAAAAATTTTCTGGCAATTCTAGTTACCTTGCTTTTCCATATAAATTTTTAAACCAGCATGTCAATATCTACATACAAGCCTGTTGGACTTTTGAGTGGAATTCTGTTGAATCTATATAATGAATTGAGGAGACTTAAGATCTTAGTAATACCGAATCTTCTAATCCATGAACATCATCTATTTCTCCATTTATTTGGATCTTCTTAGGTTTTTTCCCTTAGCGTTTTGTTATTTGCAGCATACAAATCCCATGTAATTTTTTTTAGATTTATACCTAAGTTGGTTTTTTCGGTGCTATTATAAGCGGTATTGTTATTTCAATTTCGAATTTCAGTCGTTCAGTGCTGGCATATAGAGGATTATTGATTTGTGTGCGCTGACTTTATATCCTGGGACTTTATTAAACCCTTTTATTAGTTCTAGAGCTTTTGTGTATGTTCTTTAGGAATATCTACATGGACAATTCTGTCATCTGTGAATTGAGATGACATGCCTTTTATTTCCATGGCTTGTCTTATTGTAATGGCTAAGATTTCCAGTATGATGTTAAATAAGAATAGTGAAAGAGGGTACCCTTGCCTTCTTCCTTACTTTAGGGGGAAAGTACTCAGTCTTTTTTCTTTTTTTTTCTGCTGAGGAAGAGTCACCCTGAGCTAACATCCATAACTTAACCGCTAGGCCACCTGGACTGGCCCAAGTATTCAGTCTTTCACCATTAAGTGTGATGTTAGCTGTAGGTTTTTTGTAGATGTCTTATTAGGTTAGGGAACTTTCTATTATTAGTTTGCTGAGAATTTTAGTCATGATTGGTGGGTAGAATTTTGTCAAATTCTTTTCCTGCATCAATATTTTTCTTTCATCTATTAATATGGTGCTTTACGTTGACTTTCAAATGTTGAACCAGTCTTACATTCTTGAGATCAATGCCACTTGGTCATGATGTATTCTTTTTTATAAACTCTGCATTAAATTTGCTAATATTTTGCTAAGGATTTTCCTCTCTGTTCATAAGGGATATTGCTGTGCAGTTTTCTTCTCTCGTGACGTTCCTATCTGGCTTTAGCATTAGGATGATGCTGGTGTTATAAAGTGAGTTGGGAATTGTTTCCTCTTCTTCTATTCTCTAAAAAAAAGTTGTGGTGAATTGATATCACCTCTTTCTGAAATGTTTGGTAGAGTTCAACAGTGAAACCATTTGGGCCTGGAGATTTCTATCTGGAAAGTTTTTAAAGTATAAATTAAATTTCTTTACTAGATATAGGACTATAAGTTTGTCTATTTCTTCTTGAGTGAGCTTCAGTAATTTGTGTCTTTCAAGGAGTCCATTTCACATAAATTGTCAAATTTCTGGGCATAGAATTGCTCATAATATAGCCTTATGATCTTGTTAATGCTTGTCGGATCTGTAAGATAGCCCCTGTTTGGTCTCTGATATTGGTAATTTATATCTTTTCTTTTTTTTTCTTGGCGAGTCTGGCTAGAGGTTTACCAATTTTATCAATCTTCTCAAAGAATCAGCTTTTGGTTTCATTAATATTTCTCTATTGTTTTCTGTGTTTAATGTCATTGATTTGTGTTTTAATTTTTATTCTTTTCTTCCCTCAGCTTATGTGTAACTTGAGTGTATTTTGCTCTTTTTCTAGTTTCTAAAGGTGGAAGGTTAGATCATTGATATAAGACCCTTTTTCTCTTCTGAGAATTTAATGCCTAAATTTCTCTCTAAGTGCTACTTTAGCTACATTACCCAAGTTTTGATATGTTGTATTTTTTTTCTTTCAGTCAAAAATCTTTTTAAATTTCCCTTGAGACTTTCTCTCTGGTCCATAGATTATTAGAAGAGAGTTGTTTAATTTCCAGTATTTGAGGATTTTCCACATCTTTCTTATTGATTTCTAGTTTAATTTCATTATGGCCTGAGAACATTCTTTGAATGGTTTCTATTCTTTTAAGTTTATTTCACAAAATATGGTACATATTGGTGACTGTCCTCTGTGTACTTGAGAAGGAAGTGTGTCCTGCTGTGGTTGTGTGGAGTGTTTTATACGTGTCAATTTGGTCTAGGTGTTGATAGTGTTGCTCATGGCTTCTATTTCCATACTATGTCTGCTTCTTTTATTAAATATATAATGAATTGCTTCTGAGAGAGAATTGTATATTTCTCCTTTCAGTTCCATCTCTTTTTGCCTCACCTCCATTGAAGTTTGCTGTTAGGTGCATTCACAGTTTGGTTAGTTATGTTTTCTTGGGAAACTAAACCCTCTGTCCTTAGGTATTATACTTCTTTATCTCTGATAGAGTCCCTAGTTCTGACATTTACTTTGATAACATAGCTACTCCAGCTTTTTTTAAATTAGCGTTTGCATGGCCTGTTTTTATCCATCCTTTTACTTTTAACCAGTCTGTCTTTATAATTAAGATGAGTTCACTTGTTCCATCTGTCCTTTGTTTCTTTTTTTTCTGCCTTTTCTTGTGTTAATTGAAAAATTTTGTATTATCCCATTTTTTCTCTTATTGATTTATTAGTCATTCTTCTTTAAAAAATATTTTTAGTGGTTTCTCTAGGGTTTACAGTACGATCTGAGTCTGCCTTCAAACATTACACGTCATCATGTGTTGTGTAAGGACCTAACTGCAATGTATTCTCCATCCCTCCCTTCCACACCTTGAGCTATTGTTTTCATACCTTCCACTTTTACATTTGCTATGAACACAGACTACATTGCCGCTATCATTGTTTTCAACAGTGAAAAGTTATCCTTTAGAGCAATCAAAAATAAGAAAAGAATTGAATTTTATTTTACCTTCATTTGTTCCATTTCTAAGGTCTTCATTTCTCTGTGTAGATCCAAATTTCAGTCTGATATCATATTCTTTCTGTGTGAAGAACTTCTTTTAACATTTCTTATAAAGTGAGTCTTCTAGTAATAAATCCCCTCAGTTTTTGTAAGTCTGAAAAAGTATTTTTCCTTTTTGAAAGATATTTTTGCTAGGTATAGGATTCTGGGTTAGCAGTATTTTTTTTCTTTCATTACTTTAAAGATGTCACTTCACTGTCTTCTGGCTTACGTTATTTCTGAGAAGAAGCCTGTTGCAACTCTTATCTTAGTTCCTCTGTATGTAATCTTTCTTTTCTCTCTGGCTGCCTTTAATGTTTTCTCTTTGTCACTGGTTATCAGCAGTTTGAATATTATGATATGACTAGGAGTGTGTCTGTGTATGTGTGTGTAAATGTATGTGTTGTATTATCCTACTTGGTGTCTTTTGAGCTCCTTGGATCTGTGGTTTAGTATCTAACATTAAGTTTCGATAACTCTTGGTCATTACTTTTTCAGATATTTCTCTCTCTCTTCTACTTCTAGGATTCTAATTATGCATATGTTAGAATGTTTAATAATATCCTGAAACTCTTGGGTGTTATGTTCTGTTTTTCCTCTCACTCTTTTTTCTCTTTGTGTTTTAGTTTTGGTAATTTATATTAACCTGCCTTCAAGTTCACTAATTCTTGCCTCATCTGTCTGATTCTATTGAAGAAACGGTCTAAGGCATTCTTTATTTCCATTATGGTGTTTCTCATTTCCAGCATTTTGATTTGATTCCTTCTTTAAGTTTCCATCTCTCTGCTGAAATTAACCATCTGATCTTGCATACTGTCTGTCTTTTTCATTAGAGCCTTTAACAAATTAATCATAGTTATTTAAAATTCCCTGTCAGATAATTCCAACATTTGTCTCATATTTGTATCTGGTTCTGATGATTGCTTTGTCTCTTTGGAGTGTATTTTTTCTTGCCTTTTCATATGCCTTGTAATTTTCTGTTGAAAGCTGGTCATCTTGTATAGGTTAGTAGAGACTAGAGTAAATAGTTTTTAAGCCTTAATATGGGGGCCCCTTTCCTTCTGTTAGGCCTTTAATGTGGTAGCTTGAATTAATCTAGGTTTGGGTTGCTATGCTTATCCTCAGTGCATCATAGGCTTCAAATTCCTATAGAGATACCTTCTGTTTAGGGTGGAAGTCAGTTTACCAGAGCAATGTCTGTTTGATTCCAAATTTTAGGTCTTCTCTTTACATTGTTCCTCAGAAAGAGTTCCTTTGCTTGCTCTTGTTTCTCTCCCATCCCTCTCTCAGTAGTATTCTACTGTTGCTTGTTGTTCAAAGCTTATTAGCTTGTAGTAGAGGAGCAGCGGTGGCATGGGAGTATATTCTCCATGTTCTGAATAAGCCTCAGTCTTAGCCATGCACCATAAGGGATAGGGCCTTTCCATTCCCTTGCCACTGCCCTAGCTGTATTTATGGGCCCAGTGCATAATCCTATCCTTCCCTGATTTTTCCTCTTTGGATCCTTTTACTTATTTACAATAAATTTTCACCAATGCCTTTGGGGCAGCAGTGCTTGGTGCACTTTCCCTCTACAGATTAAGGCTTTCTCCCCTATTGGAGATAGGAGAGATGGATCCACCTGGTGTTTCTTGCCCCTCCCATGAAACTGCTCTACCACTTTGCTACATCTGCAATACAGTGGGTCCAATTTAGGGCTCTTTCCAATCTTTTCTGTGAGTACCTTTGGTTGTGGAGAAAGAGACTGAAAGAAGTGCAGACTCCCCCACATTCTGTGGCCCTCAGGGGTTTCACACTTGCCTGTCAGCCTGTATTGACTCTTCACCAAGTTATCAACCATTTTAGTTGAACTATTCTCACCAGTTTCTGGTGGCATTCACTCCGAGTGAGAACATTGCACTCCCTTTCTCTCTGCAGACGTTATCCCTCCTCAGCTTTTGGGCCTGTTGTTTGCTCTGCAATTTCAGCTCTCTGATTTTTTTTTTTAAAGTTGTGAATTTGAAGTTACTCTAGTTACTTTCATTGTAAGGGTGAGAGTGATCCTCCTAGCTCTTTACATTTTAATGACCAAATTGTATTCCATTAAATGAATGTGCAATGTACTTTTTCTAACCAATCCCAATCCCTTATTGTACTTTTGGGCAATTTTCCATTTTTTTCTGTTATAAACAAGGTTGAATGACCCTGGTAGATAGATCTTTCTTTGATTATTTACTTTCTAGTCATTTACAACTTGGAGAGAACAAGCAGACTTATCAGGGACAGTTAAGTAATGATGTAAGGTAGGATATAATGAATGCCCAAATGGCATTCTAGGATGCAATAATGACAAGCAGTCATAACGTAGTTAGAATGCTGCCTCACATTTGCATAGAAGTTCATAATATTCTTCACACTTGTTAAACCTTTTGATCTTAAAATAATTCCCCATTTTTCCTATTAGGAAAATGAGAACTAGAGGACTTCAGTGGGTTAACCCACAGCCACAAAGCTAGTAAGTGATGGAGCTAAGACCTGCCTCAATATCTTAGGGAAAGCCTTCATAAAGGAGGAGATGGACCTGAGCCAAAGGCTGAAGGACGGGTAGCTTTTTGATAGGCAAAGACAGGAGAAGACATTTCCTGATAAGGAGGCAATGTAAATGTTGAGATACACCCATATAGAATTTATATATATATGTCTCTACAATCTACAGAAGCACATGCTGAGACTGAAAAAGGCTTAGACTAATGAATTCTGTCACAGATGTGTTTCTTGTTCTCATTTTAGAATAAATGATAACCGTATCAGATTATCTAGGTGATTAGCACAAGGGGTTTGACTTGAAAGTAGGAAACCTACTGCTTGGCTGTTCCCTGAAGCTGGCTGATTCAGCCCCTGTGCCCCGCCCAGCCCAGGAAGGGAGCCAACCCCTCTTTCACCCAACCAAGAAGTGTTAAGGGTTTGGCTGGAAAGGAAGATGCATTCCAGCTGCCCCCCAAAACAAAGAAAACATAAGATGGATTTGTTTTTCCCTTTCTTCAGTGAAATAAACCTGACCTTCTAGTAGGAGAGTCTGTCTTGAATCAGAAATAGTTTAACAGAATCACAACAGGAAACGGCTCTGGTTACAGCCCAGCGTGCTCCAGGCCCTAATGCGTGAAGAAAGCATCCCATCCCTGCCTCCTGCGACTCGGGTCCAGCAGGTAGCCGCCCGAAGAGGCCTCGGATCAGGGCACTGGACGCTGCCTCTGGGATTTCTGCTCTCGAAAGACCTAAAGAGGAATGAGTATTCGCCAAAGGAAGAAGCAATGATCCAATCAACGGGAACCCTGGCTCTAAATGTAGTTAATTTCTATTTAATTGGCCAGTAACTACATTTAAAATAAATGCCAGTAGGTAATCAAAAACAGGAGGATAAAGGATGAGCAGTTGTCTAAGCAGGGTAGAATTGCTAGGCCAAACAAAGTTGGGGAAAGTGAGAGCCGCGCGGCGAGAGGGGGAAGAATTGCTGACAAGCAGCTGACGGCCTCGCCAAGCTCGTAAAGATTTCTATCAGCTTTACTTGGGTTTGTTAGCCATCATTAAAACTGATTTTAATCACCAACTGGTCTATAATTATAGAGCATTTATTTCTTTGTTAAATAAAAATTAGAAGCACATTTACAGGGCAATTTTAAAACTGTCAAATGGAATAAAGTTTGGCTCGTCCTGCTGCGTTCTCGGTGGCACAGCTTGGACAGGTTTCCAGAAAACCCTTCAGCTCCCAGGGCACTTGCTGAGCCCCTGGCTGCTGGCCGCATGGGCTCCCAGGCAACGGGGGCTGCTTCCCTGGGGGGAATGTGGAATCCTCGCGGGGAGAGGCGCGACCTGCTGTCCCCTGCGTTTGTAGTCCCTGCCTTTCTGCACCACCCAAGATGTGCTAATGTGTCCTGTAAAGACTCATTCCTTCCTCCACTGTGCTGTTCCTCATGGCGGGGGCGGGGATGAAGAAGGGAAGAGGAAGGAGAGAGGAGATGAGATGACTTGAGTAGGCAGCCCCAGGCAGCGAGCAAGCTTCACATGGGGTTTTCCTTTCAGACAGACATTTTCTAATTAAACTTTAAATCCAAACCATTGTCCTACCTCTCTCTAGAATGCAGGCTGTGTGTCTCCTTCCTAGTTAGCGTGAAATTATCTCTCATTTTCCTTCATTAGAAACTGGAATTGATCTTCTCTAAAGAAGAAATTCACATCCTTGCTTAGTTTTTGCTTGATTCATTTGATACCAGTGCATTTTCCTCAGCGGGACGAAAAAGCTCTGTGAGAGTCAGTTCAGAAGGAGGGCCCGCATGAGGGTCACGACAAGTAGCACGTCTCACGAGATCTGCTGCCCAGGATGGGAAAGTGCTTCTTAAAATGGGGACTAATGAGGCCACTCAGGGTTTACTGTTTTCTGAGAGCCTTAGCTAAGTTAATCATGGCACACAATAAGGCTGTAAGGTAAAGGCATGATTCCCGGTGTTTTGAAAGCAATCGCTGATCCACAAATAGGTAACATCCCCCAGAACCAAGATTAAAACTCCACTCCCTTCCTGTCATCAAAGACCAGCTTGTTTGTATCGAGGAATAGGGGGCCGCTGAACAACTGAGGGTGTGGAAACCCGGCCTCGGGGTGGCCGGCGGGGGCGGGGGCAGGGGTTTCTGTTGAGGTTTTGCTTCCTAATTACATCTTCTCCCTGTAAGTGGTCAGGCATCAGCCAGGCCTCCTGCTCAGGGACCCAAACCCAGCCCCAGCCTGCCGAGGAGGGGCTGGCTTCACCCGGGCCACCCACACACTGGCACGTCTGTGCACATGGAGGCCAGTTCCCTTTCTGCATTAGCTGCGGCGTGGATTCCTAGTCACATCTGCACAGGCAGAGGGAAAGCCTGTAATTTCCATAGAATCCAGTTCTTTGAGTCAGAGCTGAGGGTAAGTGTTTGTTTTATTTTTCTTTTCAAGGTGATTACACGTCATTTGGTTGTGGGCAAAGCCTGGGCTATCACGGAGGGAAGAGGCCGGATGATTTATCTGCAAAGTATGCATCGAAGGCCCGAGAATCCCTGTGGAGGAGCGAAGGTACGCCTGCCTCATCTGGGGGCCTCTCGGAGGAAAAGCAGAGGGGACCCCAGAGGGCTTCCTGGAGACAGTTCAATTCTGAAAGTAAAGCAGGACTTCACCTTCCTTGTGTTGGGTAAAACAGGACACAGTCAAAATAGTCATTAAGGCCCAACCAGAGTGAGCCCAGACCCAGAGCGTCCTGGGAACCTGCTGGGCGGCGGCAGCTGCACACATGGGCCCCCATTCCCCACTGTCTCCCGCAGGAAGGGCTTGCTCCATTCCATTAAAGACGGCTCAATATTTTATTGACTCAAAACTGAGGGATTGAGGCAGATGGTAAACAAGTTTGGAGTGTGGTTTTTTAGTTGTGTTTATGTTTTATACATGGAATAGGTTTAAATATTTTTTTTTAAATTCAAAACACTCCAGAAATTTCGCAACTTGAGGGGACAACAATTACAAAAGTTTCATAGCAACATTTGGACAATTTAAGGATTATTTCAGCGACTGTAATGGTGATCAATGAGAGAAGGGACAACTTTTGTTAGCTACATAATGTCTCAGCCGCTGAGTACAGAGATCGACACCCAGGGCAGGCATTCCAAATTCACCCTGTGAAGGCCCCACACAGCCATTCTCCTGCCAGCTTTCACGGCGGGAGAGCTCATCTTTTCATTTTATCCAAGCAAAAATCTGCCCAACTTCCCGAGTAGGTGTTCGGTTAGTAAAAGGGGGTTGGGGAACACGCTTTCGTTCGGCAGACACTGCAGACTTGTCTGGCCAACAATCCCCGTGGTCTGGGCTGGTGAGAGAAGGGGGTGCCCTCTGCCCAGCAGCCGGCTGCGGCTTCCCAGGGATCAGCTTTCACAGATGAGGCCGGAGAACAAAGGGCCGGCTTCATCTGCCTTCACCCCACGGCCCCTGCGCAGAGGCACGCCATTCCAGTGCCCATCACGTGGCTTCTGCGGCATCAAAGCCTTTTAATAATTCCAATTTTGACTATCAAATTGAAATGAAAAGCGCATTGGGAAGGATGGGCTCTGTCCACACTGAAGCACGTGTTCTATGAAACAGGCTGGGCAGGGGCTGGCCCCGTAGAGCTGTGCTTCTCAACGTGGCTGTACCTGCTTTAGAATGTACTGATGCTTGCCTCTGCTCCCCCTGAGAGAGTGCCATGTAACTGACCTAGAATGTGGCCTGGGTGTCAGGGGTTCCCAAAGCTCTCAAGTGATTCTAATGTGCAGCTCCAGAACAGCTACAGAGTGATTTCATACTGCATTCAAGGCCTCTCACAATCCAGCCCCAGCCACTTTTTGACCTTTTCTTCCTCGGCCACTGTCTCAGCCTGGGCATGAGGTACAGAGACGTTCTCACTGTGCCCTGAGTGTCCTCTGCTCCTTAGTGTTTCCATGTCTTCATGTGCATACATTCTCTCACTCTGAGCAGCAAAGAAAGCCCTGCCCACACGTCCTCCTCTGTGCCCTTCCCCTGCTTGTCACCCCACCTTCACCAGCGAGTCACTACTTGCTCCCCGATCACAGAACACTTTGCGCATAGATTTTTAGAGCATTTCTCACATTATATCGAAGACATCTGCTCATAGGTCTGCCTGCCCTCCCTCCCCAACAGAAGGTGGACTGTGGTTTTGGCAATAGCACGGGGCTTGGCAGGGTACAGGTTTCTATGAATGCTAACTGAATGAATGAATGAATGAATGAATGCCATCTTGTACATTGTTGGTGTTTTACCACACTGAACCCAGTTCTCATACCAGGGTCCCCTGGGAGACTCCTAGTCAATAATTTGGGTGTGGGAGATCTATATCTTTGCTAGTCAAAATGGGGTTCGTAGACGAGTAGCAGCTACATTATCTGAGAGCTTGTAACAAATGTAGAATTTGCATTTTAACAAGATCCCAGGGAAATTTGTATGCACAGTACAGTCTGAGCTATATTTTTTAACAAGCTCCCAAGAGAGTCCTGTGTAGCCAGTCTGCCGACCAGCATTCAGAACCCACTGTTCTAGACTTCCATTTGCTGAATGTAGTGGACCCTGTGCGATTGCCTACTAGTTCCTTCCATTTTCCCTTTTCCCTTCTTAACAAAGCCCTGGTTTTGTTCAGGTATCAGCCCTTCATCCTCCAAGCCTGTGTCTCAGGGAAGTTTGGCCCCATCTCCAGTCGCAGAAATGGACCTGATTAGTCAAAGGGACATCCCATCCCCCTGGCCAGGGATTGGTTCAGGAATGGACATGTGACCAAATTCAGGTCAATAAAATATGAGGGTAGATATGCTAGGGGCAATCTAGAAAAAGCCTCCTCTTTCCTAAGAGAAAGCCACAAGTGGGAAAAAATCTCTCTTCTTCAGGACATGGTCCTGCCTGGATGAGATGCCCTGGAACTACCGCTGCCACCTTGCTGCCTGCCTAAGCGGGAAGCCAACGCTGCAGGACCGAGCAGAGAGGTGGGGAGCGCCTGCGTCTTAGGATATTGTTGGGCTCTGCTGTCTCTGGACTTCCTGTTATAGATAAGGTTTTTGTTTGTTCGTTTGTTTGTTTCTTTTACCATTTATGCCATTTCTTGATCCTTCCCACCCAGAGCGCTCATTGATATACAGAACACCTTACTCTATTCATCCAATCAATAAATATTTGCATACTTACTATGAGGCACTATGCTAAACCATTATAAGTATTATCTCTAACTCTCAAGCAATCTGTATATTGGGTATTATTATTCCCATTTTATAGATGAGGAAACTGAAACTTGGAGCAATTAAGTGATTCACTAAGTCAAATAGCTGGTAAGTGGTAAAGCCAGAATTTGAACCCGGGTCTGTCTTGACTCCAAAACTCATGTTCCTTCCAGTCTACCATGCTTTCTAGTTTGAATGGCTTTATAAAGTGAGGCTTCAGTGGATCAACAGTTCTCCACTTTTTAGACTCAGGACCCCTTTACATTCTTAAAATTTCTTTTTTTTTTTTTTTAAGATTGGCACCTGAGCTAACAACTGTTGGCAATCTTTTTTTTTTCCCCTGCTTTTTCTCCCCAAATGCCCCCAGCACATAGTTGTATATTTTTAGTTGTGGGTCCTTCTAGTTGTGGCATGTGGGACACCACCTCAGCATGGCCTGACGAGTGGTGCCTTGTCTGCGCCCAGGATCCCAACCGGTGAAACCCCAGGCCACCTAAGCAGAGCGTGCGAACTTAACCACTTGGCCACAGGGCCGGCCCCAACATTCTTAACATTTTTTGAGGATTGGAAAGGGTTTTTATTTATTTAGGTTATATATGTTGAAATTTAACACAGGAAAAATTAAAACTGAGAAATTTAAGATGTTTGTTTAATTCATTTAAAATTAGCATTGATTAACCTATTTAATAGTAACATAAGTAATATATATGAAACACACACATATATAAATAGAATATATGAAAAATAACTATATTTTCCAAACAAAACAGTGAGAAGAGTGACATTGTCTTACATTTTTGCAAATCTCTTTAACATCTGGCTTAATAGAAGCCGGTTGGGTTCTACCTGCTTCTGCATTCGGTCTGCTGTGATGCATCGTTTTGGTTGAAGTATACAAAGAAAATCTGACTTCAGACAGATACATCACTGGAAAAGAGAGGAGGGTTTTCGAAGCTTTTTCAGATAATTGTGTACATTCTTTGATACTATACCCAAACTGCACAAGTAGTAATTTCTTAAAGATTAGTTGCAATGTGGAACCTGAAACCAAATGAATGAATTTTCTATCTCTGTTGCACTAAAATGTATTGATCTCTTTCATACTTTAAAGTGATATTTTACCCATGCATAAATTTGTAACATCAGGCATTGGTCATTTGGAAAATGTTGATTCATTGTGTATGCAGCTCTTCCAAATGTTGACACATTATATTATACGGTGTCAAAAACTGCATCTGTCAATGTCACCATCAATATCATCAGTAAAGTCTTTAAATGCTGGTAAGGTGTGAAGCTCATGGTGGCTGATACAAATTTTCCAAAATTCTAATTTTTGCCTGAAGACTCAATTTTTACCCTTGGCAACAAATACTGTCAGTTATTTTCTTTGAAGTGACAAGCCTGCTTGCTTATACATGCCAGATTCCCATGTCTGAATAACTATGACTTGTCTCTCAGCCTTTCTTTCACATGAAAGTGGTGTTTCACGACAGAAGCAGTTAGTTTAGCTTGTAACTCAACAGTTGCACGAGTGCTTTTCCTTGAGACAAACGTGGGGCC
Organism: Equus caballus; assembly: GCF_041296265.1. Taxonomy (NCBI): domain Eukaryota; kingdom Metazoa; phylum Chordata; class Mammalia; order Perissodactyla; family Equidae; genus Equus; species Equus caballus. The sequence continues at coordinate 9,960,791 of NC_091702.1, read as the reverse complement.
TCCATATGCAGCAGACACTCTTTTGAGTATTTTCCATTTCATCACATAGAATATTAAAAAGAGATGTACCTAAAGGTGGAGATTTGATAAAATGAGTAATTTTAATAGCTTCATCAAGGACATTCTTAAATGAAACCGGCAGGGTTTTTCTGGTGCTGCACGTGTGCGACAGTGCAGGATGCAGTGACTACTGGTGCGGTCTGGAACCTCCACCTTTGTCTGTGCAAAGGCACCATTGGCTTTCTCTACCATCGCTTTTGCATCATCAATGCAAATGTCAGCACAGTGAAAAAGGTTAACAGCATCTCAATCTTGTCATGAAAATATTTTGACCTCATGGGCCCCCTGACATGGTTTTTGGGCTCCCCCAGGGTCCACAGACCACACTTGGAGAAATGCTACAGTAGGCGATCATTTGGGAAATGAAACCTCTTAAGAGAAGTTACAGATACAAAATGATTATCGCAAGGGCAGTACTGGAAGAGATTGAATTCTGTGTCACATCATGGTTTAGCTGCTGCATTTGGATCAATGTCACTATTGCCACGGTGCTGCCATCACATGGGCCCCTTAATGGAGGAATCTTAGGAGTGTCCACCTGCTGAGGTGTTTGGGAGGCCTTGGGCCAGAGGCCACAGGAAATTGGCTCACTCGGTCCCTGTGCTGCCGGGTACAGACAAGCTCACAACACTGTGCATCCACCACCAACTTCTGTTTCTCTATTCAGCTTGTTAGGCAACTTAACTTGTACTCAGCTTACAAATACACTATTTAACGTGATCTGATTTCTGTTTATAATTCTTAAAATACTCCTATTAGTGAAGTTGTCTAAGCCTTTTTCTTGGGATAAAATTTATCTGATGCTGAATAACTATTAAATACTGAAAGCGTTGTGTCTTTCTGGGGACATCCAGACTCCCTCTGGAGCTGGCCAGAAACAGGCATCTTGGCAACACAGTACCACTCTGAGGGCTTCTCATTGAGCCAGTCCCTGTTTCCAGGAAAGAAACCCATGTCCTTGAGCCAGAACTAACACTCTAAGGGCTGGGATTTTCCTTTCTCCTGCTAGAGAGGGAAGAATGACAAGAGATCACTTGAATGCCTACAGTGGGAAAAGCTATCCAGAAAGTCCACCTGCCACACATCTCCACAGCCAGCCCTGGTGGTCTAGTGGTTAAGATTCCGTGCTCTCACCTCCATGGCCTGGGTTCATTTGCTGCTTGGGGAAAGGCACCAACCCATCATACTGTGGTGGCTGCATGTTGCTGTGACACTGAAAACTATACCACTGGTATTTCAAATCCCAGCAGGGTCAGCCATGGTGGACAAGTTTCAGCAGAGCTTCCAGACTGAGACAGACTAGGAAGAAGGAACTGACCACCCGCTTCCAAAAACCTGGCCCTGAGAAGCCTATGACTAGCAGCGGAGTGTTGTCTGATAGAGAGCCAGAAGGTGAGAGGATGGAGCAGAAAGGCTGAGCAGGGTTCCACTCTGCTGTCCAGAAGTCTGGAATCCACTTCAGGGCACTAACCACAAAGACGCCAGAGATACTGTCCCTTGACTCCTCCTTGACTCATGAATGCACTGAGTAATTTGCCCTGGCACAATCTGAAGGGTTAAAAAAGGATCCTATTCCTGATTGGCAGTCATGCTCAGGGCTGACGCAAACTGGGGACGAGGCTAGCCGTGCTGCTGGCTTGCTATGTGTACTGAGTGAACTTCTGAAAGTGCAGAAGCAAGACAGACAACCCAGAAGACTGACCTGAATCTGTAGACAGAATGGTAGTTTCCGCTTCTGTGCTGCTGTGAAAAAAATCACACTCTGAATATGGCAGGGAAGAAAGCTCCCCCAATATCAGAGGAATGGCTCTGAATTTTAGCAAGTTTTTCCTAATATTTGATCTAAAATGTTCTTTCCTTCAGAGCCTTCCAGGTTCCCTATCCCCCTTTCTTTAAACACAAAAAAACCACTGCATCATACCTTCCTACCCTCACTTCCGTGCTGGGAACACAAGCTGTAATGCTCTCCTTGGCTCTGGCTCTGTCTTCACAGGGACTCCACCTGACCGCCTGCGTCAGGACCCGCCCAGGCCTTAGAAGGGAGGGTGGAGGACACGGGGGCTATAAATGGACTTGGACAATAATTTCCAAGATCGGGATGAAGTCAGTCTCCTGGGCGTGCTGTGCTAGCTTCTGTGTGCTCTTGCATCTGCGTACAAGCTCACGCCTGGCCGTGAGAAACCTGCACCGACCCTCCACAGCGTTCCAGGTGGCCTACCTCGCACCTCCCCCTCTCTGCCCCTTTTCAGTCTTACATGGAGCTTCTGCTTGGTCCTTGAGCTTTCATTATTACGTTGGCAGAATGCTTTTCCCCCACATCACAGTTCTGCTACATTGTTCCTGGGTTGTACTCGAACGAGAAGTGGACCCATAAGTTGGGGGCATTTGTGTTCTAGTTCTGCCACTAAATGGTCAGACATATTGGGAGACTCATGCCCCTGTTCTGGACTTCACCTGTAAACTGGGGGTTGGGAGAGGGCTGCATTCCAGTGGTTCATATACCTGGAGACCAGAAATACGTTTTTTGCAAGGCCCCCCTTTCCAGCACCTTCTTCCATTGGGCACTTTAACACTGCGGCGCCTCCCCTGTGCTGAGACAGGCTTTGGGGACCACTGCACTTGATGGGCTCTAGATTCTCTTCAATCCTATCACTTATTCTTCCTCTTTCTCTCAAAACGCCAAGTTCCGCCGACCTCCCGTCCCCCCCAGCACCCCACACTTAATTTGCCAAAGTGTCTGTGCCTTCCAGGTGGTCCACATAACTTCAGGCCCCTCCCTATCTCTCCAGGCTGTAGTCTGGGCCTTCCACAGCCTAAAAGAGACGGGTAAGTTAGTGATTTTAAAAGCATCTTCTTTATTTAAAAAGTGAAATGGAGGCTCATGGAAATCAGGTGGTGGCCAGCACTCCTGGGCTGGGTCAAAGGCCAGCAAGCAGGTGACGTGCAGCCCCACATGCCTCAGGTGCCACGCTCCAGGAGCCACATAAACAGGCTTCTGGAAAGGCAGGATTCCTCTCAGTTTCTTGGGGAGCAGAGAGTCCAGGAGTGCTACCCAGAGCTGCCCCCACACAGGCCCCGAGGTCCGACCTCACTTCTTACTCCTGTGACCTCGAACGACAAGCTGCCACCTCACCGCGGGCCAGGACGCCCGAGAACCTGGAGCAGCGGGGAGCACGTGTACCCTCTGGAGGTGCTGCGTTGACACCACGGTGAACAAGGCCAACGTGTGGTCTCCTAAATCCTCTGATCCTGCCATAGGGCACACACCACAGATTAAAGAAGAAGAAAAGAAGAGGAGGAAAAATAAACAGAGAGAGCCAGCTGGCTATGCATTTTCAGAAAAGGAGGGAAAAATCTGGGTGGCTTTAGGGGAAACAGAGACAACCAAACAGGAAAAGAATTGAAGAACACACAGACGAAGTGTTACTAATATGCACAGAGACACAACACACGAAAGGTCCATCACTTCAGAAGGTAAACACTGAGAAGGGCATTCTAGGCGGCGAGCAAGTGAAAGCAACAGCCCCGTGCACGTTTACTCCAGGAGGCTAGTAAGGTGTCTCCTTTAAGACACAAGCATTAGAAATAGAAATTGACAGTAAGACAAATGCTGAAACAATATATTAAAAATTGAGACAAAATTCTGACCACATTTTACTTATGCATTTCCTTAGCCACTATAAAAAACAATCGAGACACTTCCAGTTAATATTCGCATCAATCTGAACTTACCACAAGACACCTTAAAATAAAATGATAACATTGGCCAAGGAGTTGGCATCAAGGGCAAAGGGAAGTGTCTCAGCCAGTCAGAAAGTCAACAGCGGCACAGCTGCTCAACCGTTTGGGACAGTGTGATGACTTACAATCTTAGTCGTAACCTTGGAGACATTTTCCTGAGCTTCCATGCCTCAGTGTTCTCAGAAATAAAATGGGAAGGTACTGTCTTATGGCTCTGTTGTGAGAAAATGAAAAATCTAAAATGCGACCATAATTCTAATTAAAATGTAACTTCAAGTGCGGTGCGTGACACCTTCTCATCTTTCAGAACCAATAGAATCTTTTCTTTTGAAAAAAAGAAAGTCTTCTGAAAGTGAACCAAACCCCAAGAAAAAACAATTCAGTTGAGAGAGAAAAAAAAAATGGCTGACCCGGCTTTCAGCTCTATCCCGCTTTTTAATAAAGAGACAGGCAGTCATGTTTTCTATCCTTTACTAAGAACTCGTTTGGGATGTTTTCCCATGCATTGTAAATAAGTTTCAGAATCTAGTGAGTTTAAAGAAACCACGTTTCCTTTACGTGGTATGTTGCTTACAGAAATTGTTCCTGTTACCTGTCGCAGCAGCGTTTGGCCTATTTAAAGTTGCAGGGGTGTGAGAACAGATGGCATTGAGAACAAGGACATGTTCAGGCTGCAAAAAAGACTGCCAAAAGCTGGCTTGAGGTGAATGCTTTAAGAGCGGTGGTGTTTTTCCCTTTGTCTTACTCAAGTGCGCAAGGGGAGTGGGTACTCGGACAGAGCTGTGTCCTGGAGATTTAGTTTGTATCTTTTCCCTCTTTTGTTCTTTAGTGAGAGAAGTGCCAGATACTTCAAATACAGGCTAGCTCAGAAAATCACCTTGAATCAATACAGCGAGCCTCCCTGAGAATGGTAGGTATGGAGTGGGCCGTCCCTACTCTCCTAGGTTTAAAAGAGAAAGGAAGGAGGGAGAGGGAGAAAGCAGAATGGAAAGAAAGGCAGGGGAGCTGTCTCCTTCTGGGTGGCGTGGGGGCAGGTTCACACATCTGGAACAGGATGGTGGTTGGGTCCGGGGAGGCAGATACATGTTGGCACCAGTCCTGAGCCACCACACCCAGCACCTTGGCCTCCATAGGTATCTGGGTACATGAACTGAATTTGCTGCTCCCTAAGAATGGCCATAGCTTGGGGCTGGTCTGGTGGCGTAGTGGTTAAGTTCATGTGCTCCACTTTGGTGGCCCGGGTTAGGGTTAGGATCCTGTGCACAGACCTACACACTGCTCATCAAGCCGTGCTGTGGTGGCATCCCACATACAACACAGAGGAAGATTGGCACAGATGTTAGCTCAGGGATAATCCTCCTCACCAAAAAAAAAAAAAAAATAATGCCATAGCTTGGTGTTCAACCTGATAATGTGTGTGGGCCCCAGGTAGACTGAGTGTGATACTGGAACATTGTTCACTCCCAAGAAACACTGTGAATGGACCAGCTCTGATGGCCCCTTGGTAGCTGCCCCAGCAGGGTGCCCAGCCTCCAGCTCTGCCCCCAGACCCACCCTCCAGGATTTGCTTCACCAGGGAGATTCAACTGCCACTGGTCGGCTTGCCTCCTTGTGCCCCGGCGTGGTATTTTGATGCCAAAGGATTCAGTCACTTGGGCTGGAACTTCCCCCACTGTGCACCTGAGAGTCAACAGTCAGCAAAGAGCTTAACCCTCTGGCCTGGGCCAGTGTGCTGGGAGCCCTTCTGCTTGGCCTTGAAGGGGGCAGGACAGCCCCTGCCCACCCCTTCCACCCCAGCCCACCCCCGCCCTGTGAGGCCACCAGAACAGGGGTGATATTGCCTGAAAAGCCAAGGAATTACCGCCCGGTGCTGGGGACTCTGTCCAGTTTCTGAGTTTTGGACACGACCCACGCTGGCCAGCTTCCGTCTACAGCCCTTCTGCCCGCAGCTCCCCCGAGACCATCCAGCAGCTCACCAAGATCCACAGGGACCCACACGTCCTGTCAAGACAACCGAAATTGAGCACTTCCTGCTCAAGACATCACCAAATGGAGGGGAGGGCGGAGGGGGGAATGAGAGTCTTCCTGTTGCTCTGGAATTGGCGTTTAGAGTCCCAGGTGAAAAGAGGTGCTAAATGCCTCACATTCAAAGAGAGTGACTAGAAGCCAGATGCTGCACCTCAAACCTCCCTGGGCTTCCCCAGAGCGACAGAGTAGGATCCCACATCAACGCCCACCACCGCTGCCTCACCGCTCGTCTTGCATGGGGAGGGGGGCAGGAAGGAGTCGTCTAGGTCAAGAGCCTTGGGCAAGGTGCACAGTGAGAGGTGCTTCCCTCCCTAGGCCCCACTGTCCACTCCTGCCCCAGGGCAAAAGAAATGGGGGGAGGGGCTGCAAGAGGGGAGGGTATCGTCTTACTCCCCAGGTGGACATCTGCTTCGGCTGTGGACCTATAGATCAGCCCCTTTGCCTGCCTGATGAGCCGGAGATGGTGGCAGGGTGTCTGTCCCCAGGGACCCCAACAGTAGGAGGCTGTGTGGTGCACCCAGGGCAGAGCTGAGGGGTGGCAGAGAAGACCTCACTCAGAGAGCCCTCCCACATCAGGGAGCCGTGTGGTCCCTTCTCCCCAACCCCTTCCCACCCAACAGCCTGGAGCATCTCAAAACTGAGTGAGAGAAGTCGGCTGCATTGAATTCTGAATTAGAGATGAGAAGGAGGTTTTCTGGACTGAAAGGGACAAGAGAGTAAAGGAACCTGCCCAGATATGCAAGGGAAAAGCTGTTTGTTTCTTTATTTGTCGGTTTGTTGTGTTTGGTTAGGAACAAATCAAATTTGAAGGTAGTGATTGGAAAAATTAGAACCATTTCATGTGTTCACCTCACTGAGTCGGGACTGCTCAGTGAATGGTTATGCAACCCTGGGTGGGGAGGGGCCTGTGGAAGCCTGGATGAGATAAGCTTCTAGATCCTTTCTCACCCTGAGATGCTAGATTTGATCTTGGCAGGGCATCCATGTGAGAGAGGGCCACACCCCACGCTGGGATTGGGCTGTGCGTGGGCATGTCTGAAGGATGGGGCGATTAGTCAGGCCTGGGCTCCGGTCTGAGTCCTGAGGGGAGGGTGGTGGGAAGGAAAACCTGAAAGAGCCACATGGGTAAGACACTGGAGTAAAAGCATTGCTCTAAAGTCACAGTTATCTGAGTGAAGACTCTGTGCTCAGGATTAAAAGCTTTTTGCCTGGCAGCCACTGCATCTGAAGCTGTGCTGTCCAATACGGAAGCCGCTAGTCATATGTGTCTATTTGAACGTAATTAAAACTTCAATTCTTATATCACGCTAGTCACATTTCAAGTGCTCAGTAATCACATGTGGCTAGTGGCTACTGTACTGAATAGTGAAGATACAGAACATTTCCATCTTTGCAAAAAATTCTCTTAGGCTGTTCTACTTCAAAGAGAAAGCTATTTGCTCCAATGATGGTTCCAATGTTCCCTTTCTCCAAAGAGAAAATGGCCAAGCTGGACTTCGGAGCTATCATATGGTATGCAAAAATTGCACATTCCAAAGGTTAAAGTGACATAACAGAGAGAGGACAAACAGCAGCCCCGTTACTGTAGGGGGCACAGGGAGCCCTGAGCTCACAAAAGTCCGTGAGGCCTGAGTTCTGCTTCAGGAACTTGAGGGCTGCTGCGGAGGTGGCCTCAGGGCCAGGGCACAGCCCAGGCACTTGGCAGGGGCACTGATCCCAGGGAAGTGATGGTAGAGCCTAACAGAGGTGATGGTGGTCCTGAGAGAAGGTGAGAGTCCGTGGAGGGTGGGGTCCCACTATGTCAATCACTTCTCTTCTGGGAACTCTCAGAAAGTGAGTGAGACTTTGAGGAGCAAGAGCCTGGGACGTGTGCATTACAACATCTTGATTTTCTCACCAGGAGCAGGAGATGCGAAGCAGCAGAAGAGGTCTGTTAGTCATCTAATGCTGTGTAACGAATTACGCCAAAATTGAGTGGCCTCACACAATAATTACTTATTACCTCGCAGTTTCCCACCGCGGGTCAGGCATCTGAGATCAAACTGACAGGGTGGTCCTGGCTCAGGCTCTCTCACGAGGCTACAGTCAAGATGTCAGCTGGGCCCCATCACCTGAAGGCTTGACTGGGGCTGGAGGGTCTGCTGCCAAGGCGGCTCACTCGCTCAGCTGGCTAATTGGTGCTGGCTCTTGGTTGGAGGACTTAGTGCTCTCAATGTGGGCCTCTTCACATGGGCTTCCTGAGTGTTCTCACAACACTGCGGCTGGCCTCTCTCAGGAGGAGAGATTCAAGCAGCCAAGGCAGAAGCTGCTGTGCATTTTTCGACCTAGCCTTTGAAGTCACACACCATTACTTCTGCTGTATTCTCTAGTCACACAGACCAGCCTTAATTCAGTGTGGGAAAGAGTTCTACTCTACTCAAGGATGTGAATACTAGGAGGTGAAGTTTATTGGGGGCCAGCTTGGAGGCTGGCTACCATGAGAACTGCATATTATCAGAACGTATTATCAGAAATCTGTCAGTTGCAAGTGACCAAAAGCCAACTCAAATTGTCTCAAGAAAAAAATCAAATAAAAGAAAATGTCTACTAGCACATACAACTGAAGTCTTGATATGGCTTGATAAAGATGTCTGAACAGTGTCTCCAGAGTTCTGTCTCATTCTCAGTTCAGCTTTCCTCTTGTGGCAGCAAGATGGCCACCAGCAGCCCCAGGCTTAGTCTCCAATTTAAAAGAAATGGACTGCCTCTTTCCTATTAGCACCAACAAAAATCCCGGTGGGGCTTTCATTGGCCAGAATACTTATCCCTGAACCAATCACTGTGATCCCTTTCAGCTATGGTGCTCTGATTGGCCAGGCTTAAGTCACGTTCCCATCCCTGGACTGGAGTGCTGTTACCAAAAGAAGGGTGAACAGCACTGGGCTGGCAATAGCAACCACAGTTCACTACAAAAGGACTTCTGTATCTGTCTGCTTTCATAACAGAAAATTATAGCACATCACATTCACTCCCTTATGATGAAGACTGGCAATGCCAAACTTCCAACCCAGAAACGCATCATTGTTTTCCGTTACTCTTCTTACAGAGCCAGAGGTGGACATTCCTCCATGAGAGTGGTTTTGCAGCCCAGTCTAGAGATTTGTCCTGGGTTGACAAGGGTCTGGTATCTCTAACTCTGGATGGTCCTGCAAGGAGCCGCGGCTTTAGTTTATATTGATCACAATACATCACTTCCAGTGTCCTCTAGGGGGTCTCTTTGCCAGGAGAAGGAAGGAGAGTAACTTCCCAGCAAGACCTTAAAGATGTGTGATTAAAACTACTTTTTATTAAAGAGCAATCTGACCTTATATATGTAGGAAATAATAAAAGTAACAGCTCACTGTCCAGAGCCTGGAGGGCTGATTTATGGTATATTCAACCCTTCCAAATACAGACTCTGCTCCCGGGCGGGGAAAAGTTTCTGCAGATCAGATAAAGCACTTATGCAGCTATACATTTAACTGCTCATTTGGAGATTTATTGATTGTCATTGAGCATACAAACATATAGTTCTGGACGCGTTTGATTTTTCCAGTTCCCCAGTCCACAGCAGATAAGAAACAACGAACTGAACAGGGGTGTGGCAGGGAGCTGTTGGAGAGTCACTGTGTTGCCAGCAAAGAAGTTGTCAGTGGTTTGAGTTGCTAAGACTGAAGGGGTCCTGGGTCTTGCTGCTCTTTATTCAACATGGACAGTAGGTAAGGCGCTGGGTAAGCACTTTACCTGTTACGTCTCATTCAATCATGCCAGTAACCCTGTAAGGTCAGGGCTATTGCCTTCCCTATCTCATAGAGGAGAAAGCTGAAGCTTAAGGGTGGTGTCAAAATATTAAGAAAGGGTTATATGTTTTTTTAACACTTAAGTTAAAAAAACTTAGATAACATCGTTTAGAAATGCTTCCTTCAAAAGTGGCTTACCAGAGGCTTCTTAGGGCTCAAAGGGATAAGTGGAAAGTTCACTTACAAGATCTATCTTAGCCTGTAACCAGGCACAATAAGGTGGCTCTGGGGTGCCTTCTAGGCTTGAGGTTCTGTGTTCTTGGAGGCCTGGGCCTCTAAGGTCACAGAGCTTTATAAATGGTTCTGAGGAGGCTGTCTATTGGAACTGCCAGTGTCCCTTTTGGATGCCTTCAGAGTCCCCGGTCAGGCCCAGGAGGCAGAGTCTGGGACAGAGGTTGACCATGCAGTCTCCCTCAGGGCAACTGCTAATAGCGGACGCTGGCATCTCTATGGTGACTGATTCCTATGCCTGCATTTCTCCTGCCCACCTGGCATCCTGGCTGGAAGGAGCCAGGATCCACTCCTACTTTGGGTCCCACAAGCTGCAGCTGCCCTCATCCCCCGCCTGAAGATTACATGGATACATTCAAAGAATTCTTTCTTTGAAGGAGGTAGTCATCTTTGGACTTAAGGTCAGATGCAGGAATTACTGAGGCTCCCACTCTCATTTGCTCCCCTGCCCTTGGTTCAGCTGGTTGAAAGAAGCAGCCATTGGCTTGAATGTTTTCTTAGCCTTGACAAGCAAACAAACGGGAAAAAACCCAGTGTGTGTTTTCTTCTCTCACAGGGCATATTAAGAGGCCCTTCTGGATCCTTCTCAGTGGGGGTGGATATCGTATTGGGAAGGAGAAATGTTTGTCAAGACTGTCAGGAGTCACTGAGATTCTGTGGTTTTCATAGGTAGGGTGTGTGTGAGTGTGCACGTGTGTTCATTCTTGCAGATTTTCACAATCCAATGCAGTCCCCCAAGGCCTAAAAAGCAGCTGAAAGCATCCATGCCTCTTTGAATGCCAGTATCTCCACATAGCTCAGGAATCTCATGGTTTCCTGGAACTCAGATCTATGATGTGAAATGCTTTAGTTTCCGACCCTGGAAATTCTAATACGCCCATTGTTCTTTCTGGCCTGGAACTGACCCTGAGTCCATTCAGCAAACACTTCCTGCGCCAGGCAAGGCAGAGGCATCAAGGAAGAAAATCCAGACATCAGGATTGGGCTTTGAAAAATAGAACTGATTACTGGATTCGAATCCTCCACAGGAACTGAGGGCACGATGTTCTCTTTCAAAGATCTTTCTTTTATTTTCAGACTTTACAAGGTATGAAGATCAAATATACACCCAGAAGGGTGTGGCATTGACTGTGTCAAACAAAACTGCCAAGGAAAGGGCACTGGCTTTCCCCCCGTTCTGTTTTTGCAGCCTTTCACCACCTCTTAGTTTCTCCCCTGCCCCAGATGTCCCCACTGTTAGGACATCCCCTCCCAACAGGGAAAAACAAAACTACGTAATAAACTAATTCAAAGGGAAAGAATTAGGAAGTGTTGTAATGTTTTATGCTGTCCAGAAGCAACAGTTTTAAAGGAAAACCTCTAAAGAGGCGTCACTTTGGAAGAATAAGTTTCTTTTGGGTGGGGGTGGGGGGAGTGCGGGGGTAGGGGGAGCCAAGAGCCATCAAATCATGGAGACTTGGAGAATTTCCTAAATTCTCCTCTCCCTGTAAATTGCCTGGGAGTAAACCACAGTCTTTTCCAGCCTTAGCCCTGACCTGGGTGCTCTAGGAGAGGCACCTGGAAGTCTGTGTCCCAGGTCATTTCTGTGACCAGCTAAGCTCTCACCCACATAACGCTGAAGGTCAAGTGGAGCTGTGAAAGTTGTGGTTCTTAAAGAAAAGACAGATCTGTGTTTGATTCTTGACTCTGTTACTTGACAAGTGGCTTGAGCGTCATCATTTAGCCTCTATGAGTCTCATTTGTAAACTGGATTAATAATCCTGTTTTGCAGAGTAGTTGTGCGGCTTGGAAATCATGCACGTCAAGGCCTGGCACATAGAAGCTCCTCAGATCCAAGGCTGAGTGCTCAGTTAATGATAGTTCTTAATAGCAGTTGAATAAGAATTTGCATATGTCAAATGGTTTTGCATCATTTCAAATGGGTGTCGAGTCTTTTTAAAAAATTTATTTAAATGCTTTCAAACATACATGAAAGTATAGGAAATTGTATAATGCCTCTTCTCTACTCTAGTTTTTACAGACTGCCCTGCCTTCTTGTAATTCTGTTCAGTTTTTAAGTGTTAGGAAATGCAGTGATCCCTATGGTAACCTGTGCTTGGAACTTTTTTAAACCTTCTCAGAGCTGATGCTACCTTTTTTGGGAGGGGGAAAGAGTACACCAGAAAAACCCAGTGTAAGTCAGCACCCCGATGACAGACAAACGACTGTGACACTCCTCAGACAACGGTCTGACCATACAAAATTCGTCATCGCCACTCTGGCCTCTAGGTCCACGAGGAATGTCCACAAACAAGCCCACAGCCTGGAGCACAGTTACTAAGACAGACGTGCTTCCAAAAAGCACAGAGCAACTGGGTGGCCTGAGCGCGGGAGTAGTGTGATAACTGGAAACCCTCAAGCGCACTCGGTCTGCCCGTCCCTCCAGCCGCGCTGCTCGTTTTATGCAGGAAACTGGCAGAGCAGCTCCTCCTCAGGGTGAAGAGAGAAACCCAGCGAGTTTGAAACCCTGGGCCTGGGGTGCTGGGGGCAAGGTCTGCCGGCCAGAGTGCCACCGACATGCACAACTTCTTTCCTATGGACCTCTGGATATGAGCACGTCCACGAGGTGACATGCAGTCCTGTCGTTAGTCCTGGGCTGGTCGTTCTTGCATCATCAGTCTGATACACTAACACCCCCAGTGAGGGCTCACAACTCCTAATGTTTATTTATTCAAAAGTTATCCACTGAATGGAAAGCAGATCAGCCTAACAAAGAACGACCCTAGTCCAAACAAACAAAATATAGACAGGAAGGAAAACAAAACAGTGTAGTTCGGGGCTCAGCCGTGCTGACTGTTCGAGCAGAAGTCAAAGTTCAGTCTCCCGCCTCTGCGGCCAGAACCAGGCGAACCGGGCTCGTGTCTCTGTCGGGGAGGCTCTGGCCGCGGGCGCGGGGGGCCGCTGGGGGAGGCTCGGCCGCGGGCGCGGGGGGCCGCTGGGGGAGGCTCGGCCGCGGGCGCGGGGGGCCGCTGGGGGAGGCTCTGGCCGCGGGCGCGGGGGGCCGCTGGGGGAGGCTCGGCCGCGGGCGCGGGAAGGCGGCTGGGGAGGCTCGGCCGCAGGAGGGCGGCGGCCGCGCTCTGGGAGCCTCGTTGGTGTGGTGGTTTTGTTCTCGCCTCAGGAACTCGCTAGAAAGCCTCCGGGGACCTCACACGTCGGTAAGGCACGGGTCCCGCCGCTGACCGCCCACGCCTGCCCGGCCTTCTAGAAGGGAAGGCGCTCCCACAGTGGGGGCGCGGCTTACTGTGCCCTCCCCCCGGAGGGCTGCGGGGCACATGCTCCTGCGGGGTCGCTGCCCGCCCCGCTGACCCCGGGTGCTAATGGTCCCGGAAACGATGCGCTGTGACTACAGAGTGAGGAGACCCTCTCCAGAGACAGACCTGGAACTCTGTTTTGTCACTTGTTAGTCACACTGGGCATGCGACGCGCTTGGAACACCTCGGGGACAGACAGGTCAAAAAAGAGTCACTTTCTACTTAAAGGACTATAAAACCTGTTACTCATGATTGAGAGCAGGGAGGGGGAGGGGAGGAAACAGCTGAGGAGAGGAGGGAAGGAACCAAGGGGGCAGTTGGCCCAAGTCACAAATTCAGCGGGAGATCCAGCTCCCAATTCACATTAGTTTAAACCAAAAACATTTCCTCCTTGGCTGAGACAGTTTACTTTCCTTGGGATAAGCTTTCCGTTCATTCTGAGGTGAGGAGGGCTAATAAGTTGGTTACGGAAGGGGTTTCCTTTAAATTGTGGAAAATCTTGGGGAGAGACTCCCTGATAGTCTTCGAAGCTCTTATGTCTTAACTTCATAGAGTTCACCTTTCCATATTCTGTCCCCATAATGACGTGACTTTTTCTCGTCATCTTCCATTTTAAAGTTGTTTTATTCACTATAAATCATCTCATCACAATATCTGTTATTTCCCCAAGGGAAGGAAAACATTAGAGAAAATGGGGGATAGAAATGTCACCATTATTCCACTCCTCCCCCGACTCTGTCAGCAGCCACAGGACCAAACACAATGCACCTTCCACACTGCTTAGCACAGTGGACAGCACCATACCAAAGAGCTTGTCGGGGTAATTCAGGCAACGGCAGCTTCCACCTGAAGTATCTGGACAAGTGCCCACAGCCGCTGGCTGCCCACGGCTTCTGGGAAAATAAATGCCTCCCAGCGGTGACTTTCTGTTCTCTTCTGTGTGAATGAAAGTCACACTCCTGGAAACTGCTTGCCCACATTTGGTAGGTCATTCCTCCCTCGAAGGGATCTGAGTAAGGAGTCGGAGAAAAGGCCTCTTCCCTCCCAAGCTGGCCCAAACGTCTCTCTTCTGGGCCACCTGGCCCCTCCGCCTCCTGCCTTTGTACAGCTGGTGTTGACATCAGGTTAATTACAGGTCCTGTGTTTACACGCCAATCTCCTGAAAGGCAGGCAGCAAGTTAGCTGCGCAGAGCCAGGTTGGAAAGCTCATTTCATGCACTTGTCCTTACGTCTGCATTGGCCTTTCCAAACGCTGACTGGTGGATGATTCACACATGTCCCCAGGGGACAGGCAACTAGTATCGTTCCCAATTCGTCAATGAAGAAATGGGCACCTGGTGGAAGCTGCCACTCCAGGGCCACACAGCAAGCCTGTCAGCCACAGAGCCAAACAGTCCTCATGCGGCCAGATTCCTGTTTCCCTGCTCCCTCCCTGGGCAGCTCTACCTCCTCTGAATAGCAGGTACTCTTGGGGTATCTCAAAACTTGACAAAAGGAAAAAACAGTAAACAGTGCACATTTTAGAAAAGCAGCGCTGGTTGAGTGCTTTCCAAAGCCTCTAGCTCTGTGTCAGAATTATTGAGGGCCAGCCTTTTGGTGCAGTATGGGAAAGGAATTTATGAGGGCACTATGGGAACAGAGCTTCATGAGGGCAACATGGGATTGGCGCTTCATGAAGGCAACATGGGATTGGAGCTTCATGAGGGCAATATGGGAACAGAGCTTCATGAGGGCAATATGGGAACAGAGCTTCATGAGGGCAATATGGGAATGGAGCTTCATGAGGGCAGGAATGTTGATGTTTTCTTGTCTGCTGTATCCACAGTGCCTGGACCTGTGCCTGGCTCACAGTAGGGGCTCAATAAATACCAGATGAAAGAGGAATGAACCTCGACTATGTTCTGTGGGCCTTCATGCCAACAGCTGGGTCTTGGCTGGCTGGTGCCTTTGTGAGCCTCCTTACCTACCTCAGTGATAAAGGTCATTTCGATAGGCTTTTGGTTGAGCTTGTCTGAGGAAATCACAGAACATCTCATCTAGAATGGCCTGTATGCTGCAGATGAAGAAACTCAAATATATGGAGGTAAAATGATTTGTTCAAACTCCTTCTGCTGAGACAGAACCTCCACTGACTTACTACCTGCTATGGACTGAAATGTGTCCTCCCAAA
This sequence comes from Equus caballus, assembly GCF_041296265.1. Taxonomy (NCBI): domain Eukaryota; kingdom Metazoa; phylum Chordata; class Mammalia; order Perissodactyla; family Equidae; genus Equus; species Equus caballus. The sequence continues at coordinate 9,945,453 of NC_091702.1, read as the reverse complement.
ATGCATACGCTGAAGCCCTAACCCCTCGTGTGACGGTCTTTGAAGCGGGGCCTTTGAATGGGGCCCTCATGTTCTCTGTCTTCTCTCTGTGTCTGTCTCTGACAGAGTGAGAAGATGGCCATTTGCAAACCAGGAGGAGAGGCTTCACCAGAATCTGCCCATGCTGGCACCCTGATCTTGGACTTCCGGCGTCCAGAACTGTGAGAAATTTCTGTTGTTCAAGCCCCCCAGTCCATGGTATTTTGTTACGACAGCCCAAGCTGACCAAGACAATACCACACAATGGCTTTTCTGATACAACTTTGTCTCAGGGTTAAGCTATAGCCATAGCCACGCTGGTCACCCTGCCGCAGGTCCTGGACAGAAGAACCTTTGTGGAGAGGATTTAGAAACTACAGAGAAAGCCGTGTCCTCACTACTGTGCCGTCAGTTCTGGAAACCGAGTGGATACACAGTTTCTTGTTGGGCGTTCAGGTGAAGAGCAGGCATTGTGAAGACTCTAAGCTGTCTTGGCAAATGAGCCTTTCTAAGGGGTAGCTCTCCTAGTTAGAGGGCATTTTGTTTCTGAAACAATCTCGGTGGATGTATGAATGGGAATCGTAACATCACTCCTCATTCCACATGTTGGGGAGAATGTGTTTCTCTCTTCCTCCCCCTGCCACCAGGCAACTTAAGTTACTTCTGGGAAGATTCTTATGTCCTGCACAGAAAATCTAGGGCAGGCAGATGGATGTTTGATAGTCTGTAAGAAAATATATTGGAGAATCTTAAATGGGACAGAATTCTAGCAGTACCTTTTTTCAAAAATCTCATACATTTCTTAAATGCAAATATATAGTTCATTTCTCTTTGAAGGGTAATTTATAAAAAGTCTGGAAAATATATGCTGTGAAAGGAGGAGCATCTTAAATCCTTCAGATCAATTTGGTCCTTAGATCTTAGAAATCACATGATTCAAACAAACTTTGCATGACTCTGGTCACCCCCAATTCGTCGTTGTACTTTCTTCCCAGCTTTGGGGAAGGCATCTGCTCAAATGCCCTGGTCTGGAGGGGTCAGGGCTTCTTTGCACAGCCTCAGAGTGAGGGTCCTGTGTGGCTATCTGGCCCTTCTGCTAAGTGTTAATATTTGGCAGTTCTCGCTTATAGAGCAAGGGCCTGAGGTTAAGCCGCTTGGCAGACCTGGAAAAGTTCTCTTGAACCTCGTGCCGCTGGTTCTGACCTGCACATGATAACCCCGTCCCGCCACATTCTTCCACAGAGTCAGAAGTTCACAGAGGTCCCTGGGCTGGCTGAGATCAGAGCAGGACACTCTATGAAAGACTACCAAGAGTGAATTCCCTCGAGGTGGTATGTCTGGCGCAGAAGAAGTAGGACACTGGGACAAATGAGGCTGTCTTTGGACAGATAGCCCTGCAATGGCTATTTTCTCTGGTGTCTTCAGATCTGGAGGATCATGCCCAGGGGTGACTTGAAAATTTCCCTATGGGACACCCATCCAGCTAGAAGTAGAGGCCAGCCTGAAGACTTATCTTTGAAGCTGCACTTTCAATAGCACTTTAAGCTTGAGAAAATGTTAATCGTCCTTTTAAAGAGTTGGGGAAGATGACTGTGATGGGGATTAAGAGGGTCTAAGCCCCAAAAGCCACCCCCTTGGCATGGCACTGAAGCATGAAGGACTAGATGCAGTTTCTATATAAGAAACTGGGCAGCAGATTTCTCTAAGAATTCTGAGAAATGCATTCTTTGGCAATTCAGACAAGTATACTTCATGTATTTAATTAATCAGGACTGAGAAATATTTTCCAATGGGAAAGTTCACATGGTTTCCCCTGTATCTCCCAGAATATATATGTCCAGAAAGCTCAAATGACATTGTCATGTCTTCTTGGCGCCAAGCCAGTGAGTGGGAGCAGCAAGAAAAGTTTATACCAACAGTCATTACTCAAGTTTCCCACATGGCTGAACCTAATTAATTAGGCCTAGCCAAACCTGCCCGCCACACCCGCGGCCCAGCCGCACAACCCCGGAGGGTTCAGACACGCCCCTTCGACAAACCCTCGCTTATCGCGGCCTGTGTTCAGCGAGCCACCTCTGCAGAGGTGCTTCCTGACAGAACTTCCTCAGAACAGAGTGCTTCATAAACTGGAGGTCAAAGGCCTTGGTTTTATTCCTCATTAAAGAATATCTCGCCATTCTCTTGATAGTCATAGTGATGGTGCTTGACACTCTTCAGACCACTTTACAAATACTAATATCTACTCCACTTTGACCCATAGTTGGCCCAGAACCAAGGATAATGTAATTATTTCTCTTCAGGCACAAATCAAAGAACTGGATAGTTTCTTCCAGCTCCATTTGTTTTTCTTGACATTGGTGTGAGCCTTGTTTTCTCTTCAAAGCCTGTAAAATATTCTCAGAATGTGTTAGAAATTCTTCTGAGTCCCCAACCCCTGCTTTCTTGGAGGGCTCTGGAAAGTTGTTCCAGAGCAAACTCACAGCCATGGGTACCAAGGGTACCCTTAAACCCAGAGTTTCGTTCAACATATGCATTGAGTGCTGATTGGGCGCCAGGAACTGTTCAAAGTGTGGGGTGAACAGCACAGTCCATCACACTTCCTGTTTTGTCCCAAGGCTCACCACCTTGTGGGGAGCGGGGTGGGGGACAGCAAACAAAAGACAAAGAAGCAAAGTAATTTCTGAGAGACCAGTGATAGTGAGACAACGCAAAGGATGATGGGCCGGAGAGCAACTGGGGATGCACTTTGGATGGCCAGGGAAGCTTTGCTGAGCGAGTGACATTTGAGCTGAGACCTGAATGATAATATTATACTAATTGTGTCCTGTTCTTTTAGATATGCCTCTCTATTTTTAAAGCAATTCCACAAAGACATAAACTCCAATAGAGCAAAGAGATTGATTAGGAAAGCATTGTCCTCTCATACTTTTTTTTGAGTTGGAGGAGGTATGCGAGGAATGCTGGTAAATTGGTTCAGTCCCTAAGGAGGTCAACATTGCAATATCTGTCAGAACTTAAAATGCACTGTCCTTCGACCCAACAACCCTGCTTGTAGGAATTTAATGGATAGAAATAATGGCACAAATGCAAGGTTATACATACACATATATATATAAGGATATTCACCACGGGCTAGCTTGTAGTAGCGAAAGACTGCCAACAGCCCAAAAGTTCATCTCTAGAGGACCGGCTAAGTGAATTACGGAACATCCATATGAGAGAACACTTTTCAGTCAATAAGAAAAATGAGGTTGAGCTCCAGGAGAAATTAAGTGGAAAAAAGGAAGGTGTAAGAACTATGTGTTCAATATGCTATCACCTTTGAAAATATATATACAGTCCTATGTTGCTTAATGACAGGGATATGTTCTGAGAAATGTGTCGTTAGGCGATCGCATTGTTGTGTGAACGTCGTAGAGTGTGCTTACACAAACCTAGATGGTACAGCCTACCACACACCAAGGCTGTATGGTACTAATCTTACGCAGTCCATCTTGACTGAAACGCCGTTATGCATATATTATTATATAACGCCGTTATGAGCGCATGACTGGATCCACATACATACTATCTTTGGAAGGATAGACAAGAAACTGATAGCAGTTTTTGCCTCAGTAGGGGTTAGGAGAGAATTAGGGAAACTCTGTATAATTCTTTTGTAATGTTTGCATTTTTTACGTTGTGAAGACTTAGCTATTTAATAAATGTGTTTTGAAAAATAAAGCTTTGCAATATAAATAATCATGTATGTAATTTTCATACAAAGTTCTTTTCATGTGTACTTATAAATCACAGTTCCAGCCAGAAGGAATTTTAAGTGTTAAAAGGAGAAAAGCTCCTAAAATCAGTTGTGTAGTCGCCTTCTTGGCTGGCTCAACATGTGGGCGTTTCTCAGCCGGGGTTTCGGTGTGGTCTTTGTAAGTGTGAGTTTAAGAAACGTTTCAGGAAAGGCATTTTCTCTCAGGATGAACATCTATTTTGGAAGACAGTTCACTCATTTCTAACCTATTCAAAGATCTGAACAACTTACCTGACCAATTTTCAAATAGAGAATTGAAAAAAGATGACTTTTCCTGAAAAATACTTTTAAGGCATATATGATATTATAATTTTCCGAGTTAGAACAGGTCGTGGCTTCTAAGAATGAACTTGTTCCAGCAGGAATGTTTTTCTTAGCTCTCACAGCTATTTCATGTTCTGGTCCATTTATGATTATGGACTGATAAGAGCCTTCAGCTACCAGTAAAATTTTAAGAAGTACGACGGAAAGCAAGTGTTTTGCAGATGTCTGTGTTCGAGCACACATATATGTGTGGCTCCCTGCGGTGCTGTGCCAGGGAGGGGCAGCAATAACGCTTGTGACATCACTCTTCATGGGTGTAAAATCTGCCCTGTGCTCAGTAAATCATTTATGCATATAAAAGTTTTATTTAATAGAAAATTTGCCGTTGATAATCTGAAATAGCCATGGAAATGACATTCAGTATCTATTTAAGAAATGCATTAAATATGTATCTAGTAGACTTGTGAAGGATTAACTTGCTTGTAGGCAAAATTTGCATCAGCTACATGGCGAAAGTGAGAATCCACGCAGGGGCAGAGCGTGGGGAACTGGCAGAGTGGCCTGAGGTTTGAGTTCCAGTAGGGCTGCAGGAAAGAGAAGTGGCTCATGAGAACAAGCCGTGGTAACACTCCAGACAACAGGTGCATGTGGAGCTGAGTCAGAGAGCACGACCTGACCAAGGAGGGGCAAAGAGGACAGAAGCTGCTCACCAGCAACACGTGGATGGCAGCTCTGAATGCTCCATTCAAGAAGTGACTACCGTCCATTTTTGGCAGTCTCCTCCCTCTGTGAAGCTGGTACAGATGAAAAGTGTTTCAGAACACTCACTCACAGGCCCCTGGTCTTACAGGGCAGCACGAGCCCCAGGGGAGAAAGCCAGAGTCAATACTGCAGGAAGATTTTCCAGGCGGCAGGCCTGTTATCCATGCCGGCAGAACCTGATCACAGGGGAGGAAGTTATTAAAAAGTGGGTCACTGGAGAGGGCTGGGCTACCTCCGGATCAGGGTCCCTTGTCCTGATGATCAGGTTTCAGGGAAGGCTTTTGTGGCCCTTGACGACACACACCCTCTGGTATTCTTGGAGGTGGGAGGGAAAGGGCTGTGGTATGAACACTGGCTAGTGGAGGTGAAGTGTGAGAGCGACACGTGTGAATAACCTTGGATCTCGACTCGTCTTTTCCACCTTCTATTTTTGAGATCTGTCTTCGGAGTCGCGCAGCCTGAAGTCAGATGACTCTCTCTTCATGAAGCATATTATGTCTCTAAGGTCAAGGTCTTGAGTATGAACGATTTAAGCTGTCGGTTGATTATTTCTTACTTTGTCTTAGAATCATGGAGTTAGATGAGGTAGTAGAGATCTGACCCCTTCATTTTACAGATGAGGAAACTGAGGCCAGAAGGGTCAAGTAACTTGGATAAAACTGTCAGAAAAGCTGGGACTACAATTTAGGTTTTCTTTTTCTAAGCAGAGTCCTTTGCTATTTGAAAAGTAAGATTAATTTCCTACTTTCCCATTCTACAACACCTCTATTCACTGTTTAAACTGTGTGGTCTATTTCCCTGTCCCAGAGAGAAGTGAGTATATTGATTCAGCAGGAATTTTCTGAGAGCTGAGCTGAGAGGCAGGGAGGAGGAAGCGGGGAAGAAAGAGAGAGAGAAACAGCAAGAATGCAAACCTATGTATAAAGGCCTACAAAGCTTAATGTGACCCAAGGAATCTTAATTGACAAATACTGCCCAGTTTAACAGCCCCTGAGACCTCTAAACTGCCACCTGCTCCGACATGTGAAATGCAGGAGGCGGGGTGAGCCGCTATCTCGAGGGAGCCATGCTTGCTGCAGGACCACGCACCCTCAGCTGCCTGAGGTCCTGACTCGGTCTGGGTTCTGTTGCAGGTAATGTTCATGTGGTGCCAAGTGGAAAGGGATTTGGCATTTTCTAGCTCAATAAGTCTAAACAAAGCACACAATCTGGCATTAAGTAGATTGTGTTTTACCAGAATTTTCCAGTCCTGCAGCCTGTATTGATCAAATCAACTAAATTATTGCCACTCTGTGAAAAAACACAATTAGAAAACCCAGCGCCTTACCTTATACCTCCTCATGTGACACATCTCCTCGTGTGACACATTTCCTGGTGATGGTGAAATACCCCATCCTGCTGAGTCACAGTAATTTCCTCCCTCCCTCACTTGGGGTGGGTCTGTGATGCACAGTGACACTTTGGGGACATATACTGACATATTTTTATGTGGCTGATTTATCTTAGTTAATCTTAAATTAACCTTTTTCCTCAAGATAACGCAAATCTTGTGGTTCTTCTGCACTTCTGCACCCACTCACTCAACAAATATTATTTATTGAGTGTTCACGACCCCTGATTTCTAAAAAAGGTACAGAGATACCATCACGGAGCTCACAGGCTAGTGGTGGAGACGTACTTCCAAAGAAATGATAACAGTGTGGTGTGGTGAGGCACACTGTGTCCAGGTGGTAATCAGTCTGCCAGAAGGCCACAAGCCCTGCTCTGTTTTCCTTGCCAGTTCATCTCTGTGCTCCTTGACCTCCATCCTTGCAGGCAGCCCTCACATTGATGCCCCCCATTTGAAAGGGGACCAGTGTGAGAGACAGGAAAGGCCCCACAGCCCGCCTCCTTCATTTCACCTCCATTTGTATCCCAGTGACTTGCTTTCACAGGCAGGTGTGCAGTGGCTTTAAGTTAACATCTCAAGATTAGGGTGCAAACAACAATCAGTTGATATGAAGGACAAAAATATTGGAACATCTATTTACATTCATTTTTGTCTAAACATTTTCAAGAAAAATCTTGTTGCCCCAACTTTTTTATCCCTGAGGAAGATTTGCTCTGAGCTAACATCCATTGCCAATCTTCTTCTTTTTGTCTGTGAGCTGCTGCCACAGCATGGCCACTGACAGTCAGGTGGTGTAGGTCTGCGCCTGGGAATCGAACCCAGGCTACCAAAGTGGAGTGTGCTAAACTTAGCCACTAGGCCACCGGGGCTGGCTCTCCCTACCTTTTAACTTTTATAGCACTGGCACCCTCAGTAGGCCTGTCTGTTGGATGGACACATGTCATGTACAGTAGGCATGGTATCCTCAGGAAAAAGTGACGGCTTAGAGCAGAGGGAGGCATCTGCCCTCTTTTCCCTTTTGGAGTATTGCAACATACTGCAGGTTATCTGTGCTTGGCCGAGTGGATTTAAGGGTCGTATCATCCTATATCTACAGTCGGCAAACTGTGGCCATGACCAAGTCCAGCCTGATGTCTGCTTTGTAAATAAAGTTTTATTTACACAGCTCTGCTCATTGGCTCACCTGTCGCCTCTGGCTGCTTTCAGACAGAGACTGTCTGGCCTGAAAAACCTAAAATATTTACTATCAAGCCCTTTATAGAAAACATTTGCCAAAACCGCCCTTTCTAAATAACTCAATTTTGTAAAATTTTATAAGATGGAGATATAGGATTGTGACCATGAAAATCTTCATATCACACCTAGGTTCACTGGCATCTCATGATAAAGTTCTTAAATTTTTTTTTTTGTTTAAGATTGGCACCTGAGCTAACAACTGTTGCCAATCTTCTTTTTGTTTTCTGCTTTTTCTCCCCAAATACCCCCAGTTCATAGTCGTATATTTTAGTTGTGAGTCCTTTGAGTTGTGGCATGTGGGATGCTGCCTCGGCATGGCTTGATGAGCGGTGCCATGTCCACGCCCAGGATCCAAACCAGTGAAACCCTGGGCCGCTGAAGCGGAGGGCACGAAATTAACCATTCAGCCACCGGGCTGGCCCCAAGAAAAGTAAAATTAAAGATGAGCCATGCCTTATTATTTTATGAAAATACTAATGTTTCAAAGTTGCTGACCTTTTTTTCTGATGACAAATAGCATACTCTAGTGACCTAAAAGATTTTTGAAAACAAAACAAACCCCTACACATTTAAACTGTCTTTTCAAGTGAGACTGCCTTTTCACTTTTAAACAATGTGCGAGAAAGGCTTATGTATTTCACAAGAAACCTACTATGGAAAGAGCATTTTGAAAAAGAATGTTTTGATGTGTTTCCATTTTAAGTGATTCTGTTTCTAAAAATATGTATAAATATATCACAAAAAAATGTTTATATGTGCATTCTTAGAAACACTTGGAAGCAGAATTTTCCTGTTTAAAAGCCGTCTAAATGAAGAGTTTCAGTGAAATTTGAAGCCCTATGTTAAAAATATAAAAATACAACACTTTGCTATTAGTTTGGAAAAATGATTGACTTTAGAAAATAAGATTGTTTACTAACTGAATTTCAACAGAAATCTTTGTCTAAGGAGGTCAAGAACGAAACAATGAGGACGGTGATTTAGTAAGTGACGGACTTCTTCCACGTGGATGGAAGTATCTTTGTGATATACTTTTTACAGCTACTATTATAATTTTTTTAGTGAGAACAAAAAATATTTGCATACATTTACTAAATATAAAAGCACTACAATTCTGGCTTTAAAAATTTTTTTATCTTTTATATTATTTACTTTGTCTTTTTATATTCATTTTATTTTCATGTCTGTTTTATAATGTAAATCATTTATTAGTGGAGAAGATATATATATATAATTTTGAATAAATAAGTATACGTGCATTGGGGTGTACACCCCGAATATCTTGCATAATAGGAATGTATCATCAGAATGTTTGCAGACCACTGATTTTGAGAGTGAACTGGGAATTTAGCAGACAGGTTTAAATAGGGCTCTGCCACTCACTGGCTATATTCTCTTGATCAAAATGATCTATTATAGGCCTTATTTCCCAACTGTAAACTGAGATAAGGCTGGTAAGGCACTTCGTATGGAGCTGAGCACATAGCAGATGTTCCATAAACATCACTCAATATTATTATTATACCTAAATACTTCCAAGTTCTCCAGCTTTCCAGGGTCAACCTTTTCTTTAACATTTCAATAAAATTTCCTCCCATCTCACATATTTACGTGAAGGCCAGCATATGCCCCTGAATTTCCATAGAGAGTGCGTCAATTCTTCTCGTGGTGACATTTTCCTGGTGGTTGCCTGATGTCTTTCTCCTGACTCAGTTGTCTATCACCTGGAGGCTTCTGTCCTGGTTCCTTCTCCATATGATGCCAAGTGCGGACATAATCTCCGTTTGAGCATTCCTTAGGGCTCAAGGCCATTGTAAGACTTAAGACTGTGGATAACACGGGGTAAATACAGTTCAGAAGAGGAAACATCTTAATAATAAGTCAGCATTATTATTGTGTTAAATGTTTTGCATGAATTCTCCTTTAATCCTTATATTGCCCATGAATTTATTTATTATAAGAAAACTGAGATTTAGCGATGCTAACCTGCTCAAGTTATCCAGATGGAGATAATGAGGTGAGGATTCCAACCTAAGTAATCTAACCAGAGTCTTTGTTCTTAATATCAGTCCATTAGGAAGGCCAAAGTATCACATTAAAAGTAGCTCCCCTTAGAATCTGGAATTTTCACAGACCTGACAGTAGTATATCCAGCTTTAAGTCAGTTTGTAAGCTTTCTGAAACAATTTTTTTGCTTCCATAGCCATTTGATCTTTAAGTAAATGGATACCTAGGATCTTTGCAAAATAGACTGAAAAACTTTCCCAAGGAGTGCCCTTTAATGCAATCCCTTGATTTAACCTTGAAAAACAATATGTATGTGAATTAATAAGGGGAAACCTCATTTAAAATGGAGTCAGGAGGCAGGAAGGGGGAGCTCCCACACAGTACCACTCAAGGTCAACTGCAGGAAAGATAGTCAATTACAGATCCCGGCAGAAGCTATCAACAGGAAAGAATCCTCAGTTATAGGAAAAAATGTACATTGCATCCAAACAGAAATCGACTACCCCGGCAACTCAGCCAATGAGAAACCATCACCACCTGAACTCTCGCTTTTCTCCTATGGACTTTCCTTCAAAACAACTAGTCCTAATTTCCTTTTTCTCTATAAAATAACGTTCCTCTCCCTTGTTTGTTGGACTTGCCTATGGTCCACCATAGCAGGTGCATCCTAAATTGCAATTCTTTGGCTATTCCTGAGTAAACTTTATTTTGCTGGTAAAATAATTGGCTGTTTTATTTTGAAGGTTGACATGTGTGACAGGTAATTGTTGGTTTCTCTCTCCAACAGCCATTTTCCTTTTTCCTAACAAAACCACAGTCTTGTTCAGGTATGGGCGACCACTTGCTTAACAGATCCCTCCCCTGCCTTAGTGAGTAAGTGTTGGTTACTCCAAATCATTCAGTGATTCTGTCCCCCTTGCCAGGGATTGGTTTAGAAGGCATGTTCATGTGATGCAACCCAGGACGGTAAGACAAAAAAGGCAGTCCACTCGGGTGCTTTTGTAAGGTTTTACTAACTCTCAAAAGGAAAAAAAAAAAAGGCACTAGATGAGAATCATCGCTTCCTACTTTTGGATGTTGCAAATGAGAACCACTATTTGGGGCCAGAGCAGTCATCTTGTAATCATGAGGGGAAAACCAAAAGAATCATATGGAACCCTTGCAAATGTTGCACTTCTGAATTAATCAGTGTTGGAATAACCTGTTCTGGATTTCTGTTATGAGAGGTAAAGAATTCAATATGTTCGTTATGATTTAAAATGCCTTCATGTATTTTTACCAAAACAATCTGATTACCCTGACCCTCTCCACAAGACTCTCTGGAGGAAGGTACACCAGAGAAAAGCAAAGCTGACCAAGTGGATGTCTCTTCCTTCAAAGCAAAGCTCCAAACGCCGTCTTCTAGTAAGACGTTCCTGATCATGGAAAAAGCAGCAGCTGGTTAGGAGTGACGTTATTCTTAACAAGGTTTGAGACTTGAACAGTCTCCACAAAAGACAAGGGTTTCTAATATTTCTTCATCACTAGGGGCTGAAGGAAACCCTGCACCTTGCCAACTTAAAGAAAGCTACTTTATACCCTGGAGCACAGTGCCTATCAAGGAGGAATTCCAAGGGTCCTACAAGTTAGTCAACAAATGTTTTCTAAGTAGCTGTGTACTCTGTTCCTATGTAAGAACAACAGATCACCCAAAGTAAACCCACTATTAGACAATCTCAATGCTACAATTTTTCATCCCTACATCTTCTTCACCAACCAATTCTCTAAAGCAATTTGCTTTCTCCGTCTTTCATGAGGACTAAGCTATCCAACTAACTACAGCGCTTGCCTTTATTCGGTACTGAAATACCCTAGAAGACTTAAGTGAGGTTTGTCTTCAGCATGTATACACACCACCCTTGGAAAGCCACTGGTAGTATACTGTCTTGGAAATTCATATAACCTTTAAAATTTCTAACAAGCACTGGCATTTTTCATATTTGTAGTGCTCTTTTTGATTACTAATTTACATTAAAACAGCTTCCTGATGATTCTTCAATTTCTATTATATTTACTACTTATGTTAGCTTCGTATTGCTGCTGTTATAAATCACCACAAAATTAGTGGCTTAAAACAACACAAATTTATTATCTTACAGTTCTGTAGGTCAGAAGGTCCTAAAATCAAGGTGTCATTAGGGATGCGTTCCTTCTCAGGCTGTAGGGGAGACTGTTTCCTTACCTTTTCTAGCTCCTAGAGGCCACCTGCATTCCTTGGCTTATGGCTTCATCCTCCAACTTCAAACAGCAGAAGAGCCTCTTCCAGTCTCTCTCTGACCTTCTGCCTCCCTCTTATAAGGACCTTTGTGATTACACTGGGCCCCCTAGGATAATCCAGCATAATCTCCCCATCTCAAGACCCTTAATTTAATCACATCTGCAAGGCCTCTTTTGCCATGTAACATATTCACAGGTTCCTGGGATTAGGCCTTGGATATCTTTGGGGCCATTATTCAGTCTACCACACTACTACTTCTATTATTACTACCACTGGCTAAAATTCTATTGTATACCATGAGCCAGGCACTGTGCTAACCGCTTTACATTCTTTATCTCAGTTAGTCCACAAGCTGCAAAGTAACTTTCTCAGATAGGCTTTTGACTAAGCCATTGCTTTCTGATAAATTATAATAATCCATCACAAAATCAAGTAATGATAATTCACAGAATCTGCATTCCTGCTTCTATCTAGCACTGACTTTTATAGGCCTACATGTTAATAATAAATAAGACTACAAATTTTATTTTTGAAAAATGTAGCCATATGGATAGAAATTTGCATTTAGGAGAAATTTAGCTACATGTGAGAGTGGCTGGAACTAAGGCTTGTAGTCACTGGTTCAGTTAGCTTAGATCATTGAGACCAAGGCTAATTAGAGTTACAGGTGCTACGCCTAAGTGGAACAGTTCACTGCAAGGAGTTTAGAAATTAATTAATTAAACCCTTGACCAAGATACTATGAAATGCAAAACTTCAAGTAGGGCCTTTGTGAGAAAAGTGTGGGTTAATGCCCCAAATCCACCACTACTATTCAAAAACTAATTTATAAACTGATGATTGCACAAGAATTTCATATTAGCATTGAACAGTCCAGCATTATCATATAGTTAAGTCACATCTGTTTACTCTTGCCACTCAAACCTGTGAGATGCAGCCCTTAATGTCCTGGGGACACTGAAGTGCCGCTGACGTATCTGAACAGAAGGCCCACCAAGTAAAATATGGCACCTAAGACTTGCTAAGTATTACAACGTTAGAGGCTCTTGAACACTGGGCTGAGCCTCTTAGCTGTCTGATTTGATTAAGGCTATTTTAAGATTGGATATAATTAAGGAGATATACATAGTTATAAAAACTTGAATATAGAAACAATCTAGCCCAGTGGTTTCCAGCCTGCTGGCTATAAACTCTAGCAGCATATGGGAGTTACTGTAAGAGCTCAGTGATCCGAGCACCAAATGTTGTCTGTAGACTAAGTATGTCCTACACATCAAATGTAGATATTGTTGTGATGAGTAATACAAACTTATTTAAAAGGATCACTGAATTCGTAGCAGCTTTGGTCATTTTGCTAATCATTAGGTACTTAAATACAATTAAGGCTGTGAAATTCTGACATCCTCAACTGTGGTTGGGCATCTCTGCTTTAGCTTGGAAAACTTAGCAAAGTGTTCATGAAACATTTCTATCACAAAAACACTTCTTTCATCTAAGATAAAAACTTTAAGAGTTGCCACCTGACAGTTCTATTCAGAAGTTAGTCTCCCAAAAGATATGCTGAGTGAGTTGAGCAATAAAATAAGGCTAACTAATAATGCTGATGAAAGCTTTCGATAGCATCTTTCTCTTTCTATGATGCTAGATTATGAGTAAGGTTAGCAAGGTAAAGAAGGTAAAAAGTACTGTTTCATTGCATTTTTTAACTTGCCTGCAGAAAGACTAACTAAATCAATAAACAAGATAGGTCTGTTTTTAAAACTCGACACTATCTTTTCTAAGGAAAATCTACCTGGTTTTAATTTGTAAATAAATACAATCAGTTTGTACAACACTTTACAAAAATTTTTGCATTGTAGGGTCTCAAAGTTGGAACAGCCTTATTTATAGCATTTTTTAAAAAAACCCTCCATTTCAAACATGAGAAAACTAACCACATGAAAGGTTAAATCATTTGTCCAAGATTATAGAAATAGAAGAGCTTAAGTTATTTTAAAAAATCGCAACAGCAACAAGTGATGTGGATTAGACTTTAGAACAGCGCTATACAAAATTTTCTAAATGGATTTTGACTGATCCCAATTAAGGAAAACCAGAAACATTTTGCGGTTATCCTCCCTTCCTTAGATGGAGGAGGAAAAAACCCCTCTAATTTAAACTGACTGCATGGTACTGGTTTGAGTGTTGAATACATTCTCTTTTTTAGTCATTTTCAGACCTAGTATAATAAAAATTCCTTTCTAACGATCAGCATTTCAGGCCCTAATGATTATTGTTATATCTAAGTAATCAGTTACTAAAATAAACAGGTTTGCAGCAAAAGGCACAGAGTTGGGTTTTAGAACTTATAATTACAAAGGTTTCCAATATTTATAAAATTGTACACATTAAAAAAACCCCTTTCTGTCTACAGGATTGTATGACAATAGAGTATCTTGGGGAGTTTGCAGATTCTCCCTGGAAATCTTAACCAAAGTTTAAGAGTAAGCTCTAGTTTTCTCAAATGGTGTAAATTACAGCTGTGCCGGGAGGGAGGAGGATTTACTGAATGCTTTTCAGTATGCTTTAAATCCAGGGAACCATTACAAAATTTAGACTGACTCCATAGTTCTTGCTTAGTTAAAATAACATACAATACTATGTGGAAACTTAAAAATTATTACACTGGGGGGAAAGTACTGTCAGATGCTCATGTTTAACATTCATATGACTTTAAGTTGCTGAAAGCTAAGGTGCTTGAGAGCTGACAAGATTTCTACGATTCCTTTTTATATTTCCTCCAGCATCTGTTGAAGGGGACAACCTGCTCATATTTTTCACTATAGCTGTTTGCTGATATAAAACTTGTCCCTTTCCTCCAAATACTTACCTGCAAAATATCCACTCTTTTCTTATGACTTACAGTCAACCGCTAGATAATGTACTTTCTTGATGATTCCAGGAGCACAAAAATTTAAGCAGGTTCTCGTTAGGGCTGTTCACTCGTCATTCACTCACATTCATTCAACCAACCAACCAACCTTTACAGAGCATCCACTATGTGTTGAATTGTTATCTTAAATGAAACCAAAACAACAACAAAAAGTTTTAAAGAATTACTAGAACTTTTATTTTTGCTTAGTTTTATTAAAAAAATAAATATGTCATAAAGCTTTTTTTTCCTTTAGAGAGAAAAAAAGACCAAGTTTCATAAAATCAAATAAGCAATGGTAAGGTGTCTTAACTTGAAAAAGATTGGGATTCACTGGTTTACAAGTTATAATTGAGGAAAGAACAATGGTAACGGCCACAGCTGGCCATCTCATGCCAATGGCAGCAAACAAGATCAACTAGGGCAAAATAAATAACGTGTGGAAGCCCTGGTGAGTGCTTGAACACACTGATTCACTGAGACGTCAGGATAGATAGATCTTGCTTCAAACAACGCAGAAGTTCCTGAAAAGTTTGTGTAAATGAAATAACCACAAACATACTAGGAGGGCTTGGCATCTGAGGGAATTCTGTGGTGAACTCTTTTGTGAACAACCACTTCCGCTTTTGTAAATCCAGGTATCTGCTTTGCTTAAGGCGAAGTATACCTAGCTGCTACCTGTCTGAACAAAGGTATCAGCATGTTCACCTAACACTGCTCCAGCTGCGCCAGTGGCACAATTTCCAAGTTTGTGTTTCTGTTAAGTAAGTAGTGTAAAATACAGAGCCAGCCAGGGAACCCAGCTGCATCTGGCAAAGCAGGCATAGGAATGGGATTACCGCTTTTAACAATATGTCCAAGTCAACAAATACTTTTGAGAGTCTACTTGTGCAAAGCACGGTAATAAACCTTATGAATTCGGTTACAGATGTACTTCCTTTCTCTAAAACCTTCACTCAGGACCTAGCTCTGGAACCCTAAAATAAAGTAATACTTCTAATCCTCAAGACTGGCTTTCACCAGATGAGCTGCCCAACTCCTTCAAATTGGAGTGGATGATAATGCAAGAGACTGAGTTTCCCAAGGCTGAAGTTTAACAACACGAGAATCACATTTCATGTAAGTAGTTAGTGAAAAATTTTGCTGGTGACAAATGGTTCTTTTTGTTTTTTACTTCCTCTAAACAGAACTCTGAATTCTCAAATTCTGCAGAACAAAGCCATGGATGCTTTCTGGGTGGGTGATACATTTCAGTCCTGCTGATAGAAATAAAAATATCTGGGGCCGGCCTGGTGGCGCAGCGGTTAAGTTCGCACGTTCCACTTCTCCAGTGGCCCAGGGTTCGCCAGTTCGGATCCCGGGTGCGGACATGGCACCGCTTGGCAAACACCATGCTGTGGTAGGCATCCCACGTATAACATAGAGGAAGATGGGCATGGATGTTAGCTCTGGGCCAGTCTTCCTCAGCAAAAAGAGGAAGATTGGCAGTAGTTAGCTCAGGGCTGATCTTCCTCAAAAAAACAAACAAAAAAAACAGAAAAATATCTTTCCACCCACCAGAATTTCATGGACTTATCCTCCACCACAGCAGCGGTGCTTTGAACAGGGCATAAGTACAGTGGTACCAGTTCCAGTCAGTTTTATCACTGTAATCAATGGAATCCTCCCTTTGCTCACAGCCTCCATTTCATTTGGGCCAAACTTCTACCAGGCCTAAGTCACATTTAATTAGTTAGGCTGTTCAGTTTATTTTTTTTTAAATGCTTCTAATAACATTGCTGCCCATATGTACATGTGTGAATGAAAAGAGTAAGCAATCTGTAGTCTTTTCCACACTGAGTACACTAACAACAATTAGTAAACAATTAAAGAATAAGTGGTCATTTTAAAACTTGTGTATTTCTTAAAAAAAAATTTCATTTTCTAGCACTTAAAAAAATGGGCCTTAAAAGTGCTCTATTAATGTCCAATGCTGTTCCCCACTCTGTCCCACCCATCCAAAACCTGCTACAAATGCTGGATTGAGTTCATATCAAATAATTTAGCAGTACCAAGATTTTTCAAATAGAAACAGTGTTACTGACTTCTTCATATTGGATAACAAAATAAGGGTAACTCTGGTCATCGTTAAAAATGACAAAAATCTGAGGCTCAAAGAAATTATCCACACACGAGTCATACAGGTCACTGGTGACACTGCCAGGATTGACTGGAGGGGGCCTCCTCATGCCATGACTGCCCATCGTGTACCTGCCAGTTAGCACTTTGGCCAGAAACATGAAATGGACTCCTTTGGAGGACTTCTTAGAAAAGTTGTGAGAATAGCTTGCCTTCTTTGCAAAATAACTGCCTTGTCCAAACATTGTAGCATGCTTTCCACAGACTCGGGGGTCAAAGTTGTGCTTGCAGATTCCATCTACCACATCCTGGGATGTTCCATGAAATAAATGTCTCTCATTTATTATTCTGTCACGGCCAAACATTTTCCTGTTCATATATTCCTTTTTCCTAAGGCAAAGAGTGGACAGGGAATTTAGAAGAGGGAAGGTATAGATCAATTTAACAGGGAGGAGGTAGTCATAAACTTCTCTTTATGGTTTCAGTGGGGAGGAAATGTTAAAGCAACTATCACGGGCAAAATGCCATCAAAGATCATACTAAAAGTTTAAACCTATCTTTTCCACTGCAGACAAGAAATGCCCCTTTTTCCTTTTCTCCTCTACCAACTGCTCACTTGCTTTCTCTTTCATTTCAAATCTAGTTCTCACATCTTACCTTCTCAGGATGCCTTCCTTGTCTAATCCCACCAACCTGAGTGTCTCGAGTCTGAGATTCCTCAAACCCACATGTATTCCTTTTGCACTACGTTAGTGAGTTTGCTGACTTGAGAGGCAGCATAGTAAAGTGATTAAGAGCATACCTCTGGTGCAGGACTGCCTGGGTCCAAATTCCAGCACCATTAGCTTATTAGCTGTATGACCTGTGCTACATTACCAAACTTTCCTGTGACTTAGTTTCCTCTCTGTAAAATGGAGACTGTAATAATCCTACTTATAGGTCTGTTATGAGGATATGTAAGTTACATGAAAAAAAATACAAACCTACTAAGTTCCACACAAGTCTTTACCATTATGTTCTGCGTTTGTCATTAGGTACATTAAGAAAAGGCTCTCTTGAACTTTATTCATACTGCTCACTCACCTTTTATATTTCTCCCAGAGAAACTGGTTTTGGACTCTCAATATTTGCAAAATTCTATATTTAAACTCAGGCACAGTCTTATGAAAAAGATTATAAATGATTCGATAACTTTTGTCCTCTGCAGAAACAGGCACTTGGATGAAGTCCTGAGAGGGATGCATATAAACCCAAGTTTCAGGGTAAAAGTTTGCTGAGGTGACCCCATCTGGGCAGATGATTTGTGATGATGAGGTTGCTTCAAGAGGTGGAGGAGCCTGTGTGGGAACACCACCAAGTGTCCTAGAAAAGACAGGAAGGAACGTCAATGTAAGACATTCAGAAGTAAATACATTTCACATTATATTGCTCTAGAGCAGTATCTAATATTATAACTTGTATAGTTTAAATGCTGGTTTAAAAAACAATATAGAAAATACTACCTGTTAAAGAAAAAAATCCTAGAGCAAATACGGCCTATACCGGGATAACCTATCATTGGCTTCCTCCTGGCCTTCTCCTTGTGGAGAAAACTCTGGAATGTACTGCTGTAAGGCAAGCAAGCAAGAGCCAATTTATAAATAACTTCACTTTTTGAATCCTGGACTCCTCTTTTGCCTATAGGGTTAAAGAAACTGTTTCAAGGGAGCAACAATAATTTATACGCGTTCTTCAAACTCTGCTGTACTAAGCAGAAAACATGTCATTACTAAAAGCTATTTGGGGTAGGGGGTGCAGAGTGAGGGGAGACAAAGTGAGGTAGGTGGGAAAGAGGGAGCTTACAGGGTGGAGATATAAAATATTAAAAATAAAAAAGCTTATGCTTTAATTTTTGTATAAAAACAAAAATCATGGAGTAGGTATTGAAAGCTAACAATTGGCATTTGCTTCTTTTTTAGTATCACATGCAACAACAAAACCACAACACAATTCCAATTTCATAGTTTTAGGTGTGCTTAAGATGGACCTAATTACTTTAAGCTCCAGACACCAGAATGCATATCCTTGGATCTTTAAATTCAAATCTGTTACTTTGAAGGATGAGTTTAGATAAGCAGCAGCTTTGATCAGTTACTTACTCCTGCTCAGTTAAATGCTTAATCATATTTCTTGGCCACTTTCAAAACAGAGCAAAAGGAAAGAACAGAGAGAAAGGAAAGCCCAACCCTGAGACCCAGATTCAGGGCCAGGGTACTGTAACACTCACAGCATACGGTGGTCACAAGGAAGCAGAAAGTCTGCCAAATGGATTAGGAAACTGAAATTTTCCACAGAGCTTTGTGACACAGAGGTACAACTGTGGGTGAACATGTCTCTAATGTTCAAGAGCATATCTTACCATCACCCTCCTCATAATCACAGCCACTTGATACTAAGCACATACTACAGACCAGGTATTTTACAAACAGGGATGGCTTGGTTATCCCCACTTTTCAAATAAAGAAACTGCTAGCATAGCTAGCAAAGAACAGAGATAGGATATGAATCCAGGCCTATCTAGATAGTCTCTAAGCGCACACTCTTTCCATTTCCATGTACTTCACAATTCATGTGTGTGGGCGTGTGTGTGTATATATGTGTATATATGTGTGTGTGTATATCTTTTTTCCTCCCCACAAGGCTTGAAAGTGATAGGATACCAGGATTGCAACTCAGGTTTGCCTGACTCCTGCTACCATCACCACTAACACCGCCATCACCTCACACAGTCTTTTGACCTTTAAGATGGCTTGATAAGAAGCTAAAAGCTACAGAGGCACAACTGCCTTCTCTAACCCGTGCCCCCTTCAAGTAGCTGTGCCTATGATTTATCCGGCCTCAAAGTCCCTTTGTGAGACAGAGCTGGAGTTCTGGGTGGATCCAGGACTTACAGAATCCACCGGGTGCTTTCAGTTCAAGGGCCAATTTAAAGGGGGTGCTGGTTTCTCCAACCTTCACGACAGAAGGCACAACAGCTCCCGTCCTCTGGAGCATTTTCACAAAGCCCAGACAGACTCTCCAGAGCCTCCGTTCACTGGCACATCTTTCTGAAGAGAAATGTACCCAGCTGCTTTAATCAGATTCTAAAAGGTCTGTAACTCTTTAAAGCCATCACTATTCTGGAGGAACGGCAGGAAACACAGAATATAAGCTCCTTATTTTTAGCTGTTCCCTCTATCCTTGCTCTGCAAAGAGGGTCAGTCCCAGCCCACCAGGTTTTCCAGGATTATCAGTGGTTGAAGTTACCAACAGAGGTTTCCAGGTTGAGGGAGAAGGTGAGATTCTCACAAGCACTCCGCCCAAAACCGGTTTTAGGCTGTCGCAGCTGTACTGAAAACCCGACACTGACAATCGAAGAGACTCTGCTCCTTTTCTTCCTGGTATCACCCCTGCCTAAAAACTAGTTCCATAAAATGAAAGCTTCAAATGTATCCTTTCCTTTTTCTATTATTTACTCATAGATGCTTGAAGGATGAGCTCGTGTAAATAAATCCTACCCCTCCTGAGATATTAAATTAGATTTTACATATGTGGTTAGCATCCATTCCTATCCATAGATACTTACTTTTAATAAGCCAACATCCTAATTGGGCTAAAACATAAAAATGCATATAGACATCTGTCTGATGGACTTCTACACTCTAGTTGCCATGAGTTAAAAATATATATTCCAAGCACAGTTATTTTCTGAGAGTTTTGTTACTGCTCAGTTTGTATTCGGCTCATGGGTATTCCAATGACGCTGCGTGCTTCCCAGTGCTGGAGCAGCCTTCTTTAAGACAGGCAAAGCAGAGGATGTGGAGCTTGTACCCAAGGACCTCTGAAGGATGGATTTTCAGAATCTAAGGTCACCTTTTACCACTCTCCTTCCCTCCCCTTGTCATTTTGAAAGACATTTCCTAATTCAACTTCAATAATGAAGTAAAAATTAATTTTATTTTATCCTTTTTGGGGAGGAGTCAAAGAAATTCTATCAGGCCTTCTCATGACCACAAGGAACTGCATGGGACAGATGTCCTTTCAGCTGAAATGAACTCCCAAACCTCTAAATCTGAGATTTGTTTGCTTGTGCAGCCTCAGCTCAAGTATTCTAAGAATATTAAAGAATAAGCTCTTTTTTATCAGCTCCATTAAAAAGCAGCAAGCACAAGGAAAAAATTTTTTTGTAACTCTGAGGAGATGGATGTTAACTAAACGTACTGTGGTGATCATTTTGCAATATACTCGTATGTCAAGTCATTATGCTGTACACCTTAACTTAGACAGTGCTGTACGTCAATCATGTGTCAATAAAACTGGAAGAAAAAAAAGGCAGCAGGGAAGCTTTCATTTAAAAAGAGCCAGATTTACAGGAAATTCATGAATTAAGTCAGCCCTCTCACCCCACCCACCCTATTCTAGCATTCCCAATTCTTAGACATCTCTGATTCCCTGATAATTGTGGTCTTTTTGACATCTATGTTTTTCTTTGACTCTTTGCATTTACTAACACTTCAAAACAAAACTTTCTTCCTGGCTAAGATCATGGTCTCTCTGAAATCTGCTTTTTGGAATGAAGCCCCCTCCCCTTTCTCCCCAGTGGCCAGTCCCAGTGCCCCTTTGCCCCAGACTCCAGGGCTGACAGGAACCGAAGGGCTGCATTCACCCATTCCACACTGGAGAACCTGCTGCTTCTCTGCTCTTTTCTCATTCGAGTGTCTGCATAACTCTTTGATTTGCTAAGCTCTTACTTTACACCTGATTATCACTGTGTTCCAGACAAGACGACCAAAATAGGAAATTTTAAAAAGAAAAAGGAAGAGAGAATAGAGCCCTTCTTCCATTGACTTTCTTTGTTCTCTTGTAAGCTTATGTTATAAATAGTAAGGCCATACTTGTGTCATTAATTCTACTACTGCTTATACTATTTTTATAGTTCACACTTTTACAAAACAAGCCTAAGTTTAAAAAAGAAGGGGGGGCTAATTCCATAATTACTTGTCTTAGGATGGAAACAAATCAATTTTCACCCTTCTTGTAAACTCCCCCAACAATGCAGCACTTGAATGATGAGCATCCTTACTGTCACACAGAAGCGACATCTCGCTTGACTGGCTCAGCATGCCAAAGTGCCGGTCTCACTAATGAGTTCTGCCATCTCACTGGGAGGACAGTATGTTCCTAACTACTGGAGGCCAACACACTCTCCAGCTGTGCTGCTGAAATCACAGAAATGGCATTTTTATTAGTTTCTAATTTAAAAAAACCCTACAAGGTAACAATTTTCACACTTAGACTAGGAAGAAAGCACACATTTACCCCAAGCCAATATATATTTCTAAAATCAGCCTTATTACAAACTGCTTTTGGATACTGAGCATTTCACAGATTTTTATTTGTTTGTATTTTGTTTTTAATGTTCTCTTTGTAATCTCAGAATTAGAATCATTAAGATTTTGTCATAATGATCTGGGAAAAATACAGTTTGGGCTTGAAACAAAAAACTACTCATAAGAGTATAAAAGGAGCATCTTTACCTCAAAGATCAGCAGAAGAGACCAACCAATATTTACTCTAGACCTCCCAAGTTCATAAAACCAGGTAAACCCAGTATCACTTTAAAAATCAGGCTAAATATGGTAAATCTGATTAGAGTATAGAATGATTTCCTTAGAGATGCTAACTTCCAAAGATGGCCAAGCTAACGGTAACTGCCCTACCTTTTGGCGTCTATGGAGATGTGCCAGTGTGCTATCTAGAAGGAAAGAAGAAGTGGCACTTGGCAAAATGGAAGAAGAGCTCATTGACAATTGAGAAGGATGAGTTCAGTCTCAACCTAAAAGTATGACAGGTAATTTTAGTGAGTGTTTCAGGAAGATGGGCCTTACTTAGTAAATGAGAATGCAAATTATTTGAAAAGGTGAATTCTTCCCATATAGATTCACTCAAGGGAAAAGAATGGAGAACACAACCTTGAAGGACTCTCCCTACTTGTCCTGGCAGTTCACCTGGGCTGGGAAGTAGTCCCATAACGTAGAAGGGTTATCACCAGAAAAATCAATCTTCCACAAAGAGGCAAAAGCAAACTCTGCCTCATTCCAGATATAATTACTTTCAGCTGTGGGAAAATGTTAATTCTGCTTTTCAGTTCAAAAAATCCAATAGGATACTCATTCTTAGTGTTGGGTTAATTGTATCTTATCTGAACTCTATTTTTTTTAATTGATTTTTTTTTTTGAGGCAACAGTGGTTGATAGCATTATATAAATTTCAGGTGTCTATTATTATATTTGACTTCTGTATAGACTACATTGTGTTCCCCACCAATAATCTAGTTTCCATTTGTCACTGTGCACATGTGCCCCTTTATCTCTTTCGCCCTCCTCCCACCCCCTCTGATAATCACCAATCTGTTCTCCACATCTACGTTTGTGTCTGTTTTGAGCGAAATCATACAGTATATGCCTTTCTCTGTCTGACTTGTTTTGCTTAGCATAATGCCCTCAAGGTCCATCCATGTTGTTGCAAATGGCAAGATGTCATCTTTTTTGATGACCGAGTAGTATTCCACTGTATTATACACATCTTCTTTATCCACTCATCCAATGATGGGCACTTAAGTTGTTTCCAAGTCTTGAAGAATTAAACCCAAAGAATAACTCAGAATTTCACATTGTAGAGGTAATAACCAAGTTAGTCTCTTAAACTAAAATCTTTTTCTCTTTGGCATTCAGTTGTACATTTACATAAAATGAGAGTAAAGGTGAGACTTTCCACTGAACACTTACTGTAAATATGGAAGCAGTATAAAACAGGAGCGGAAGAGGGGTCTCCTTTTTATTTCTCTCCTGAAGAATGAATTGTGGAGGATGTAGTGGTTGTTCCACATCATAAATCGGACCTCTTTCAGACCCCGAGAGTTGGCTTCTTCAATCAATCGAATAACAGACTATGCAGTAGAAAATAGAAGATAGAGGGGGGAAAAAAAAGCAAGTTAAAAAAAAACAAGTCAAGAAACAATCACTATTAAATACGCAAAATGTTAATGTAACTAAAAGCAAAAATAATTAACCTTGCTGTTAACTTCAGAAGAGTTCCAATAAAGTACAGTGAGTCAAATTAATTCCCTTTATACATAAAATTTTTTTTGGCGGGGGGGGGGGCAAAGATACAGACTAGAAAGATGCTCCCTGTTCAGAAGAGCACAGATTTCTACCTCATGAAACATGTGAGGCCCAAGGAACTACTCTATCCTATTTTGAGGCCTTAACAATGTCCTAGAGATTTTTCTGTTTATATTGAAGGGGGTTTTCAAAAGAGGATTAGAGATGGTAGGGTATACAGTTGAAATAAACCAATTAAGTACCAAACCTAAGAAACCTCTCAGAGGAAAAACATTGGGACAGTCCAAGTATCCTGAGAATACATTTTAAACAGCCTCTTATTCTCTTTGGAAGGTATCAGACACTAGTGATTACTTTAAAAAGTCAGAAATTTTAATTCAATATTGTGTTTTATAGCAATTAACATTATTAGGTCATTTTCTTTTGCTATTGCCTTAAAAGAAAACCTAAGGTAGATAAGTCAGTTTTCCCTTTTTGTAACGATGGAAATGAATTTAATCAAATTGAAGAAGTCAGATGTTTGGAAATGTGAAATCAATCGCTAAAGTCCATTTCAGGGTGTTTAAACTTGACTCAGAATTCTCATTCAGAGGCAAAATAAACCATCATCATTTTAAAACCTTACTTTTTGATTGATGGGCTTCTTCTTACCATCTCGAGTAAGGATGCATGTGCACATATGACAGAATTTTAAATGACTGATGTGCCTCACCACAGCTCAAGAAACATTTTCAAGTATTCTTCCAGGGGCTTAAGAGCGACTGTTTCCCACTAGACTTCTGAAATGCTAAGTGTAACACGTGATCCAACCAACATAAGTCCAGGAGCTAGATACAGTCAAAAGTTACACCAGTGCTTACCTCATTAAAATTACTCAAGGAGGCACTGAGTCTGAGTACTGACCCCTATAAATACTTGGTCTCTTTAGTATAAGATACTGGGGAAAGCATTTTATCTCTCTGATAATAGTGGTATTCTATTTATGGATTCCAGGAGATTAATGTAAAGAAATATATTTTCAGAAAAATCAAGAAAGGTGTTATTTATATCAACGAGACTCAATTTTATATCCATAAGCTCCTTGATTTGTGGTTCTGTCTAGTCATTGTTGGAAAGGGAGAATAAAATAACAGTGAAAGATAAAAAAAATTTAAAGGTACTTTTTGGAAAAAGAACCTGTGTAAATACCTCAGGATACTCTCTCCATCCAAAGTGATCCCTACAGAAGAATTTCCAGGCTGTGTGGTAAACAGAGTTGACATTGCTAGAGGGTGGTGTGGACAGCCTTCGTAGTTGGTCAAATTCAGTTGTTTCATATAAGTTCATGGCATTCAAATCTGCCCAAAATTCTTGTCCTCTAAAAAGACCCAAGAAAAAACAAACTGTTAATATTAACACATTCAATTTTTAAAATGTGTCTGATTTGAAGAAAAGGACATTACTGGTTGTTTCCGCATTTCCTACATGACTTTTCTTAACATGACCAAAATTTCCAGGCCCTGGAGTTATGTTAGGATTGATTCTATCCCATGGCATCACTGGCCTAAACCAATCAACACAATTCCACCCTCCCCACCACAGTGGGATGAGCTAAACACTGGTGAGTCAGTCTTAGGATGATGAAGGTGATATAGAAAGCAGACAGAGAAAGGAAACTTCTCTTTAAGCTTGTCTTTTTTTCAGAGCCATCAGTTTACCTAAGCCAATACAGGAATACACAGTATTGGCTGATCAAAGACAGGAAAAAAAGAAAACAAGGGAAAAATAAAATGAACCTAGATGAGGCCAGTACTGCTAATCTACCCAACATCAATATTATCTTTTATCCTGTGGGTGGAAAAATTTGGCAAAACATGAAGAGAAAAATAGTTTGGATTATTATCAAGTTTAGCTAGAATATTTGTGTCATTTTGTCCTCTAGTCTGCTGCTGCTGAATCAGCACTTTATAAACATCTCAGTTATTGGGGGAAAAATCCCACTACATGAATCAGAATCATTTAAGAAATTAATTTATAAAGGGTAGTCCAATTGAAATATTTGTATTTCTTTTTTAATGGAACTTCATCTAGTGTTTGAAACATTTCAAACATTATTTTAAGTAACTGACAAAATTTTTTATTGTACTCTTCCCTCTTTTTCTGTATGTTTCAAAATTAGCAGAGTGACTAGGTTTCCAAATATATTCCTTCATACTTTCCACTACAGACTCCTATATGGATGTCCATAACACACAGGATACTCCAGATCCAGAGGCACTTAGAACGACTGGTTGACGTGAAATTCAGGTGTTTGGACAAATATTTCAAATAATTAACTTATTGCCTTCCTGTAAATTAGGATTTTGAAAAGGATATTACTTTGGCTCATGGGTTTTATTGGTTAGTGCAACACTTTACAAACTCTGCTCTTGGAACACTTGTTTCAAAGACTATTAATAGGTATTCTATGCAAAAAAGCATTCTGTGGTCAAATGTTTGAAAAAACTTGGTTACATAAAGTTAAACAATTTACTTATGGCAGCCACTCCTTAGTCCCTTTAATATGCTAAGGTAGATATTTAAATACCATGATCAGGGCTATAAAGTATCCTTCCAAATCTCTGACAGTGCTCTCCCTTTTCCCCATGAATACGTATTAACATCTCTCAATAAACACCCCTGGCAAATGTCAGGGAAAGAAAATCTATCTCTCACCCTCCAGCCCAAAGTTCATAATTTGCAAATCAGGTTCCATCTGAAAAAATTCAAGTCAAATACCCAACTGACAGTGCCACAAAGCACATAACTTGTAAAAAGCAGTATGTTCCTTCAGAAATTCCTACAGAGCTTCCAAAAACTCTAATTTCTTGCTTAGAAAGAGTACTAACTAATAGGATGTGGTCTTAAAAGGAATATACAATTTTAATGAAGTGTGAAATGGGAATAAGACAATAAAATGTAGCTCAAAAACCACATTTGGACACTGCTTTAAAATGATTTATGATAAATAGTATTATTTAACCCAAAAGGAAAAAAATGTTTCTGAGAAATTCTTAAAGAAAAAAAGAAAACACTGAAAACTGGAACTCCTATACCTAAATTAAACTCCACATCAAGTTGCTTTAAACAATTTCCACTTAATTTTAGGAAAATCTGATGTTATCATTGACCGGAGAGATACTAACCTCTTTTTCCCCCTTAAGATCATTTTCAATTTCTAAACAGATTTTCCCCCTTTATTTCCCAGTAGCTGTTTCCAAATGAGTTAACAAATCCTCAGTATTTTAAGGAGTTCTCAGAACAGCAGTCATTATGTTAACAAGCATTATAATATAAACAGCCAATGTTTTTTGCTGTTAAAATATCAGATTTTATTCTGGACGTCACTCTAGCAATTTCTGTTTAAGCCTGATTATTAAAACTTTATAGATAATGATTTGCATGAGAAAGACATCTAAAACTGCAGCCTTTGCCACATTCTCCACGCATTTCAGTCCTTTGGGCATTATGAAATTTCTGTAACAAATCCTAATTTACTACAATCAACTGTTCTTTGGATTGATGTATCAAAGTACTGTTTTAGCTCTATTTGATTTTCAATATGCTTTTCTAGACTTGACAGAGACAAAACAACAAATGTGAAAAACATTAAATTATCTTTTTATAAGATTAATTTTACCACCTGCTCTTCCTTAAACAGGGAATGCTTAAAAAATCCAAGGCCAAGGTTTTTTTCTCCTCAATCTGCATCAGTATAAAATGCATGCAATATGATGCCAAATGTTCAACACCCACCACTCTTCTTTATCAAACCATTGTTTCCTACTATCAGAAAGCAGTTACAAGCCATGTATGTGTGACAATGGTGATGGTGGGCTGTATTAGGCAGTACACCAAGAATTAAACAGATGTAGTCCCTGGCTTCCAGGGGCTTCGAGAGAGAAGTAACTAACAAAACATAAGACCAAAGAAGCAGTACATCTGCCAACCTAAACTCATCAGTGGCACGCACATTTAGGGAATGAGAGGACAAAGAAGAGTCATGCAGCATTATGGGAGAGGAGGTGGTTACTGACATCCAGGAATGGACAAAGGTCAGGAAAAGTAAGTGGCTTTCCTCTATCAATCCAAGAGAGCTTTCTGTAAGAGAAAGAATTTTAGGAGCAGTTTAAATAATAAGAAATATTACAAGTAAAGGGCTGTGTGGAAGAACAAGAAAAAAAGAGTTCTTCAAGCACTTTGCTTCTTGGAAGAAGGGTGGGGACATGGAGGAACAGGAGCAGAGCAGATAGTTGGAAAAGGAAACCTTCTAAAGAGGGGTACAACGTAAGAGACAAGGAAATGTGAACCAGGGTATAACAGGCAATGTGAGAGATGTCAGGCCATGAGCTGAGGAGGTAAGCCCAGGGTCTCAGAGCCTTAACTAAGGGTAGGAATTTAGAGTATTGAACAGATGGTGATAAAGGGTCAAAGTAGTAAATACAGGCTATGTGAAAACTGAGCAACAGAGACAGTGCTAGAGACTCGGGGGGAGGGCTTTGTAAAAGCAGGGCGCAACGATCCTGGTAGATGAGGACCCTACCTGGCCCAAGGGCATCCCTACCGAGGGATGGCCAGAAAAGTAAGAGTGTAAGACATAGCCACTGTGCAGTAGGATTTAGATTTGGCTAAATGTATCACATTGCTAAATCAATCAGTATTGAATTACTCAATAAATAACCCTATCATGATGAATCAGGAGAAAAAAATTTTGTAAACAGATTACTGATTTTTGCTATAAAGGGAAGAATGAACATGAACTGATGAAATATTCACAATTCTGTTTCACATGCTTCACCAACAAGCACAGCACCACACATACCAATAAAAGAATCTAGATACAAAACTAATTTAAAATTCTGAAAAGGACACCCAGTCTCATAATTTAGATGCTTTATAACAATTGTTCTCTTCCTACTCAACAAATATCTTGCCATACCAATAAAGCCAACATTTTCCAACATATATTATCAATGCATAGAACACCAACACCCACACTAAGTCAGAAAGTATGCACCACATACCATCATTTCTTCTATTATATTTCAGATACTAAAAAGAAAGTAAAAAGGGCCTATGATATAAATGATAGACAGAGCTGTAACGAAAACCAAAACCATTAAAGAAATAGTTGCTGAAAAACAGAAATTAGAACATTATCTCTTTGTTAAATAAATGGTTCTTGGGATTATGCATTTGGGAGCTCAGTAAAGAGTGTAACCATTTCAGGCAATCTATTTATAAATTGTTTGAAACCAAGAAAGAAATGACAATTAAAACAAAAATCTTAAGTCAACACATTGATTAGGCACTGGCTATGTGTTGGGGATAAGAAGATGAAAAAGATAAAATGTGAGAGTCAGTGGGGAGAGAAAGACCAGCAAACCCTGTGGTACAGTGTGAGATGTGGCACAAAGGTGGTCTGGGAACAATTCAGAGGCAAAGGGCCTACCTCTGCTGGGAAAGGGGTCAGGAAAGGTGGTCAAGGGAAGTGTCCCAGAGTGGATGAAATGAGAACTAAGTCTGGCCAGGCAGACAGTGGGGGTCAGGACACTACACGCAGAGTGACTGACATGAGTAGAAGCTAACTAAGCAAGGCACGAGAGATCCAAGAGCGTGCAGCACATGCAGTTCATGTGGGAGGTCAGAGTATAAGTGTGTGTGAGGGGGATGATAAGAGATAAGACTGGACTGGATAGGCTGGCTGGGGCTAGATAATGAGTTTTGTATACTGGGTTAAGAGGTTAAGATTTGATTCTGTGGGCAGTAGGAATCACTGGTGGATTTTCAACAAGGCTGAGACTTGCCTCTTCTAAAAGTCACTGCAATAGTAGTGGTATGCACTGATTTGTTTATTTTTGGTAGGGGAAGGTGGGGGAAGGGAAGGGGAGAGACAGGCACTTATTTGCTAAATATTTATTAGCATGTTTATTTATTATTAACATTTCTTATTCTATGCTTAGCGATCGACAGCTATTAGAACTGCACAAAACAAATGATGATAGAGAACTAAGGAGGCAACAGTAGGATGATCTGAAAGGTATTTAAGAGTTAGTATCTAACTGCAAGGAGGATGATTACATGTGGGGCTGAAGGGAGTGGAAGAGTACAGGATGTGTCCCATGTTTCTGATCTGGGTGACCGGACTAATAGTAACCCATTAAATGAGACAGGAGTTGCAGGAGACGGAACACATTTAAGTGGGAAGATGATGCAAATAAAATACAGAACTCGGACTCAGCAAAAGTCAATTAAGTATAAAGTTTTCTGGACCCTAATCTGTATAGTTTTAACCAGATGGGCTAGACTTCGGAACCTTGGCTTCCTGCCTGTAAGAGTTAACTAGTTTCTACAAGGATAAACCTGTGACCTCAAACTAATTAACACAAACCCTAATCAGATGGACTAACTAGACACTTAATAGGTCCTCTTATTTTATTACTATGATGTAAAGTGAAAATGTCTCCTAAACGGAGGGTCATAACGATAGAAGGATAAAGATCAAATGCAGTACGAAGAGTATTTAGGCTCTTCTGCTACAGACTTGAGACAGGCATGACAGATGGGGTGTGTTTGCTGCTGCTAAAGAAATTTCACAGGCGCACAAAATATAGCTGGCTTTTGATACCTGGCTTTGATGTTTCCAGAACTCATTTAGCAATGCTGGAATATCTGGCAGCTTATACACTGCTTCAAATATGTTACAAGGTGATGAGAATCAAAGCCATGGCATATACAACACCAACATATTTTGTGAAAGCAGTGTAGTTATTAGACTTCAGAGGACTATGTACTCTAACTTTCTGTTTGAGAAGCATAGTAACTGTCATTTATTCTGCTACTAATTAAGATTTTTGCTAACATTGACTCAAATGGCACAGAGCTATTGGGGCAATAAAAATTATCTATAAATGCTCACAGACAAAGCAACATCTTTCAATATTTACCAGAGGTTAAAATTCTATACTTCTACAGTATGCCATTGGGTCTCGGTAACAACAGGATTTTCACCCTTTGTATCCAGAAGTAGCTGCAGACACAGACAAACCTACAAATCAAAATTTGGAGTTTACATTATTATGCATATGGCCCTCAGTAGTTAGGGCAGGCTAACAATCAAATGCTGACTCTCAATTAAATCTGCCCCCCTCTGAGGAGACCCTGACCTAATCAAGGCAGGGCTGCTGAGGCTTAGATCATTCTCTAATTAACATCAAACAGATCATGGATTTATCTTATGGTTCTAAATACCTCAAAAGATTTTTGGGAACGTAATATTCCCCACTTTAGGATACAATGAGTTTCTGGGGACCAACTCTTACAAAAATGATCATCATAAGGCAAAATTCTGACCGTGTGTGCCACTCCCTTGGTCCCTCCTGAGACATCTTGGAAACAGGTGAATGAAAAGGTAGGGAGTTAGTGAGTAGATGCTGTCTGGAATCAGATTTATCTGTGTGCTAAACACCATGTCTGATTTACAAATTGTTAAGACATCTAATCTTGAGGCTGTCCTGGTGACCGAGTGCTTAAGTTCATGCGCTGCGCTTTGGCAGCCCGGGGTTCGCTGGTTCAGGTCCTGGGTGCAACCTATGTATGCACCACTCGTTAAGCTATGCTGAGGCGGCATCCCACAGAGAGGAACTGGAATGACTTGTAACTAGGATATACCACTATCTACTGGGGCTTTGGGGGGAGAAAAAAAAAGAGGAAGATTGGCAACAGATGTTAACTCAGGGCCAGTCTCTCCTCATCAAAAAACAAACAAACAAAAAGACATCTAATCTATGGTCTTAAAGTCCAGAGGTCTAGAAGTGAATATAGTGAAATGAAAATAAGAGGCTAAGAGATAGGAGAATAAAGGAAAGTAGGTAGGTTTCCTAAGTGAAAGGATACCCTGTTTTTAAGCTTTTGTAATTCTATATTCTCCAAAAGCATGTGGGGAACTAAACAAGTACATAACACAGTTTATTCTCAAAAAACTGTGTACTAAGATATGGCCATTTGAATACCTCTAAATGTTTCCTAAACCCCTAAAAAATAATATCACAGATTGAAGTCCCCTACCCCATGCAACCACTAAAAGCAAACTGCAATATCCACTTGAGGAAAAAAATCTAAAATACTGTTATGTGGGGCTTTTCTTATGTTTTTATTACAAAGCTACCAGAAGACATCAGAAATGTCATACAGGCTTAAGTTTTATTCAAGTTCAGTCACATGTCCTGAGGCTCCTAGCAGGTAATGTAAGTGAGACATACTTCTCAACAAGGCCTGAAGAGGAAGTGAAACAATTTCCACAAGAACAGCTGGGACAGAAAGTCCACAACAGATTAAAAAATGTGTATCATGCCTCACACTACCTTAAATTACGCAGTTACTACTTTTTTATGAAGATGAGTAAATACCCCCTTTGTTAAGTGAAATATTTTAAAACTGAGGTTTCTATTTTAACTTAGAGTAGACAACAAAACATGTCTGCCATGTACTCAAGGCACAAATACTGATTAATTCAATTCTGTGGATATAGAATTTGACAGCATTTAAAGAGGGCCGAAATATATTTATTTATAAAACTTTTCTACATGATTATAAAATCAGTTGTATGTAAATACTAAAGTGCTTAAAAACAATTGTCTTCAAATAACCTCAAACAATTCAGAACTCATTCACACATAAATGAAATACTAATTATAGATAATTATCATAAAATATATCCTCTAATAACTCGCAGGAAGATACAATCTATTGGCTTAATGTATTTCTGGATCCACTTCTAAAATTACAAACAAGTCCTTTAAAAGGTTTTTGTTCAGAATTTTCTCAATTTAGCCTTGTCTTTTTCCCGAATTAGTACAGATAAACTAACAGATAATGAACAAATTAAAAATATACTCACTAGTGTCTTATTATGAGAACCCAGAGGTGATTAAGAAGCTCAGCACTAGAGATTTGAATGTCTACAAACTAACTATATGGACAATTCATCACTCCCTGAGAGTTTATGCAAATTTCTGAAGAAAAAAAAGACTTCCTACAGAAAACATATTAGGAGAGTTTTTTTATTGTCTAGGTTTTGTAAACTATGACTCCCAAAACTCTCAACAGGGTCTTAAGTCAGTAACTTCTCCTAGGGAGAGGGATTCTACAAAGCCAAGTTTCTCCAATAGATTCAATTTTATCAATTAAGACAGTCTAAATTATTTTTTAGTAACAAATTAATTGTATTAATTAAGCATTAATTGTAATTATTTCCACAATGCTTCTGATGTGTGCAGCATCTTGGACAATCCAAACATCAGAAAGCAAGTAAGCACAGTTCCTTCTGTTCCCCACATTCTAGCCCCACACAACGATTTCTTTTACTACCTTGGAAGGCAAACCTAGTATTTCTCCTGTGCTTATTTTTATTCTCTCAATGCCTGGAAACGAAAGAACGAAGCCAGGTGACAGTCAGAAACCAAAGGCCAACCGCAGCAGGAAATTATTTAGAGTATTCTGTGCCATTTGCCCTCTCTCACCCTGATCAGCTGCAGGAACTGTGAACATCACAGGGTGCAGGCCAGATTCAGAAAGCACAGGCACTCCTGCAAGCACAACCACCTGTGGGTCCTGCCCCTGCCCTTCTTCACTGACCATTCAGTGCTGGTAAAACTTTAGAGCAAAGAAGATCACTCAAATTCTATGGCTATATGTTAAATGAGAAAGGACAGTTTAAGAAATCTCTTAATCCAAAAAGAAAAAAAAGATTAACGTACAGTCATGTGTCACTTAACAACAGGGCTACATTCTGAGAAATGTTTTAGGCCATTTCGTCGTCCTGCTTCGTTGTGCAACATCATAGTGTGTGCTTACACAAACCTAGATGGAATAGCCTATTGCACACCTAGGCTCTATGGTACTAATCTTATGACACCACAGTCATATGTGTAGTCTGTCACTGACTGAAACGTCATTATGTGGTGCATGACTGTAATAAAGAGAAATTCTTGTAAGTGTGGTCTAAACATTTTCCAATCATCATGAGAACTGCTGTATTTCAACATAAGACTATTCACAAATCATTCCTTATGCTCAGAAGCAATAGCACCAAAACAAAGGACATCCATTTGCATAAACAATACAAATTTCATGAACTCTTTCTCAGACAACTTAGTCACAGGGGATTCTAATACACTCCTCACACAACATTTTGTGGTACACACACTCTCAAATCACTGGTTTCTGTACAATGTGAACGGGAACAGCCACTCTAGCATTCTCACTCTCATATGAGCTTACCCTTTCATTGTGATGACCATGCAAAGGTTATTTACTGGTCAAGTGGGTGTTCTCAGTAAGTAAACAGCACATAGCAGAAAAAGATCGAAGAGACAGACACATTTTGTTGTGTGGACACGGCAAATATGAATGCTTAACTAGTTAACGCCCTTCTGTGCTTATCTTAGCAACAGTAACAGGCTAGACCAGCAAAGAAAATTGGAAGTTTCACAATCATAAGTTTGTTAATATCATCAACTTCTAAAATTTGAGTTCCTGATCACAGAAATGATTATATTTAGCACAAGACTGCAATACTGTCTTTTGCACATATGAAATATAAATCTTAACAAACTATGAAGCTGAATAAGTGGAATACAGTTTACATAAAATCCCTGATTTTCAAAGATTTCAAAATGTATTTTAGAATCTACCCCTTGTAATTTCAAATTCCCCTATTAACAAGAAATCTATATTAGAAATTTGAGGCTTTCAGTTAATGTGTCAGAGGTTGAGCTGGATTAGTTTTAACACAGGGATTTTAAATAGAGGTGAGTCTGTGCAGTATAATTCCTGGACCCTAGAAAGCACTGCCATAAATAATCTATAAATATAAAAGTATTTGGTTTTGTTAAAGAAGTTCCTTCATATCTAAAATGTGGTTTGTTTGCTCCTAGAAATGGTGAACTCCAGAAGTATTTTATTCCTTTGTACAGTTTGTGTTTATAGTGTTGCAAAGTACAGTTCAACCCAAGATCTTAAGCTATTACCTAACAATTTCAAACCCAGAATGAAACAGAAAATGGTTCAACCCTCAGCACTCTGGTTTCTTCCAAAGATACAAAATCACTCATCTTCACTTGACTTTAGCTTAAGACTCCAAGATCTATTTTAAAAGAGAAACTACTGCTTTTACAAAGAGAGTTTCTTGCAAAACTTACCAGTGTCCAATCTGAACCAGTCATATAGGAAGTTGTGCCAGAATAATCAAGAATCATCTTGTAACTCAAAATATATTTTTTTCCTTTGCAAAAATGACATACACGTGTACTTAAGTTTTCCTTCCACAAAAAGGCAAATGTAACTCACAAACAGGACAGAGGTAATTATTAAAGGCTGCTAACCTAGGTTAAGAGGATCTCAGGCCCTAATTTAAATGTGATCAAAATTACTACCATCAGACAAAGGGTGCAAAATCCTTTGTCTGACGGTGGTCTCAAATCAGGGAATAAGAAAAGAGGCCATAGGAAAACAGTCACAATCTCAAATGGGTAGATTTTAGTGGCATTCCTTGAGCAGTGTCAAGGTTTTTATGGGCAACATATTGCTTTACCCTTTAGAAACAGCCCCAAACCCAATATAAAACTAAGGATCACCGACTAAGATCAGAGATGCACAGACAGAATTTATGAATTTACTTTTCCCTTTATGGTAGAACGCAAATCTGGAAACTCCAGCTTAACAAAATTGATTTACAGGGACACAGCAGAATTAATCAGTTAAAAGTTGCATTTTTTGCAAGTCCACATACACAGAATGAAGTTTTACATGATTAATGGAGTTACTATTTACTTTTTTCCTACTTATTCACAATAAAAAGTAAAAGCTTTAGAGTCAACTCAATGAGAAAATGAATACATCATGCAATTAATTTTAGGGATGGCCAGATAAACTTATAAGCTATTTCTTCCAACTGTCTAAGTTATTCATCTTTGCTTTTTGCAAGGTTTATTTTCATTACCATAAATGCATCAGGAACAGACTGACCCCAACCTGAAGCCAGGTGCCAGCTGCTTCAAAAAGTCTAATCTGCTTATTGACAAAAAACCAGAAAGGGAATAAATGATTGCTATTGATTCCCATGATAGCTCTACACAGACCCAGCAACTTCTCTGGATTAGTACAGACAGAAGCCAATTAGTTTTATTTCACATGTAAATAGCAGCATAAAGAGGTACAAAAAATAATTTACTGGATTGCTTTATCCTAAAGTACAAGACACACATTTTGAAAGTCACTTCAAACACAGTTCTTGCTTATGGATCTCTTTCTCTTAAGCAGGAATTTTTAAAATAAATTCAAACTCATCCAGCTGTGTATATTCAAGAAATACCAAAAAGTCACAAGGCATAGTAAGTTTCAGCTGTTCTCCTCTCTCCAGTGTTATCAATAACACATAATGAGTTAGTTCATACATCATCACAGCTGTGCAGGCCAGAGCTAACTTGGCTAATCCAACTCTTCCAGTAGAGTCCTTCAGGAGCTTGCTCTGCTTTAGATAATCCACCCTGCAAGTCATATAGAAAATGGTAGCATATGCTCTTTATTATCATTAATATGCAATTCTCCTTGTCTTCCTTCAGAGAGGTCCTGTGAAGTCTTCTAATGGTACTGTCCCTTGGACATTTTAAAATGAAAACAAAAAAACAAAAAGAAACTTCTGAGAGCAATTAGCAGCCAAATCACTCGAAACTAAGACTACGACAATGCTCTAGGCTTAAACCATAAGCAAGTAAAACACGCTCTTTCATCAATATGCTTTAATTCCAAAAGAAGAGAAAAAGAACACAATTAAACATCAAGTCAGGGTTTGCAACTTTCTTCTTCACCTTCCTCCTTTCAGGAAATTCAGAATTAGAAATAATCACTGGTCATATTTTCACTTACAGATTACCTCCAAAATAAAGTTTGCAGAGTGCCTCCTCTTTATGGGTGATAACTAGAAGACTACTCTGGCACACTTTAAAATGAATGTAATGTGAAAACCAATGATGATCTTAGTTGCTAAAGGGAGATTTGCACATCCTCCACAATCCCAATTATCCAAAACAGGATTCCACACAGTTAGTGAGGCTCTTTTAAAACTGCTTAGTCCTGCCATTTAGCGTCATTTTCTACAAAGGAAAAGTGCCTAAACTGTCAGAGACTGTGTTTTCTTAATCGAAAACACAACATTCGATGTTGTTTTCTTAACTGCGTATTTGGAATTTGGAAATTCTCCAAGCCCATCCCGTGTGCAAAAGAAGCCTTGGCATCTAAATATGGGAAGTTCAGACATACAACTGGTTTCCAGCTGATGCTGGCAATAAACATCTGCAGATGTACAAAAGCAGAGTGAGAAAGCAAAGTGGGAATATATCATAATTTGGGGTGAAGGCAAAACTAGAAAAGAAAAATTAAAATGATTTCACTATAAAATGAACCAAATAAGCACTTATTATTCTTGAAATCCTCTTTTATAAATGTTTTTCCAATATCTTAGCATCTTGACTGGAGAGTTGGAAGGGATCAGTGAACTTATCTAGCTCAACTTCCTTTCCAAGTTCATTCTTGAGAATAAATTGAACACTGCACATCTAATTTGGATTAACTTAAATATTATATCCAATATACTTGCAAAACAAAGAATTTTATCTGCAGAGTTTGAAACTATGAACTTGTGTCTCTGCTAGAGACCCAGAACTATGAACTTTCCTTAAGTTCCATACAATGAAGTATTATGGATACAGTACATAATAATGATTTACTAAGTCATAAAAACTGCTGAAAACAAGTAGAATAAACAACTGCCATTCATTTTTCCTGAAATCTAAAGACTACTGGGTCCCAGTTGGACATATACACAGCTGAACACACACTTCCTGGTTATGTGCAATCTGCACAGATAGACCAGCTTTACAAGCCTGACCACAGAGATTAATAGCTTTAGCCAAATAATGTGGTAACCATGTGAACCTGGGCTGCTCCAGCTTGTTTGTGAATCTCTCAGCAAGGCTCAACATGCCGTTATCTGCATCTTGTTGCCAGGAAACACAACATCGCTTTGGAATACAAGGAAAACCAGGTTGCAATGACCACAGGTCGACTTCCCAAAAGCCTAATTTTTGATGCTTAGCTATCTACAATCTTACAACATTTCTTACTGTTTTCCATGGAGAACTTCATTTTACTAGCAATTAACAGTGAGTACTTTTTGCTATTTTTTTCAGGGCAGGACCACTTACTACCATTAACAATGTAGCAGCAGCAAAGTAATTATAATAATTCACTCATACTTTTCCTCTCAAGTGTCAAACATTAGTTTACTTCACTAAAACTGATTTGAAAATCAAGCACTCACTGCAACTACTTTATAACTGATTCAACAATACTTGCTCATGGGCTTATTATCTATGTGTTCTTCAGCAAAGCAATTTTACCAAAGGGCAAAATACCCAATATGCTGCTGACCTAAGAGTGCCTGGATTCTCTAAGACCAAAATACCTGTCTTGCCTTGCTCATGGTAACAGAATGTAATGTGTTGGACAGTAACCCTGCTACTTTCTTCCTAACAATTCAAACAGAGAAATTTAATGTACCAAGATGCTGAAATACTCAGCCGACTACAAATTTGCTTCCTAAGAGCGAAGGGGGAGGCCACTGTTCTGCACAGTTTTGCAATCTGGAGATGGAAGGATTACAGTGCCTTTAAGAGTATATAAAATTAATTATCCTTGACACACCAATTAGAATTGCTAGCTCATGGGCAATAAGGATTTTGGACAATACCTTATTAAAAAGATTTTTAAGATAAAATAGAAAATATTTTTTTCTCTTCCAATGCTGGCTTAAAAAAAAAAGTTAAAAGTAGCTTTATTACAGGATCTAAGAATTTTGCTACCCAAGCAAGACAGAATCTTGAATGCATTATATTATCAAGATAGTACATTTATGATCAGGAAAACTACATTCTTGATATAATCTTATTTTTATGCCAAAAGGTCTTCTATACAAAAACGCCATTAAATTTGAGCCTTATGTTGTTTCTCATCTTGTTCCATATGTTTCTTTTGAAACACAAGATGCAAAGGTCTAGTCTGTATGACTGCTAGGTTGCTAAAGACACACAGAGCTGTGTACTATATAACTGAAATATTGAAATATTAAAAGAAAACCACTTACCTAATACTAAATGTGAGCAAGAGAAGTTTAAAAAAAAAAACGCCCAGGTTTCTGCAATGGCAACAATGCTCTGGCACTATGCTAAAACACAAGAGTTAACATCAAGACTAACAGAATTAGACAACTTGGAAATGGTTTATTGCGAGCATTTGCTTGCTGACTCTCCAGACACTTGGCTAGTATAACCCAACTTATCTGTGAACAAAGATGACTCTCAAGAAAGTTTTTCTCCTAGACTTCTGGGTTAGGATACCCTGAGTGTTCTTCCTCCCTATGGGTCAGGCTTCTCAGTACTACATCAGGATCTGTGAAGCTGTCAGGTTGCCCTCATGGTCTCCCAAATCGGGTAGCATGAATAAACGTGCTCTTCTACCCTCATAGAATTTTAATCCTTACTCTTGGTCATACATAAACAACTATTAACATCACACATTTTAACCCCCTCTATACTACAGGACAAACAACTTATAAATATAAAGATTAATGCTTATTATACAGCCATTTTTGCACTAGCAACTTCACGTGGCAACTATCATTTTGTTCTTCATTTTTAAGTTCAATTAACCAATGAGAAGTGGAAATTTCAGTTCTCTATCAGTGAATACTGCTTGGACATCCATACTAAAAGAAGTGACTTATATGTCTTGCATATAAAAACACGATAACTGTTTTTTACATAAATCATAAATAAACATACTCATTAACATAAATCTTCCCTTCACTCATTGTTAAAAGACTCTTTCAAGTTTAAAGAAATACCCTAAATTGCGGAACAATTTATTTTACCTGTAAGATAAATAGAATAATAAACTGAATGGTAAAAAATTTAAAAAAAAGAAATTTAAAAAAATTTTTAAAAATCTTTAAAAAAAGATTTAACATGTTTGGGCAGGATTCAGAAGTTTGGGAGGAACTTCTGAATCATTCACAGAAAAACTGTAGCATTCAAAATGAAAAGAGGGCCACAAAAATCTCTAAACAATACTATTTTCCCTGAAAAACAGCAGCTACTCAAAATGCAAAACTTTATAAACTTAAGATACATTTGATATTCATTATTTATAAGATTCACCATGGATTTTCTTTGAAAAGCTCTCTTGTATGATTAAAATAGTATCTGATTCACAACATTCAATGTATATGCAACTTCTCAGTCACACAAATATTGCACAGAGTGACATGTGAATTGTTCAAATCATAAAACCTTCATTGTCTGGTTAGGTAAATAGCCTGCATTCAACCACCATGAAAAATTAGGATAGCATACAGCCAAAAGAATAACAGTGAAAAAAAGAATAAACCAGTTAGGTTACTACTGAAAGAAACCACCCTACGAAGCTTTTAGCCTCTTTACCCTCTCCACAGGATTTAACAACAGCTTTAAAGTAGTTATAAATACATACCCGTACTTCAGTCTCATTCTATCGTTCTCTGGGTTACAGTAAAATCTCTCCAAGTGCTCCTGGGAATCATTGGAAACACTCTGCCACTTCTGAGTAGTTGTCCTCTTGATCTGCCAATGATATGGCAAGACTGTGTGGTGCTTCAAACAATCTCTGCCATAAATACAAGTGCCTTGCAAAAACTCCATGCAAATTTCAACTCCATTCTCTTGGTGAGTATGGTACTGTAGCTGGTTCACCAGCTCAAACACAAGGTCAAGGGAAGCCTCCTCACTTTTGTCCTGAAAGAGCTCGGTACTCAACTTATCACTGGTGTCCAAAATGTACTGGATTGTAAAACTGTTGTCTTGGAAAACCCCTGGAACGTAATCCATGACTTTGTCTATGCAGTCAGGACTAGCAGGAACATCACTTGAAACTGGGTGCAAAAGGTCAGTCTGGAAGTGCCCTGCTGTAGTATCTGCCACAGTCCTACTGATGGTTTCTGGGGGAAAGCTGTGATCTTGAATTGGAACCACTTGTTCTGGAGCATCAGTGGAAGGATGGGCTTCTGGTATTTGGCCCCCAACACTTGTCCTATCAGGAATCAGGACAGACATATTGTTTTCTGCTGGTGGACACGATGGATTGATTTCCAGGGCTTTTTTCACCATAGGTTCATGTAAGCTGCTCTCATCTGCACTCTGGTTTCTAGATCTAAAAACCCCATCAAGTGAGCCAGATTCTAGCAAAGTGTTTAATATTGGCCTCAAAGATCTCAGGGTTCCAGTTCCCAATCTCTTCTGATCTTTTTTCTTAAAACAAGTCTTCAACGGAGTGATCTTCTCAGAGAGTCTCACTTGGCATGAAAAGTCATCAGGAGGAGAGGGAGGCTGCACTACACAGTCTGGCTCAGGTTCGGTGGTTTCCATTTCCATGATGTGGATTAGCTCCAATTGCTCCTCAGAGTCTAAAAATCCTACCAGGAAAGGAGAGAAGATGATCATTTACAAGCTGACAACAACCGGATCCCATTCACTCATCAAAATGTTTTGTTCTAGTCTGTGACTAAGTCTCTGAAATCACTCCTCTTACATATCTTCATGGGTCAATTTTAAATTTTATTGAGAAATCAAGGCTTCAAAGCAGCCAAGGCTCTTCAAAAGCCCACAGCAGGTAAGGATAAAAGAGAAATAGTATCTTCCAATAAGCTCTTGATATTTACTTGTGGACTATTATAATGTACAATGATTTGTAATTCTGCTGGGGTAAGACTTTTTACTGGAAGTCTAGTGTGGGTAGGGGGCGTGAGGCAGAAATAAGTGCATCTAACTGATGACAGCAGGGAAACCACATCTCCACTGCTTTGTGGTTCTCTTCATAGTTGTTTATGCATCATCTACCTCATGAAGTGACAAAAACTTTTTTTGTAAAAAAAAATAAGTTCATCAAATGAAGGATAAACTTCAAAGTTAAATAGTGAGCAAATTTGGAGTGTGAGGATATACTCAGGAAGCAGGGGCTCTCAAGTTATATGGGACAAAGTCAGCAGCCTGTTGAAGCATTTCTATATTCAGCAAGTTCCAGCATATTCCCCAAGGATGTTAAGGGTCTACTTCTGCAATCTCCAACATTACCATTACTGGAGGAGGAACACAAGGGCTTATTTATCGACAGAAGCTCCATCAGCAACAACCGCTGAACACTGTTTTAGAAACCACACACACCTTCATAATACAGAAAGGGCCTCCTTGTCCCTGTCT
The DNA here is from genome assembly GCF_041296265.1 of Equus caballus. NCBI lineage: Eukaryota > Metazoa > Chordata > Mammalia > Perissodactyla > Equidae > Equus > Equus caballus. The sequence goes on along the minus strand of NC_091702.1, from coordinate 9,903,184 downwards.
TCAGAATAGTTATATACACTTTTTTAAAAGGGCAAATGGAGGCATATTATAGAAAAATAACATGAATATAAAACACACACCAAACTTCACATTCCTAATGAACTACTGAAAGAGACTAAAAAAGTCGTTTTTTCAAAGAATCAGGCCTCTTGAAAAAAACTGAAACAAAGTAAAAAGCAAAGTGTGTAAAATGACAAATGGTGTCTCCTCCACAATCTAGCATTCATTAACTAATTCTGAAAATATTTACTGAGCATGGTGCCAGGTAGAAAAGGGGTGATGATGAGCAATTAATCCTCTTCTTTCTTGTCCAACAGACGGAAAGAAATCTTTGATGCAAGAGCTCATGACTTCATCAAGCATGCATCCCAAGTGCGAGCACAGTGCCTAGCACAATGCACACAGTGGGTGCTCCAGGATAATGTTTGGCTGAATTATTGAAGAAACGGCACCTATTAAATGCCTAGATGTTAGCCGTTGTGGGTCAACAGTAACAACAAAATGATAAAATTGAGTCCCCAGAAAAGTATTAAAGATCTAATTGAAGAGATTCGTCTATGTACGTGTGTAAAAGATGCATAAGGATCGAACTCAGAAAAATAAAATAAAAAGCAGTACAGAACGAAGCGCTGGTGTGCACGGTAAACACAAAAGGAAGAGGCAGGAAAAGGAGAGTTCAGCGTGCGCTGGCAGCGTTAGGGAAAGCTCCGCGAAGAAGGAGGAACTTGACATAAGACATAAATCAACTGGAAAGCAGCCAAGCCAGGCGTTATTATGCATCATTCGGCGCTCTCGCCTCAAGGCACAATTGGCACAGACTGTGGTATTCCCTCCCCACACCGAACCGGCCTGTGCCTTCCCTCACGCACGCACACGCACGCACACTACCCATTCCTGTCACACCCAATCAAGGCGAAACACACGAACCAATTCCATTCGTACGTGTGCACACACACTACGACTCTCCCGCACTGCCCTCTGCCACACTCGGAAATAAAGCTGAGGAAGAGGCAGAGCACGGGGGAGTGGCTGAGGGGAAGTCACTGGAACCCAGTTCCCCAATTCGTTTGCATAACACAAAAATAAAGACTGCAAGGACGCTTCCTCCGGCCCGGCTGGGGCGGCCGCCGCGCACCCCGCGAGGCCCGGCTCCTCGGCACTCCGGCTCCGGCCCCGGCCGGACACCGCCCGCCCCAAACGGGGGCTCCGCGGCCGGCCGCCCCGGCGCCGAGCCCGGGTCCGAGCGACGCCCCCTGCCGGCCCTGCGCGCCCCGGCGCCCCCCGCCGCAGACCCTCGCCCGCCGCCCCCCGCGTCTCCCGCTGACCTCCGCCCCGACCTTCCCGGGGGTGGCCCGCCCAGCCGGCCGGGCGCGCGGGGCCGCGGCGGCGGCGGCGGGAGGGGAAGACGCGCCCGCCGAAGTTCCCTGACGGCAGCCCGCAAACTTCGGGCGCGGGGTCCGGCGGCGCGGAGGGGAGCCGAGGGCGGCGCGCCTGCACCCTAGTGCGGCGCTCCGAGCGCTACACCTGCCGGAGGCCCCGGGCGCTGAGGGCTGAGGCGGAGCAGTTCCCCCGGCCCGGACGCGGCCACGCCGACTCGGCGCCTCAGCCCCCGACGCGGAGAGCCGGCGGCCAGGCCGCCCCTCCGCGCCACCTTCCCACCCGGCCCCCGTCGGCCCCCCGAGCCCCTACCTGAGCGGGCAGCCCGAGGGGACGGACCCCGGGAGCGGTCGCGCACGGTCGGCTCGCGGCGGCGTTCGCGGGGCCGGTGCTGAGGTAACTCGGCGTCTAGGGGTCGCAGGCCGGGGACGCGGCGAGCAGCGCCTGGGCCATCCCGCCACCGCGAGCGCAGAAAGCCGCGGCTGCAGTCCCAACCCAGCTCGCTCGCCTGTCACCCCGAGCTCTGCTTTAAAGTGGCTTCCGGTCGCCTCCTCTCGGCAGCCCGTCGCGGGGGCGGAGCCTGGGCGCGGGGGTGGGGCGAGCGCGGGAAGCGGGCCCGCCCCGTGCGCGTGCGCGCTGGCTCGCTCGCGAGGAGCGGCGGGGAGGGTGCGGAGGCCGCGTTCCGGAGCGCGCGGAGAGGCAGGGCGGTGCGCGCCGCGGGGGGCGGGCTCCACCTGCCTGCCGACAGAGGGAGGGCCGCCGAGGGAGGATGTGAAACGGGAAGACCCGCTTCTGCGCCGGCGACTTGCCTTGTTTGCCTCCTCACAGACGACTCCTGCCCCTGACGCCGCCGCACCCGAGAGGCGGCGAACGGCTGCTCCCGCCGCTGCGGCCAGACGGGGTCGCCCGCCCCGCACCGGCCGGGCCGCCTGCCCGACGGGGTCGCCGGCGATCCTGTTTCACGGGAAACGTGCGCGGCGTGGCGGAAGGGACTCCTCGCTCTGGGCTTTGGGCGATAAAAGCGCGTGTACGTGTGTGTTAAAGCCCACAGACAGCGTAGCGACTTCTTGATTCATTCGGCAAATACTGTGGAGCGCTGTGGCGTGCCAGGCTGTGCCAGGCTTAGACGACAGCCCTGATCAGCGCCGACACCGCACCTGTCCTCGGGGAGCATGCAGGACACCGCTACTCACCTCTAAAAAACACACCGCATGTGAATTTGCCGTATTTTCTGGACTGTAAAATGCTTTGTATGCTAAGTCCATATATCGAATAGCTTTTCAGTGGTGGAGGAAGAAACTACCTTAAAGTCATATAATCACCATATATGCGGGGAAAGGTCCTGGTCAAAATCAAAGAAAGTTAGTAACAGCTGGCAGAGAGAGAAGGGAACACAGCTTGCAAAGAGATGGCCTCTGCCTGTGGCCTGAAATCTAAACTGACTTAATTCCATAATTTGGAGCCTTTATGGGTTGAAGTGCTAACTATGACCTTAACAGACATGGAAGCCTGTAAAAATAGCAGCTAAGAGGTGGTAGTCATAGATACTATGGTTCTAAGCCTTTCTTAAACTCTTCTAAAGCAGACTGGGTGACCCATCAGCAAAAACAGATTAAGGTAGCACCTCCGCAGCAGATTTATTTCAGATTGCATCAAGGCAGGGCCGTTAAACTAAGGTGGGAATGATATGGACAGAATTCAGAGGCTAATAGGTAAAAGACAAGAATTTTCAGGCTTAAAAACCCTTTTGAGAGAAGATCTTGGTCTGGTGCCTACTCATACATGGAATTGCCTAGAAGTAAGTATCTAGTTTAAATCTACCATTTTGCTGTTCGCTTTCTATTTGTCTCATCCGTTTCATGTTCTGTTCTTTCCTTTCTTACTTTCTTTTGGATTAAGTATTTTTCATTCTGTTCTCTCCCAACAATTAGGTTTATACATTCTTTATTCTTTTAGTAGTGTTTCAGTTATTCATTGCTACGTACAAACCACCCCAAAACTTAATGACTTAAGATAACAACACTTATTTGCTCATGATTCTAGATTCTCTGGCTCAGGGATGCAGTCAGGGCATAGTGCATGTGGGCTCATCTCTGCTCCATGATGTCTGGGGCCTCAGTTGGGGTGGTTCAGGTGGCTGGGGCCTGGCTCAGCTAGAACCGTATATCTTGGGCCTCTGTTCTGGCTGTTGGCTGAGTTCTCTGGTTTTTCTCCACGTGGCTAGCTTGGGCTTCCTCATGGCATGGTAATCTCAGGGTTCCAAGAAGACAAGCCTCAGTGTTCAAGCCTCTGCTTGTATCGTGCTGACTAATGTGCAGTTCGCCAAAGCAAAGCAAGTCACACGACCAAGCTCAGCGTCCATGGCACGAGGCCATGAATATTGGGTGATATGGTTCATTGGGGGCCAAATTAAGGGCAGATCACCTTAATCCGATAAGGGATTAATAACTAAAAATTACTTCCAGTGTGTAACGCTTTGGAATTCCAACTTAAAATCTTTCCTCCTTGGGTCCTGAACTCAAATTTTTCACCCTCCCCTCGAGGCAGTTGAAAACTTTAGCTAGTTCTCAACCTTTCCAGTACTGCTTTCAGAATGGCAGTTGCCTCAAAGGGAAGAGTGGCACCAGATTTTTGACTCACCACTTTTGGATCTAGGCTCCTCAGACTGCTAACGTGTTACCGCTCCGGAAAAGGTTTCTCCACAATGTCCACCTCAGATGTGACCCCTGGAAGATAATGGAATAGGCATATCCTCCTGCAGAACAGAACCAAGAGCTGACAAATTAACTGATCAAGGGCACGGATTCCTTGCTATAATAATCCTACAGGATTTGAGATGTTCTATGGACCATTGACCACTGTGTTTCCCGTTTTCCCCTTTTCTGAATAGGAGTTTTACCAACATCTTGTACCTTGTCTATCCACCATTACTTATTAAGAGTATTGAGGCAAATAACTTTTCCTTAAAAATTGGTTCCCAGAGCATGAAGATCCACACTCTTGAGGGGGAATACCTCACATCATCAGGACTTCTGGCTCCTAGACTCTGAGCTCATTGCAGTAACTGGGTGAGACTTTGGGACAGTTTCTCTCAGTGAGGGGATGAATGAATTCCTTATATGAGAAGAAGGGGCAGATACTGCTTGTTGCCCCTTTCTCATTAGAAATATCCTGATACGTTTTTTGTTTTGTTTTCTTGGAGGAGGAGGGCTGGCAGAGTACCCAGCAAAAACCTCATTTTCCTAGATCCCATACAGCGATGAGTGGCCGTGGGATATAGTTCTACCTATATAGTGAAGATTTCTAGGAAAACATAGCTCTTCCTAATTTAGTCACCCTTTCCATTTCTTCCTTTTTTTTCTTCTCCCTAGAATACTAACATGAGGATGAAAATGGAGCCTCGTGATGAGAATAAAGGTGAACGTGATGTGGAAAATATGAAGATGGAATCCATAAGCTAGGGATGCTGGAGCAGAAAGATAGAAGGAGTCTGGGTCATTCGTATCACATGGAAGCTGCTGCAGCAGTCCTAGACTGGCTACCCCTGGACGTCTTGTTATGTCTGAAAAACCCCAATTTGGTTAAAGTGTTTTCTGTTATGTGTAGCTAAACATGATGTTGGCTAATATAGAAACTATCATAAGTTATCTTCTAAATGGTCTTCTTGTTTGCAGGCTCTACCAGTTAGATAGCAACATGACTCAGTATGTCAGACATATATGAGCTATCACAAAGCAATTCATCAACCTCTATAGCATTTCCTGCCAATTCCACAGATATACCAAATTATAGTATTAAGAAACATATGTTGATAAAGAAAAATTAAAGAGACGTAAGAATACCCATAGTTGAACCTCCTGAAGTCCCATTTTAACATTTTGCTATAGATATGTTCTGTCTTATGTTATTCAAATGTTTTTTCTATTGTTATAGCATTACTGTATATTCATATTTTACCTAACACTATATCACAAACAGCTTTCCATGTTAACACGGTCTTTTAAACAAATAGCTGTTTAATGTTCCAAGTAACTGTAACAAATTTTACTTACCTGGTTTCTTGTCATTGAACTTGTCAATTCACTTTTTTTTAAATTGTTGATTCACTGAGTATCTACTACATTCAAGTCACTGGATTAAATATTGTAAGTGCCTATACGTGAATTCACATGAAGCCACGTGAATAAGTGGCTTCTCTTTGAATGCTCTTCAAAACTACAAAAGACACAGACATATAAATGCAACATATATGGCTTATGCCTGTGTACACTTTCTGGCCCTAGGCCATTTAATTCTTCTTAAATATGCTTATAGGTTGAAGTATGCTAATTTCCTTTCCACATATTCTTTTTATTGCTAATTTCTGTGATCTTTGTCTGCCAGATTTGCCTTAGCCTGACTAATCAGTTCAGTACAGTACTTCTAATGAACAACTTATTAATGTAAAAGCCAAGACTACTTGCTTGAAATTTCAAGTGACTCAAGACCTCCCGTCTTCATCAACAGAGTACGTGCTATGAAGTATCAGTATCTGCTGCTTTCTGCTTTTGCAATTACTACTAATAGTTAATTCCCCAACATCCTTCTGGTGAAAAGACAATCATTTCTGGTTACCACACCAAGAAGGAAACTGAATAACGTGACTCAGAGAGCACAGTGAAAGACCTGAGATTTGGAAACAGAGGCCTTGGCTCTTAGCAATGCTATCCTGAGACTACATGGAGAACACAGCCAACTCGCATAAATGGCAGACTGACGGTTCCTTATCTAGGAGTGCTAAGTCCAAGCTATAATGTTTTCTGACTATGTAAATAAGGGCAACTCATTCTTTAACTCAGTAGAAGTTCATATGTGCACATATCTGATATATTCAAGGTGAAAGGAAAGTGAAACTGCTATTATCTAGGCAACTGAATTACTATTTTTAAACATAAATCCATTCTTGAAAATTCTGTCTTGATGCTGTTACTAATGAGCCAACTCCTGGAACTTATGTAAAGGCAGAGTTCCTATTTCCCTGAGAGGGAGTTCTGCACTCTTGGGACTCTAGAACAAGGAAAGATTGTTGGCTGAACTTTATTAACCGCAAGTGGGTTTTAATATGGTTTTGTTGAGAGAAGATTGGAAAATGCTACTAGAGGATATGTCAGAGCAACTAAAGGTAGGGACTTTAATCAGCATGAATTAAGGGAGAATTAACAATGCTCAGAGGTAGGTTGATTTAGAGCCCAACACGAACATGCTTTGATAAATGTAATCTTAAGATTTATATTTTCACAAAGTGATAGAATGTTCACTTTGCAGACCATTTCCAAGTTTTAAAAATATTTCTCAGTTATAATCTCCTCTTTCTTGACACTCACTTCTTTTGTCCGCCTGTGATGAGGCCACAAGGTGCCTCTGTCTAGGAAGATGAGGGTACAGGCCTAGTGGAAAATGAAACAGATAAAACATAAACAGGAGAGGCTCTAAAATGCTTATGCCAGATCACCAACAATCCTGTTTACCTAAGATTTGCATTTAGAAACTGATAATCATCCTGGGACTGTTCTCATCTTCACAGGATCCATGACAGCCAGGTGTGGTCTTTAATCCCCTTCAGTTTGGACCTGGTAAGTAATTCCCACAGCATGTCATCAAAGTGCTGACTAACTGGTTTTGGGTCTATATGAAATGATTCCCTCAGAGAAGTCCCCAGATGTTTTCTCGAGCATGCTGTCAGTTGATTCAGTGCATATTTATCGGGTGTGTTATGTGCCAGACACTAGTTATGCAAGGTGACTAAGATAGTCCCTACCCTGTCAATTTCTTATAGTGAATCTGTGAACTCACCATGCAGATCACCTGGGCAAGTCTGCTGCGGAGTCCCCAACCCCACCCTAGGCCTCCTGAATCGAAATCTCGCAGGGCAGGGGATTTTGTGCTTTGAAGAAGTTCCTTCAGTACTGCTGCTTTACTAGCTCAGTCTTTTAAAACACTTGCGGGGCATGGTGCTGGCAAGGGAAGGAGACTTGGAGGGTGTGGCCTGTGGCCAAGTAAAAAATAAATGAACACACTATAGTGTGGTAAATGCTGTAATAGGGGAATAAACCTGCAAGGTGTCAAGAAGATAGAGAGAGGTGGAACTGAGCCTAACTACATGTTGTCAGAGGAGAGAAGTACCAGATTTCTTGAAGTATCCAGAATTATTATTCCTTAGAATTTTAAGAAACTCAGTTGTTTCTAGTTGGAGTACACCTAAATTTAATAGGGAAAAAAAAGTTTACTTTTTAAAAAAGTGAATTCTCACAAATTAAAGATGGTCTTGAAAGTCATGTGCAGAGGTCATGTGAGTTATACAATATTTCAACTTGTGTGAATTTATCCTAAGGATGTAATTAGGGTTATAGGCACAAGTTTAGCTACAAAGCTCTTCCCTACAACAAATAAATTATGTCCACGTGCTCTTTTTCGTTAAGTCCCAGACTCAGTTCTCTGTGGGCAACCACCCTGTCCCTACTTCTCATACTGTCATGAGACATTCTGGGCCATAAATACTTCCCATTTTTGCTGTTCAGGCTCTGCAAAGCCAATACTCTACCTTTATAGTAAAGACGTTTTCCAGTGACAAAAACAGAGTTTAAGAATTTAACTTCATCAGTAGCCCTGGCATAGCATAAGTTTTCATGTTGATGTCCAAACTCAATATGGTGATTTTGGTAGACTGGACATCCTAGCCATTCACTGAGGAGAGAGGTTCTGATGCCCACCTGCTTTTCATCGTCGACTCCTCCACCAGGCAGATAGCTTCTAGACCATAGGTTTTCACCTGGCCTGTACATGAGAATCACTTAAGCCATTTAAAAATATATACATAGCCATTTCCAGTCTCTACACAAGACCAATCAAAGCAGAATCTCTCAGGTGGGGCTTGGGCGTTGAATAGGAACTGTATCTTATTTATCTTTTCCTCCCTAGTTCCCAGGAAAGCAGTTGACATTATCAGGTAGTTAATGACTCCATTCATTCATTCATTCAACATATATTTATTATTTGTGTTCTAGATGTTTCTTAGTGCTGGAGATACAGCAGAGAATAAAGCAAATGGTCACCTCTTATCAACATTCTAATGGGGAGAGACAGGGTATCAGGTGGTGATGAAAGGTATAAAAATAAACATGGTAAGGGTGGACAACCACATAATTTATCAAACAAGGACACTTTGAGAGTGATTATTTATAATTATGTCAAGACAATACAGATGAAACCAGGACTGTCCTGGGTAAATGTTACCCTAGGTAAGATAGTAAAGAGTACTGTGGGTGAGGGAATGAAAAATGATGTGCTGTCAGGAAAGGCATTTCCTAAATGGAAACATTTAATCAGAAGCCTGAGGAAGATAAAGCGGCTAGCCATGAGGACATTAGGGGAAGAGCATTCCAGGTAGATGGAACAGTATCTGCAAAGGCTCTGAGGAAGGGGCAAGTTGGCATGTTAGAGGAAAATCACAGAAGCCAGTAAGATTGAAATGGAATGAACAAAAGGGAGTTCTGCCGAAGAGATTAAGAGAGTGGCCAGAGGCCAGATTTCATATTTTTTAGGCCTATAGCAAAGACTTTGGATTCTACCTTGAGACAAAAATCGATATAGTTTACATTTTAAAAGGATAACTGGCTGCTGTTTGTAAAAGAGCCTTGTGTGATAGCAAGAATGAAAGCAGGAAGCTCAGTTAATAGTCAAGACAAGAGATTACGGTGGTGTGACCAGTGTGGGGACTGGAGCAGTGGTGAGATGGGCTTAGGTTATGGACACGTGCTGAGGGTAGAGCTGAGAGCATTTGCTGTTGAATTGGATATAGGGTATGAGGGAAACTGAAGAGCCAGGGATGACCCCTCAGTTTTTAGCTTATGGAGTTGTCATTTATTGAGATAGCGAAGATTGTGGGAAGCAGGTTTTGGGAGGAAGGGGTAACGAGTATAGTTTTGGACATGTAAGGTTGACATCTATTAGATGTCCAAGTGGAGATGGTTAGTAGGCAGTTGGATGATGAAGACTAGAGTTTAGGGGATAAGTTGGAACTGCTTACTACCATATCTAAGAATATCCCCATTTCTAAACCTACGCAGTGAACACATTGATCCCTCCATTTGACATGAAGGTTAATTAGGAGGGCTTAAATGTGTCGCTTTTAAAAAGAGGCTTTTAAAAAGAGGCTATATTCTGCATTTGCAAAGCAGAGAGATTTATTTTCACAAAGCCTGGAAATGAGGTGTTGCCCAATGGTGTGTCCACTCATTTCATATTTTTCCAGCAGAGGCAAACCATAATCTCTATAAACCTAAGCTAATTTACAATTCCCATTGCTCAACTTTGTCAGTGAAGTCCCCAGTCAGGGAAGCTGACTGAATAAGAAATTACTTTGAGGCTAAAGAAGTGAAACAGTTGACATTTGTATGTTCTGTGGGTTTAGAGAACAAAAAATAGCCAACTCCAAATCAAGCATGTTAAAATATGAAAATAAAAAATTGGTACAGGCTCATACAAGTTTCCAATAAAGTAAGCTTAAATCTGGTTTTAAAACAAAAACCTATAATATCAGAGTTCCCATTATTTATTGACTTCTTGCCTACAAACTTTAAAGAAGCAGCTGTCTTTTATTTTCAAATGCAAAACAGATGGAAATTTACTCTACCAGGGAAATCTATATTAAGCAAAAGAAAATATTTGCAACATTATTTGCTGTATTATTTTGACTTCATCACCTGCCTGAGACTCTGGCTTTTATTTTTCACTTTCTGAGGCGAGGCGTTAGCTAAATTGGAAATCAAGGATGGGAATGGCTTTTTCTCAATGATCAGTGTGTTTACACTGAAACCAAGGTAACCTCTTCATTTCAAATTTTGCAAAGTTGCCAAAAAACTGTGTTTCTTTGGTTAAAAATAACACTCTGTTGACATGAAATCAAGAAGACCATAAGAGAAATGGAAACTGAAACTGTTTTTTATCATACTTCACAGTTAAAAGCCAGGAAATTTTGGCTTCATCAACAAAACCCTAGGTGCAGATCTATAGGTGGAAATAAATGTGCTCATTGCAAAGATAAGTGACCCAGAAAAGGCCTTGTTGATTGACATTCATTTTTGTTCATTCCTCTATTATACTGAATGCCTGCTACAAGTAATTGCTGGGCATGCAATGGTGAGCAAAGCTGACATGATCCCTGCCTTCATACAGCATGTGGAAGAAGACAGACATTGTTCAAATAATCGCTCAAGTCAACATATAATTACCAACTTTAGTAAATGCTTTGAAGAAGAGCAGGGTGCCATGACTAAGACCTGACCTAGGCTGGGGGAGCCAGGAAAGGCTGCCCTGGTGAAGAAACGCTGGGCTGAGCTCTGATGATTAAGTAAGCATTAACTAGATCAGAGGAAGATAGGTGGGAGCAGTTAACAGCAGTCAGAGATGGAACCACAAGTGCAAAGCCAAAACTGTGAAGGTGTGGCATGTCAAAGACAGTGAGTGGGTCTGGAAAACTGAGAGGGAGAATGGCTGGAGATGGTTTGGGGATATAGACCTTCAGGCCTAATTAAGGATTCTGAAGAAAAATAACAGTCATTAAAGTATTTTAATTAGGAAAATGACATGATTGTATTTTTATTTTTAGAAGTCAACGCTGGGGTAAGAGGAACTTTCACTTCCAGTAATGGATTAGGTGATTCAGGCTAAACCTTTTATGGAAAAAAACCCACAAAAGTTGGACAAAATATTTTTAAAATCACTCCGAGAGCTAACATGAAGAATTAAGGCAACAGGATCTGAGAGAAGGAAATCCAGAGAGGTGAGCAGAACATTTAGAGCCACTTTTCCCAAAGAGGTGGCTGAGAAGCTGGACAGAACTTCTGATGGATTTATAGGGATAGGGGTAGAAAAACTAAAGTCTGAGGAAGGTCAAAGGGAGTGATGCCAGGCTTTGGGTTGGGACCCAAAGGACTGCATTGGGAGTAAGGGTAAACCGGAAATAGACCAGCTCGCCCCACTTCAAATCCTCTCAGGTCTCCCAATTAAATTAAAGTGATCTAGGATTGCTAGTTGCCTTAACCTCTTGCCAGAAGCAGATGTAAATCCTCCTTGGAGAAAGATATTATTATTATTAATATTATTCTAGGCCTCAAACTATTTTTATAATTATCCAAATGCAATATTTGGCATTCAATTAAAAATAACCAGATAAGCATTCACAAACTGATGGGACGTGTCAAAGGACACAGAAGCCAGATTAACGATCCTCCTACTGGCCAAAACAGAACATTTGAACGATAAAAACAATGATGGCAATTCATTATAACATGCTGAATGAAAAAGAATCCGTGAGTCTATAAAAACACTTATAAAAGGGACAGGGTGCAAGCGAGGAAGGAAAGCTCTTCTTTACAGAAGAATGCCAGCTAATAAATATAGACAAACTGATAGAATTAGGAAATCATCATTTTATAACCACCAAAATAATGATTGATAAGGAAAGGATTATCAATGGATGTTAACACAACTGGGTGAAAGGTTGTAAAATAGGATATTCATATAGTTGCCCAGTATCTCCTTATGTATAACTCATTAAGAGCAGAAGGAAAGAGGTAACCTGACAATACAGAAATGTGACACATACCACCTTAACCAACGCTCAGACTTAAAATGACCGCCAGCGAACATTATATTCCTTCTGATATGATGAACAGAGGAGAACAAACCATCATCTATGTAGTATTCGTATAAAAAATATACATTTTTTTTTCAACTCAGCAAGCGTTACAGGTAAAGTATGTGTTAGGAGCTGTGGAGAATAAGACCTTAAGATATCATAACTAGTTTATAAACTAGTTGATGAGACAAGCCATCCCTGAAAATTATAAGAGTTATTTTGCTTGCCACGACTAAAACAACAATATTTCAATCACAGATTTCTTTTCAAATGCCTATTGGGTCATCCCCAAGAGTCTAGTACTCTCCCATATAAAGTGTTATCAATAGAAACACGTATCACTCTGAAAGCAGTGCTTTCATGAAGACAGTTTGATCTGGAAATCTTTAATCTTGCCCACTGAGCTTGTCATCAGTTCAATTCAATAAAAATTCGGAAAGTCTATCATGCCCTGGGAACTGGATGGGCACTGGGCATATGTCTTCACAGAACTTTGCTAAAAGGTAAATCCTCCCCTGTGAGATGTGTCTTTTTAAACTGCTGATAGTCATTTCAATTTCAGTGTAAGGGTTTTCAATCTTTTGAGAGTAGATTTTGATTGGGATAGAGAATGAGAGGGCATTTGAGCATCCAAGGGGTAAAAAGAGGGACTCCCTTGAAAGCACTGAATGAAGAAAATGGGTGATGGAATCTCAGTCATTCTTGAGAATGTGTGGGACGGTTGAGGGAGTTAGTTGTGGAGTTGTTTGGTTTTGTTTTTTGGAGAGAAGATTGGTTGGTTACTTGGTTGGATGGTTAAGGAGAGAGAGAAAGGAGTAAAAAGGAAGAGAAGAACATACAGAAATTTCTAGCTATAGCTAGCTAGGCCCTGGTTTGGGAGTGGGAGTTGGGCATGTGGAGGAAACAAGTTGTAGAACATAAATATTTAATCTAAATCTACGCAGGAGAGCACAATCAGACAAATCCAAATAGTGGGACGTTCTACAGAACTCTAAAAAATATCAACGGCTTGAGAGGAAAAGAAAAAAAGCAGTGGGACTAGATTAAAGGAAACTAAAGACTATGCTTGATCTTTTTGTAGATACCGGATATTTAAAGATGGTGTCAAGGGTATTATTCAGACAGTTGGGGAAATTTGAATGTGTACTGAATATTACATATATTATGATATCAGTGTTTAATTTCTTGAGAGTGATAAGAGAGGTATTGTGATGACGTAGGAGAACGTCCCTGTTCTTCAGAGCTAGAGATACATGTTGCCATATTTAGGAGGTGAAGCATCGTGATATCTATAGAGCACTTTCAAATGGTTCAAGAAACAATGTATATGTATACATATATGCAGGCCTAATTTTGAATGAAAGTGCAGGACTCAAATATGACCATGTAATGTGAAACTGTAAAATGATTTTAATAATCAGTGAGATAAATTATCATTGCTTCATGATCTTTAAGCATTTTTGTCAAAATATTATGAACTCTAGTGAAACTTATTTTTTATTTAGTATACTGTAGTTTAAAACATTAGAAACATTGAAGATTAAAGTATTTTATTTCTTTGTAAAAGACTTAGGGTAGCTTGAACAGTTCTAATCGTATAACTAACTATATGGATCGAGCATATTCTCTATGCCTTTGCAAATTGTCACACTCCTTTCTAAGTTTGGGTCAGCTTGCAGCATTTTATCATTTGCACTTACACAATGTCATGAAATATCACCAAAAGTTTGTTTAGTGGGAAGTTTTTGCCAATGTCTCTTCCTCCGGTACATTTTCATCCTTTTCATCACAACCACTTTCCTTATGAATCTCAATAAGTTTGTCCTGACTGAGTTCCTCTGGCTGAATATCTAGAGTGTTTCTAATGGTAGCAGAGTCTATATTCCCAGTTATCTCTTCTATAACTCCATTTATGTTTCATTCAAATTGCACTTTCAGTGTTATCACTTTAAATTTCTTTCCTGCACTTTCACCTTTTTTGGCTAATTTCCTCTTCCAAATATCCATTTTTGTAAAATGTCACATGAGTTTATCACTGAGAGTCAAGGAGGCAACACAATTGCTTGCTTTGATGTCTGTTCATGAACTGAATAACAGATGTACGGTGACCAATCACTGACGGATTTTGAAAGTGTTGTGTTTGGTCACTGTCACTGATCATGATGGGCATATGCTAATTATGTAGTGATTTGAAGACTGAAGCTCTGGCAGGGAAGTTTGCGCTCTGTGCAGTTACAGTTAGTCTACCATGGTACCTGAAATTTGAATCATGTCATGTGTAACTGTGTGTGTGGGTGTGTGGGTGTGTGTGTGTGCGCGCATGCATGTAAACCTAGATATGTGTGTGCATCTAGATAAAGGGTATATAGGTGCCCATTGTACTTTTCTGAGTTGTTTTTTTTAAAGATTGACACCTGAGCTAACAACTGTTGCCAATCTTCTTTTTTTTTCCTGCTTTTTCTCCCCAAATCCCCCCAGTACATAGTTGTATATTTTAGTTGTGGGTCCTTCTAGTTGTGGTATGTGGGATGCCACCACAGCGTGGCCTGACAAGTGGTGCCATGTCCTTGGCCAGGATCCAAACCAGTGAAACCCTGAGCCGCTGAAGAGGAGTGCGTGAACTTAACCACTCAGCCATGGGGCTGGCCCCACATTGCACTTTTCTTGCAGCTTTTCTGTAAATTTCAAATTTATCATAATGGAAGTTGGAGGAGGGGAGAGAAGCAGGTCATGAGGAGACAAGACAATGCAATAGCAAACCTAGAGAAACAACAGACAATAAAAACAGACCAACAGGGAATCCAGAGAATAGAAAAGGCTATGGAACCCGACTGTCTGGGTTTGAATCCCACTTTATTCATCAGCTGTGTGATCTTGGGCAAGTTATATAACCTCTCTGAATCTGTTTCCTTTTAAAAAATGGAGATAAAAATACTACCTACTTCATAGGGTAACGATAATTAAAGAAGTTGCATATATGAAGTACTTACATCATTAGTGGTACATAGCAATTACTTTATAACTGCAAACTGTTACGGGTTTATTAAGATAGGGGAGACGTTAATCTGTTTAGATACTGATAAGAATCCAGAAGAGAGAGGTTGAAGTTAGAAGAAGGGATAATTGATGGTTATAGTTCCTAAGAAGGTAGGAGGGGATGGGATCCAAAGAAGAAACAGAGGCACTGGTCTTGGACTAAAGGAGGAGCATCTCTATTTTAGCAGGAGGGAAAGAGAATAGCATGGGTGCAGGTGTAGGTTGGGTGGTAAATTTGCTAGGGAGAAGGTGTTATAGTATAATGATTTCTGTATTCTCCAAGAAACAAAAGGTGAGGTATCTTCTGAGAGTGAGCAGCAAGGCAGGAGATTAGAGATTGAAGAGAGTGGGGAAGACTTGAAATGAACCTTGCAGAAAACAAGAGGGCCAATTGGCCAAAGAAACATAACAAGATGGTCAGCAGTGTTGAGAGCTGAGCTAGTGACCTTAAAACTATAGTCTTACCAGCTTGCCCCTTTGTGTTTCTCAGTTGTGGTGTGCAGCTGCCTGGGCACAGGCATAGAGGATGTTGAGTTCATCCAGGATCGAGGTTTTTCCAGATTGATCTAAGGAAAAGAAAGAGACAAGGGAATTTATGGTATTCGCAAGAGGATTACTGAGAGTATGGACCATGAAGTCTAACCTGGGAGAGAGGGGGCCGGAGAAAGCTACTGATGAGAGAAAGTATAGGGGGCCACAAATGGGAGAAGGGTCCCCTGAGGTCAAGTAATGGTCCTAGTAAGAATTGTTTAACAAGGAAACTAGCCATTTCCTAAATTAGGGAGCAGTGTCCTGTGTAAACAGGATGTTCAATTGGGGCTCTTTCTGTTCTAGTTTTGGCTGAGGCCCTAAACACTGAGAAGATGACAATAGGAGCTATAATGAAGGGCTATATCACCTATGCAGGACTTGCAAAGAGAGGATCAAACTGGTTTTCTGACTCTTGATCCATCACCTACCTGGAGTGTGTACAAGCATTGGGGTTGAAAAATTGAGAAACAAGTTCTCTTCGGAGAATTGTTGGAGTGCTTTGGCTTTTTTCTTCCCCTCTCTCCTAACGGAAGAAGGGAGTGGTGTTCCCCGCTGCTTACACCAAGTGAGAGAGGTACTTTAAGGAAACTACTTGAAGAGCTTTACATGCGCCTTCTTGAGTTTGAAGAGTATGAGAACTGGTAAGAGAAGCTCTAATCAAACCAGGTTAGGGGGTGGAGGGTGGGGAGCAAGCTGTATATCCACCAGCAGTGAGGCAACAGTATTTCTCCTGGGCCAGATGTGGGCCTGTGGGAGGAACCAGTCTGGAACTATCTCAGATTCCATGACTGGCTGGAGGGAGTGGCCACGAGATTGCCAGAGGCTGAGAAGGAATTGTAGAAAGCCAGTAGGAGCCACGAGACATTGCCTCCATCATGGGGACTTACTGGAGTTCCAAGGGGAGAATATCTCCTCAAAATTCACAAAAACACCCAGTGAAAGAAAGAATGAGCAATGGGATTCCACTGTCCCAGAGGCTGCCGTGGTGGATTGTGTCTGGGCCAATCAAGTAAAACCTTGACAACCTCCTCTCTCTTCCTGATTCAGTCCTCAAGAATACAGAGGTAGCCGAACTGGGGGTGGGGGGTGGGAAAGAGAGAAGCTGCCATCTGTACTCCTCTCCCTCTCCACAGGCTTTCCAGCCAGAAACAGTAACAAGATTGGGGAGGATAGGAGCTTTAGCTTTGAAAGTGGTTCAAATTTTATTGAACATTTTAATTTTTGAACTGAGACTATTATTGTGACTAAGAGTTCCCAGGAGACTTTTTATGACCTGAAAGTAGCCAGAACAGTTAGTAGTTTGCCCTAGAGACAAGGAAACAAAACAAAACAAAAACTAGCTTAGAAAGGGATTTGAAAAGGGTAATTGGCAGAAAAAAAGAACTTTCTGTATAATTCTGCCCTATAGAGTACAGCTCATTCACTGTAATCGTGGTTACTCCAGATTAGCGAGATAATGATGACCAGGTTCAGAGTGTGGCTTTGGGAGTGGCTGGTTCTGATGGAGTGGAGTAGAAGGTCATAGAGGGTGAAGAGGTCAAGAAAAGAGAGGTCTGGTGTTGGCCGAGTCGTCTTTATGGAAGATGAAGTCTTCCACGATGCTGGCAAAGGTTGGGGTAGAAAGACTGCAAGCCATGTGCCCAAGGCCAGTGGCTCTCAAACTGTAGAGTGTATCAGAATCAACCTAGAGGCCAGGAGAAGCTACAGAGACAGGCTGGTTGAAGTAGGATAGCACCTGGGCTTCTGTTTATTTTTACCAAGTTCCCAGGTGATCTGGGATGTACAAAAAAGTTTGAGAACCACTGCCTATTATATGGTGGAGAGAAATAAATGACTGGTCAGTACAAAACAATATCTACCAGAAGAAAGAAAGAGAAAGTAGTTTTGCCAAAGAGCAGGGGCCCCTCGGAAGCAATTTTTTGTTATGTGGGGGTAGGGTAATAGTCTAAAAACAGTAATGGGGACAACTAGCCTCCTAACCCATTATCCATAACTACTACTTTTCCTACCTTCCTTCCTTCCTTCCTTCTTGTGAGAATGAATATTATGGGTTGAATTGTATCTGCTCCAAAAAAGATATGCTGTGGACCTAGTCCCTAGTACCTTAGAATGTAACTTATTTGGAAATAGGGTCACAAAAATTTGGAAGTAGATGTAATTAGTTAAAACGAGGTCATACTGGAGTAGGGTGGGTCTCTAATCCAATACAATTGGTGTCCTTAAAAGAAAATGGCCACTTGCAGACACAGGGAAGGCCATGTGATGATGAAGTCAGAGGTGAGAGTTAATGCAGCTGTGAACCAAGGAATGTCCCAAAGGTTGCCCGTGAACCACCAGAAGCTAGAAGGAGGCAAAGAAGGATTCCCCTATGGGTTTCAGAAGAAGCTTGGCCCTGCTGACACACTGATTTTGGGCTTCCAACCTCCAGAACTGGGAGACAATACATTTATGTTGTTTTAAGCCGCTCAGTTTGTGGTACTTTGTTATGGCAGCTCTAGGAAATGAATACAATGAGATAACCGATACAATGACACCCTCCTTTTCTGGCGTACTGTAAATCATCTCTCCTACATTCTGCCCATGTTGTGTCTCTGCCCCCTCTCCACTGAATTTATAGCCTCTCTCAGGACACAGAAAAACCATGTTTAAGTCAATGGATGCCATTAGAACACCAAGAAAAAGTTCACTGCTTCTCGACATGCTTAAGCTGAAACACAATACACTTCATGCGTTCTTGATGAAGTAGTCAGCTCCCATATTGGCTTTTGCACTTATTATTGACGAATGAGTCAGTTCATACAAGACTGGTAGCTTCTTTCAGTAGGTGTATGTTAAAGTTATTTTGAAAAAAGGAAAAGAAGCCTGTAAAGTATACCTGCATGCTACTCTCACAAGAAAGCATTCCCATGAGGAATCTGAAAAGTCTTCGTCAAAGTGCTGAGGAAACTTCTTGGCAGTCATACATAATGTGTTCCACTTCCAAAAGTCCTCCCATCTTCTCTGATTTTCATAGTATTCTCTTCTTCCCAATATTGAAAGAAAGTCTCGAGACCACACTCATGACCCCAGAAAAGATTAAGGTCCTGATTTGTTTAGCAAAGGCTACAGAAACCAACCAGAAGATACTACTCAGAGCAGTAACAGAGACACAGCATATCTTATTCAGCTTTCTCCAACCTCCTGTAGGCCCTACGAGGGTGCACAGCTGCCTTTGACATGTCAGATCAAGACATACCTTGTGGCCTAGAAATGCTACTTCTAGAAAATTACTTACAGAAAAAACCCAAAGGACCAGGTAAAGGATTAAGATGCCGTGTACATTACAGAGAGAGGACGGAGTCCGTGGTTACTAGCTGAGCTGAGTAGTCCAAGACTTCAGTCTGGAAGAGGGGTAATGGGCTAAATCTCCTCTTTTATGTCAGAGCCTTGACCATGGACGACTCCTCCTTGAGGAAGGGGAGATAGAGTACCTTAAAGGGGCATCTAGGCCAGAGATTCTTGTTCCAGCTTTGGCTGCACACACATGGTTCCAAAGCTCTCTCTCAAGTCATAATCCAGCCTTCTGTAAGAGATTTTCACTTCGATGCTCTGAAGCTCACCCTACCTAAAAAGTTAGTTTATCTCAGGCCCATCTTCCTTCCCCAAATCTGTCTCCTCCTCCTGAATTTCCTTTTTATATGCTCTCCCAAACTCCCCCCAAAAGTTTTCTGCTTGTGCACTCTCAAATTTCTCAGCTCCCTCAGGCCCTCCAATCTGTCTTCAGTATCCTTCACATTCCTGAAACCGCCTGGTTAAGACCTCCAGTACCCCTGGTGGTGTCCAATCTAATAGTCACTCTAATCCCCTCCAGCAGCATTCAAGCTGCACACTTCTCAGCTCACCATTCTCCTCTCTTGACTCTGGTTACACAGCCTGGTTTCCTTTCTAATTCCTTTCCCTGTTCCTTCTCTATCTCCTCACATTCTCATCTTCTATCTCTAAAATGTGGAGTTCCTCTGACATATCTTTAAATACCATCCATATGTGCTGATAAACCATATATCCAGTAGGCTCCGGACTTGTAAATGTAATGACTAACTTGATGTCTCTCTCAGTGTCTCTCAGGCATAACATAACCCCAACCAAACTCGATACTCCTTCAAAGCTCCCAGTCCAACCTGTTCTTCGCCAGTCTTCCCAACTCAGAAAATGGTATTCCGTTGTATACAGTTGCTCAAGCCAGAAACCTCTCCCTTTTCTTCACCTCCCACATCTGATCCATCTGTAGACCCTATGGTTTCTAACTTCACCATAAATCTCAAATGTATTTCTCTTTATTCCCCTTCCACAATTTTAGTCTAAACCTCCAAACTGATTTCTCTGATACACCTCCTGCCACCCTTACCCCAACCCCAATCTCTTCTCCCACAGCAGTCAGAGAGTAAACTTTTAAGAACTCCTTCCTTTGGCCTATAAGATCATGAATGATTTGGCTTTTGCTAGTCTCTCCAAACTCATCTCATTCCATTCTCTCCTTCGCCCACAGTTTAAACCTGCTGTCCTTTCAGTTCCTGGGACCAGCCCAGCTCTTTCCCCGCCTCAGGGCTTTTGCATAAACGGTTCCCTTTTTCCTTGAACGCTCTGCCTACTCCTTTTGTGTGTATCTATGCTTTTTGCCTAACTGCACTTGACATTAGGTAGAGTGACTGACACCTAGTCGGCTCTCAGTAAGTAATTGCTGAATGAGGGCAACAGATGGATCTGACCAGAAAATTCTACCAGCAACCTGTTAGCCAGTGAGGAGGGCAAGGGGAAACCCTTCACTCTGTGCCAGAAAATACCTCTTAGAAAAACAGACTGAAGTTCAAACTGATAGCTAACACCGGTGCTCCTTTTTCTTAATGATTCTACAATCTCATTGGAAAGATAATAACCAAAATATTGAAAGAAGAATATTTAGCTAGCATGAGACAATTTAAGTGCTTTCAGAAAAAGGTAGAGAATAAATCACAAATAATAACTACTCTTTTAGGCAGCAGCAGTGTAGAGAGATAATTGCCAAATGATTAGTATAGGTTCATGGTTCCCAACATTTTCATCACCAAGGATTTGTTTCATTATGCTTTTCCCACAGGGACCTCATATTTTCAAAAAAGTCTGTCTACTAAATAAACTACATTTATCATGCAATAATTTACTTTTCCATTTTTAATCATATGTAATCTCTAATTAGACATATATAACTCCTAATTGGGGCATTTTATCAACATGCTATGAAAAATGCAAGCCAAAAGTAGGGCCAGGTAGCTTTGTTTTAGTATCAATAGAATTTTCGCTGCACTTTTTGAAATACTCAAAATATCTAGCAAATTTCAGCCTGGTATTCCTTTCAAAGCTTTAGCCTCTGTATTTTGTAAAGAAAATAATACACACGGTTTATTTCTCTTTTTTCTTCATGAAATTCTCCGCTCTTTGCTGATTAGCAACTGTAAGGTGGATTCTTTGGGGGAGACTCTTTCATCCGCGTGGTGTTTTGATAGTAAGGTAATCGGGGGTTGGATAGTCGAGCGGAGCCAAACCGCACAACTGACAGCAGAGCATCGCTCCCCATCATGGCAGGCGCCACCGCAGATCTAACACGCCTCCTCTTTTCTCCAGTGCTGCTGGGGAAAAATATCCATAAAATGAACATTCATTCATATGCTTTAAAAGTATCTGAAATAAATTAATGATGCTTTTCAAGCTGTTGCTTTGAGAACATTTCCTAAAAACTGACCATTATCAACAAAATCAGTGTTTCTATAGAGGTATCCAAGATACGCAAGCAAATCATGTTACATAAGTTCTAAAGAAGAAGAATGTTAATCATATAGTTATTAAGCAACTTAACACCGGAACTCAAGATATTTCAATTCATAATTTTGCTAACAGGTGCTGAATCTTTTATATTTTTATAGCTTTTGTGTGGGAAGCAAGCTGTAGCTTAGTTGGTGGAAATTTCATCTTACTAGACAAATGCTTGATAGATCAGGATTTTTGGTTCTTAATGCACCCCACGATGGATCCAAATTTTCACATTTTTTCCCGTCAAGATGTTCACAAACATCCCCATCTTAAGACTTTAAAGGACTTCACAAATGGACATTTTTCTTCCCATTTTAGGCACAGACGAAACAGCTGCAGTGACTCTGTGAAGTTATATATAGCCTCTGCTAAGCTGGAATCTGAAGCTGTAGGTTCTTTTTCATTAGGTATATACAGATTTTTTCTTTTATTATGGTAAAATATACATAACATAAAAGATGCCATTTTAACCATATAATTCAGTCTCATTAACTTCGTTGACAATGTTGTGCAACCATTACCACTATTTATTTCCAAAACTTTTCCATCACCCCAAACTCTGTATCACTAGGTATATTTTATGCAACATGTTGAATGACTGTTTATTCATTAAGTAAGTAGTTCATCCACTAAAAAAATACTTATGAAGTACCTTCCATGTGTGTCATCCTGCACTCAGTACTGGAGATGAACAATGTGAACAACGTATGATGAACACAAGTGAACAATGCAGAGAGTGGCCACTTTTCAAATATTTGTGCCTTTCTGTGAATGTCCAAGTGACTGATGAAAATATCAGTAATAATATTAATATTTGCCCTCTGACCTAAGAGCTTTATGAATGTTAATTCATTTACTCCCGACAATAACCCTATGAGGTTAGATAGGTAGAACCTAACTATTATTATTATCCTGATGCTACAGGTGATGAAACTGAGGCAAAGGGAGATTAAGTAACTTGTCCAAGGTCACACGACTACGAGAGTTGGAGCTGGGTTTCCAACCCGGGCTGATAGGTTCAGAGTATGTGCCCTTAAAGCATTATCTGTAACGTTTTTTAAAAAATAAATTTTATTGAGGTATAATTTCCATAAAATAAAATGCACTCAATTTATGATTTAACAAGTTTTAACAAATGAGTACAACCATGGTACAACCAGTCAAGAAATGGCATGTTTTCATCACCCTAAAACGTTCCCTTGTAACCTTTTGCAGCCCATGCTCCCTGACCCACAACCGAGTCTTAGGCAACAACAAGCACACTTTCTGTAACTATGGATTAGCTTTCCTTTCTAGAATTTCACATAAATGGAATTATACACAATGTACTCTTTTACATTTAGTTTCTTTTGCTCAGTGTATTGTTTGAGATCATTGATATTGTTGCATGCACTAGTATTCCTTTTAATAGCTGAGTAATATGCCATTGTTGGACATTCCTTAATTTATCAGTTCATCTGTTGATGAACATTTGGGTTGTTTGCGCTTTGCCTACTATGAATAAAGCTGCTGCAAACATTCATGTACAGATATATACTGATACACATTTTCATTTGTCTTGTGTAAACAACTATGAATGGAGTTGGTGGGTTATATGGAAGTGTATGTTTAACTTTTTAAGAAACTGCCCAATTATTTTTCAAAGCAGTTGTAGCATTTTATGTTCCCACCAGCAATATACGACAGCTCTAGTTGCCCCACATCCTTGCCAACAGTTGGTGTTTCAGTCTTTTGGATTTTAGCCTTTCTAATAGATATGTAGTGGTGACTCGCTGGGTTTTACTTTGTACTCCCTTGAAGACTAATGATATGGAGCATATTTTCATGTGTTAACTGGCCGTTCGTATATCTTCTGTGAAGTGTCTGTTCAAATCATTTGCCTCTTGTTTTATTGGATTATCTCATTATTGAGTTGTAGGAGTTCTTTATATATTCTGGACACCAGTCTTTTGTCAAATGTGTATTTTGCAATATTTTCTTCCAGTTGGTGACTTGTCTGTTTCTTTGATTTTGTTTTCCTAAGAGTAGATGTTTTTCATTTTGATGAAGTTCAATTTATCATTTATTAATAATTCGCCATTATTTTTAAGAAATCTTTGCCTATCCCAAGGTCACAAAGATTTTCTCCCATGTTTCCTCATCCAGCCTTTTATAATTAAGTTACAGGCTTTTGTAATGACCTTACCCAGTTTGGAGAAGTTCCTTTCTACTCCTGATTTACTGATTTTTGTCATAAATGAAATATTTATCAAATGCTTTTTCTGTATCTATTGAGGTGATCATATTGTATTTTCCTTTATTCTGTTAATATGGTGAATTAATTACTTTTTGAATTTCAAATCAATCTTATTTTCTTGAGATAAACCTAATTGGGTCATGATATACTGTCCCTTTAAGTAATGCTGCATTCAATTTGCTAATATTTTGCTAAGGATCTTTGCATCTACATTCACGAGGGATAAATGTCAGTGGTTTTCTTTTCCTATAATGTCTTTAACAGGTAATAAATGATGTAGAATTGATATTATTTTTCCTTAAATGTTTGATGAAACTCACCAGTAAAGCTATCTTGGTCTAGAGTTAGGCCCAAATCAATTTTTTAAGTAGATATTAAGAGTTCAATTTTCTTTGATAGATATGAGGCCAAGCAGGTTTTCTATTTCTTCTTGAATCAATGTTGACTATTTATGTCTTTTAAAGAATTTGTTCAAGTTGTCAAATTTGTTGACAATGGTGTTCGTATTACTTTATTATGCTTTTTTTTTTTTTGCTTGAGGAAGAGTCACCCTGAGCTAACATCTGTGCCAATCTTGCTCTATTTTGTATGTGAGTCACCACCACAGCATGGCTGAGTGGTGTAGCTTTGCGCCCAGGATCCAAACTCGTGAACCTGGGCTGCCAAAGCAGAGCGTGCTGAATATAACCACTATGCCATGGGGCCGGCCCCCTTTATTATGCTTTTAATATTTGTGGAATCTGTAGCGCTGTCGCCTCTTTTGTTTCTAATATTGGTGTCTTTCTTCTTCTCTATTGATTTTATTGATATTTTCCAAGAACCAGCTTTTGGTTTCACTGATTTTCTCTTTTGTCTGTGTACTATTTTATTGACTTCTGCTCTTTTCCTTATTATTTCTTTCCTTCAGCTAAGTTTGATTTAAAGTCTTTCTATAGCTTCTTAAATTGAAAGCATTGGTTGTTGATTTTGTACCTTTCTTCTTTTCTAACATAAGCCTTTAAAGGTATAAATCTCCCTCTAAGCACTGCTTTTCTGTATCCCACAGATTTTGATATGTTGTGCTTTCATTTTCATGCTGTTGAAGATGTTTTCTAATGTCCCTGTGTTTCTTCTTTGATGCATAGGTTTAGAAGTGTGTAGTATAATTTCCAAATATTTAGGTATTTTCCATATATCTTTGTTGTTGGTTTCTAATTAATTTCCCCTGTAGTCAGAGAATATCCTCTGAATGATTTCAATTGAGCCTTATTTAATGGCCCAGAATATGGTCTATCTTGATGACTGTTCTGTGTGCACTTGAAAAGAATGCATATTCTGCTCTTATTGGGTGGAATAAGTGTCAATTAGATCAAATTGGTTGTTGTTCAAGTATTCTACGTCCTTACTTGTTTTCTGTTTACTTGTTCAACCGATCATGGAGATATAAGTATTGAAATCTCTGTCTATAATTCTGGATTTGTCTATTATTCCTTGCAGTTCTGTTAGTTTTCACTTCTTGTATTTTGAGGTGCTGTTATTAGGTGTCATCAAGGACATTCCACTCTGGCTGGTCAGAACTCAAATGTCTTCCAGGCCTCTGTGAGTGCTGGAAATTGGCCTAGAGCTCCCCAGTCATTGTATAAGCTCTTACAATATGCCAGATACTGTGTTTACTAATCAGTATAGGCTAGGTTATGCTGTGATAAAAAGCAACCCCCAAAGCTCAGTGGCTTATAATTATAACAGTGAAGTTTTCTTTCTTGCTTATGCTGCATGTCCACTGCATGTTGGCTGTGACTCTATCTGTTCTGCATCTTCTTTACTTTGAGATTCAGAGTGATGGAGCAGTTACCGTCTGGAACACAGCTGGTCATTATGGCAGAGGGAAAAGAAAACATGGCAAACAATGTTCTGCCTCAAAGTGTCTATGTCACCTCCATTCCTATTTCATTGGCTAAATCAAGTCTTACGGCCAAGGCTGACATCAGTAGGATTTGGAAGTCTAGTCTTCCCCTAGGAAGGAGCACCAAATATTGGTGAACCATGAAATAGTCCACCACGCTCTGCTAAGCATTCAAGAGCACCTTCTCCTTTAATCTTCATAACAGCCTTCTAGAAATAAGTACTATTATTGTCTCCATTTTACCGATGAGGAAATTGAGGCTCTGAGAGTAACCTGGCAAAAGTCAAATAATAATCAAATGGCAGGGTCTGGACGCAGCTTGTCTGACCCCAGTGTAATGGTGCTATACTGACATAAGAAGAGAAGAGGAAAAGGAAGGAGTGAGGGGGTTTGGGAAGGAGTGTCGCAGAGAGAAAGGAAATGAAGGGAGACATGAAAAGTAATTGTAAACTACTCCCTATGGAGCTCTGATCTAGTGATCAGAAAGGGATAAGGAGAAGAGAATGGGGAAGGCCAGAGAAAGGAACTCCTCTTACCACAGTTCTTCCTGGTCCATCTGTCCATCCCTCATCTGTCCGTCTTATACCACACACCCTTATCTCACGAAAGCCCGGCTCCTGCCTTTCCGCATTCCAAAGGCCCTAACCCCCTTATCTACAACAAGGTTCCCGAAAGTCCCAGTGCATTTAATTGATTATCCTGTTTATATGGTGAAAAAAATATGAGTTACTATACAAATTTAGCATTGACCAAAGATATGTCCATCACTTATGCCTGGCATGTTGTACATATCTCAGTACTTGACAATTTTGTACTGTTGTCTCTAGAGACAGGTATGTTAGTGATTTGTGTCTGCCCTTTGAACCAAGACCAATATTTTTTTTTAATTTTTTTATTTATTTTTTTCTTTCTTTTTGAGGAAGATTAGCCACGAGCTAACATCTGCTGCCAATCCTCCTCTTTTTGCTGAGGAAGACTGGCCCTGAGCTAACATCCCTGCCCTTCTTCCTCCACTTTATATGTGGGACGCCTACCACAGCATGGCTTGCCAAGCAGTGCCATGTCCGCACCCGGGATCCGAACCGGCGAACCCCGGGCCGCCAAAGCGGAACATGCGCACTTAACCGCTGAGCCACCGGCCGGCCCCTTGAACCAAAAGCAAGATTCAAAGCTTTCTGAAGCAATTCTTTGACAACTAGAGTGCGTATATCTCCTTAACACAACCTTAGAATCACATTAAAAAGAAAAAATAAACTGAAAAATATTAGCATATATTAAAAAGGCTTAAAATCCATACTATATAAAATGCTCATACAAAATTTTAGATCCTTATAAGTAAATGAACTGGGGGAAGAATTGAAGGAAATATTTCCTTCATTCAAGAGGAAATAACTAATAAACAAATACATGGAAAGGCGTTCAATCTCCCTAATGTAAAAGAAATGCAAATTAAAACAACAATGAGGACATTTACGCTAATTAAAGGGGCATACAACTCTTTAAATTTCACTACTTGGTCCTGGATTTTTTCCTGTGAAATTGTTACAATCTTCAAGTGCTGGTGCTACTCCTTGTTCAGAACCATGTGGTAACAACATATAACAAGCTCATATGGGTTAAAAGTCGTAATATTTAAGCCTGTACTTCCCTGAAGTGGACTCTGAGCTTGTCCCAGCGTTCTAGTGAGAGGACGGCAGTCATGAGATGAGCCTCTGATGGAAGAGGGGGCCACCGGCAGAGTGCTCAGAGCCCCTTGGCCCAAGGCGGAAGTAAAACCTCACAGCCCTGCTTTTGACCTTTTATACTGCCTCTTGAATGTATTCCGAAGAAATAAGCCATAAGGAAAAATAGCTAAACAAACAAAGATCAACTGCAGCATTATTATAGAAAACATTACAATATAAATGCCTGACAGCAGGAGAATAATTAAAAATATGGCATAGTTATTAAAATTTAAATTACAAAGACTACATAGCAACATGGAACATACTTCTGAGATGGTTTTAATTGGAAATGGGAGAATGCACTCACTGCAATTCTCCCAAGGGCTAGAAGGAGCAGGGTCCACTGGAAAGTGGCTCTGCTGAGGTGACAAGACTGTGAGCAAAAATTCTCTTATTTACATTTATTGTGTAATACAGATAGAATATTTATGTAATAAGAATCCTATTTTTAGAGAAAAGGAGAAATAGGACACTATGACTCTCTTCTACTCTGGTTCTCGTTGGTAGCTCCAGGATTTCGTTAAAATGCAAAACTCAAAATCATCCTCATTTTTGGTATATTTTGCTAAATATATTATAAGCTTACTCTGAATATGAATTGGTCCTCCCCATGGGAGGGTTTCTATGTAGATAAATAGCTCTTATATTAATCCAGTTAGCTTGGAGGACTGTCTAGGGGGAATGTACACTAATCATACTGTCTACTTGCTAAGTTCATTCAATTACATGGCATTATGCAGGGTGTGTGTAAAGTCAGAAAGCATGGTATTTACATTTTTAAAAATGCTCAACACGTTTTTGTTTTCAACTACATTTCAGGTGAGCAATCTCTCTATTTAAAACAGTGGACTTAATTGTTAATCTGAAAGAAGTACAATAAATACACAATTTCATGTGTTTCCAGATTTTTGAATACTCTTGTAGTATTTCTATTGCACCTTTCAGATTAACAGTTGGACCCACTGCGTTACATTTACAGGGGTTTGGATGTTGAAGAAAAACATTTGGCATATTTGGAAATGTAACTAAAATATTGTTTCCAAACAAATTTATCTGACTTTCTGAACACTCTGTGGTGTCTTACCCTTAGCATTGAACCTCCTCAATGGCCAAAACAGAAAAGCCAGACACAGTCTCCCAAACTGAGGGAATGGAGAGTAGAGCAAGAGAGGAGGAGGGGGAGGGGAAGGAGAGGAAAAGGGGGAGGAGGGAGAGGAGGGGGGAAAGGGAGGCGGGGGAAGGAGGTGAGGAGGAAGGGACGGGGGAGAAGAGGGCAGAGGGGGAGGAGGAGAGGAGCAGGAGGGGGAGGAGCTGGAAGTTTTTGTGGCATCTTGACTGAGGAAAGTTAGGTTTGAACAGAAGCCTAGAAATGAGTTCTGGGCTCACTGATCTATGGGGATGAGACTGTGGGGAGTGAACAGGGGCGGGGGAAAAAGAGCAAAGTGCCCTCCAACCCTTCTGTGAACAGCTTTCTTAGTATTCACACGCTGAGTTGAGGCCAAGTTGCGAGGTGGATGAAGCTCTAGAGATGCTCCTCTCTTTTCAGTGGCTCTCCTAGCTCTCAGAGATGATGGCGTGGAAAGCACGTGCCTGTGCGTATAGACTGGGGGTGGGAGCAGAGGCAGTGGTGTGAGGAAGGAGAGAAAAATCTCAGAGAAGATAATGAGGCTGTTGAGTGTGGGAGCGCAGAGCAGCAGCTATTCTGGTACAGAGAGAACAGGAAGGCATGTGCGTGAATGTGTGTGTCTCTCTTTTTAGATCCTTTCATTCAGGAGGCATCTCCCTGGAGACTGAGTAGATGGTAGGAGTCCCCTGGGGTGCTGTCAGCTCCACTCGCTGAACCTCTGGAGAAAGGCCAAAATACTAGGTAAAGGAAATGCTTCCATCCAGCTCGTAGGGAGAGGCAGGACTGGGAGGAGGAGTGGGGAGGTGAGGGACCCCTGACCTGAATACGCTGGAGCAATTTCTAGATGTGGTTCCCTTCCCATTCTCTCCTCTCACCGCACTTGCGCCCTGTCAGGAAGGAAGACTGTGCTGTCCTGTGGCCCCTCCAGCCCTAGGACGCCCAGAAGGCTGCTCCCCAAACTGGTGCTCTTACTTTCCTTCCTTCCGGCCAAACCCCAAACCCCCAGCCTCAAAGAAGGGCTGTTCCTCCGACAGTGCTAATGACAAGTCCAGGAGTGTGGTTGGAAGGCCTTTCCCTCCAGGAACCTCAGGGCTCTGTCCCTCTCCTCTTCCACCCTACCCCACCCTCTGTCTTCGCTCCTCCTCAAAGGCTGCCTACCAGGGGGCTATTTCTGCCCAGGAGCCATCCGGGAGGGGAAGTTGGTGTGGTTGAAACGCCACACCACACATTTGCAACAGCCCTCTTGGCTACTCTTTTTCATTGCAAATGTAAAGTAATCCATCTGTGGTGTTGTTTCTGTGGTCCTATTTATATCATTGTTTCTGGGGAAAGTGTGCTCCGTGTGGAAAAAAGCAAAACAAACATTTGGAACACAGACTCTTTAAAGACTGTTGTCTTACAGCCCCTGGAAATGCCACCTATTTACTGCAACAAGCGTCTCTTGTGTGCCTCATGCTGGGTGGGGGGAACACTGTCTGTGCTTTCATCACCTGGGCCCTTGCTGCTCGGGCTCCGGGCTGGTTTAGGGTGCCCTTGACAGGATAGCGAACACCGTCAACTCACATAGCGAGAAAGGTAGTATTGCTTTACTTCTCTTCCTCTGATCATACCAGAGGAGGTCTTAGTTTGGAACTAACAGAGCTTTAACACGATTCTAATATTTGCTTATTGCTATTATTATTATTACTACTACTACTGTTTAACAGTTGCAGGCTCAGAGCTTTTGGCTGGTTTGGTTCATAAAGAGGGCAAAGTCCAAACTGGTGGCTCTGTGGCCAGATCCAGCCTGCAGATATGATTTGTGCTGTACCGTATTTTTTTTAGCCAGCATTTAAAAACTCAGGAAATTTTGCCTAGAAATCCAGATTTCTAGCTTCTGTTGAATAACCAGAATATCTGGCAACCCTAGGCCCAAATTTCTTCATGACAGCAGCTGGTTGTCCCCTTTAAAAGGACACATGCTCTCCAGTTTGCCACAGTCTCCACCACTCCTTACTGTGTCATACAGGACCCATATTATTCACTTCCATTACCTTCAAAGCCCCTCTAAGCGTTTGAGTCTTGGGCCTATTTTAGGAATTCTATGCTTAGAACAGTAGATCACAGTCAAACCTGAGTTCCAAACTGAGGAATTCAGTCTTCATTCCAGAGGAAATAGAGAGCCATTAATAATTTTTTCGTAGAGTAGCCAAGGCTTAAAGCAACTCTTTCAAAAATGATTGTGACTTTTATTTGAAGCTGGGAATGAGGGGAAGAGACTGGAGGCAGAGGGCTGGTGAAGAGGGGACGTCAAACCTCATTGCCTGGGGAAATGGGAGCTGGGAGCTGGGCTTAGGCTGTGAAATGAGTGAGCCTGGCCTATGTGGCTTCTGGACACTCAGTTAAGAGCAGGGCTGGGAGCCTGGGGCAGTGCAGGGGCAAGCAGGAGCCAAACCTGGACAGGACCTGCATGGTCATCAGTGAGGCGAGGCTAGCTGGCTCGGAGCCTAGAAACTCCTTGAAGCAGAGACAAGGGGAGGGGGTCTTAAATAGAAGGCTACAAACAGGAAGGGAACCATGAAAGAGGTCAAGCTGGTTCTGGCCAGGCAGGCAAAGGCCATACCAGGGTGGTGGCTATGGGAATGGAAAAGCCAGAGAGAGGTCAGAGCTGTTTGGAAGAAAGGTTCGCTAGGATTGGTGACTAATAGGAAAGGGGGTTTGAAGGAGGGATGAAAAAATGACTCTAAGACCAGAAAATAGTGGTGCTATTAACACATACAGAGAAGTGAAGAGGAGGAGGAAATTTCTAAATATCTGAAGTATCAAAGTGCCATCAGGATGCCCAGTAGGCATTGGAAGGACTGGAGTTCGGTAAGGTCTAGGCTGAAAGTAGATGTTAGGGTATCATCTGCACAGAGGAGAGAGATGAAGATGGAGCGAGGACAGAGGGAGGAGAGGAGAGTGAGGAGTGAATCCTGGGGCATATCTGTATTTGGGGAGTCCATGAAAGTATCAGGAGTGGTCTGAGATGGAAAAACACTGAGCTCCGTGCTGTCAAGGGGCAAGGCCATGGTGCTGAGTTAAGTCAAAACCTTCAAAGATCAAAGCAAAAGAGGACCGAGAAACAGAAGCAGAGACAAAGTGTTCTCTAGCGAAGATCTCCACATTCATTCCCTCGACACATATTTATTGAGAACCTGGCCCTCATCCAGGCTTTCAACAAACTGACATGGGCAAAACGGAGACTCTGTCCTCACGGAGCTCACATTCTACTGGAGCAGGAGGAATGTGGGAGCAGTAGAGGGATGGAGGGAGCCAGCAGAGAGGGAGACCTGGCAGGTGCTGTGAGGTGGGGGAGAAACAGAGCTGAGAACACAGGGGAGGAGGAGGGAAGCTGTTACATGAGAGAATAAAACCATCCACACCCAGGCTCTTCAGAAGTTCTGAGGCACAAAGAAGGCAGGTGTTCTGGCCTCCATTTCAACCACTTTTGTTTTTTCTTGCAGATGGATCCCTGTGGAATGACAGTTGTCATTGCAGGCAGGTAAATTCGCCAATGCTAAAAGAGGACTCACTTGTGGGGAAATTGTGATTTTGTGTTTCTTGCGTATGACAAGAAAATGTTGACCACTCCAGACCTCAAGTTTAGGTCTAGAACAGAGGGCTTCTGACCTCAGGCTAACTAGAGTTTTAAGAATAACACCTCGTGACGTCCCCTCCTTAGCCTGACTCCAGGGTTTCCTGGACTCTGGGGACCAACATGTGGTGGCCCCCTGTGGCCTCTCCTGAGGGCTACCACTCTCATCCTCTCCACACTAGGTAGCGTGGTCCACCTGGCTCTCCAGTCTGCACACCGGCACTAAGTCAGTGTTCTCAGAGTACTGCTTGGATCACATCCTTTTAGCCTTTTCTCAAAAACCTTCAGGGTTCCTTCTTACCAAGGTGAAGGAAGTGCCTCTTCAGAATGGCCCCAGCGTGCTTCTGTGTCCTACTGGTCTCCTACTCGTCCGGGATCCAGCCAAAATCCTCTGCTTGCTCTCTCCGAAGGTGCTTTACCTTTCTGCCTCCATGCTTTCGCTCCTGCTCTTCTCCCAATACCCTCCTCATCCTTCTCTGCCTCTAGAAAACCTACTTACCACTCAAGACCCATCTCTAACACTATTTTCTCCATCAAGGCTTTTGAATGTGACCACCCTCCTTAAAATCCTTTCACCATTCACGCTATTTTTGTGGCATCTGCCGGACTCTTTCCATGTTGGGTTATCCGTGTGCCTCTCTTAGTCTCTCCTCCCCCATTAGACTGGTGCTTCAAGGGCAGAAGCTCCCTTTTCTTCTTGTTTGTATCATCTGAGGTCAGTAGCGCAAGGCCTTGAACATAACAGGCAGTCAACAAATACTGAGTTGGATTGCTTTTCAGACGAGACAAACAAGGATTCTGAAAGAAATCAGAATGTGGGAAGAGCAACTTCTAAGCAAGTATGCACAAATGTTGGAATGTGCTGCAAGGAAAAGCAGAGGGGCGGCCAATGAGATGGACACAGGCGTGGTCCGCAGCCAATCACATGGGCCTGGCAATGAGGGAGGCACAGGCCTGGAGCCAGGGCTGCAAGGTCACCCTCCCACATGTGGCCCTGCTGTCTGGAACAACCAGCCCGTGGGTCCCCTAGACTGCAGAAGTTAGGGTGCCACGCTTGAGACAGTTTGCTCTCCTGCTACAGGCTCTTCCAGGACACTTGGGGAGGCCCTCTCACTGGTCATTTTTACATGATGGCTGCATGAACAGAACAGCTGACCTCCTCCTCTCTCTTAATTTGTGTGTCTGTCCTGGCTATAAAGCTTCCATCCACCAGACCAGTTCAGACTCTCTCCTCTTCATTTATTCTGGTTCTCTGTTTACCAACATGAAATTACCCTAAATCTGTGACCTGCGCCTAACCATCAAAATAACTTGGTACCACAGACAACTAATTCCCCAAATAGCCATTTCTGCTGTTGGAGAATGAAAGAACCTCTACCGTTACTTAATTCAGTTGGCCCCCAGCTAGGCTACAACGCTGAATCAGCTGCACGGCTTTCCTGGGCCCCACCCTTGGAAATCGCAATTCAGTAGGTCGTGGTGGGGCCTGGAATCTGAATTTTAACACATCACCCAGCTGGTTTTCACCCAGGCTTGGGAATGCTGATGTAATCTCTCCCCTCATCTTATAAATGAGGACCCTGAGGCCAAGCCCTTGGCCACCTGGCCCAAGGTCATGTTGCTCTTGGGAATAACAGCACTTCCTTAACATTTCTCACGGTAGGTACCTTATTTCAGGTGTCACCCCAATAAACCACGAGGCTGCTGTTATTACAGGATCATCCCCAGTTTAAGAGGAAGGAGAGCAGCTGTGGGACAGGCAAGTGACTTAAGGTCTCGCTGTCAACAAACAGACCAAACTTGCACCCAGATTTCTTGAGCCCCAGTCCTGGCATCTTTTCACTGAACAGTGAGTCCTGAGACCAAGCAGGTGGTGAATAGTGCTGGGTAGGAAGGACGTTTAAGTCAAATTCCATACAGTGTGGCCCCTTCTTTCTTGCTGTCACCTAAAAGAAATGAGTAGTATGCAAAGGCATACATCGACTTACTGCAAGGTTTACAAGCTTTGTAATGGTCAATTTAACCTTTTCAACAGATTTTTAATTATGAAACTGTTCAAGTACACAAAATTAGAAAGAATAAAATTAAAAATCCGTTTTTACTCAAAATCCAGATTCAACAATGATCACAATTTTTGCCACATTTGCTCTGTCTAGCCCCTTGTATTATTTTTCTTCTTTATTCTTTGATGGAATTCTCAAATTTAAATATTTTTAAAGGAAATCCCAGACATCATGCCATCTTTCCCCTTCGCACTTGAAGAGGCATCTCATCAAAACACTTGAGCTCTGTGTTTGGAGGGGTGTGACTTGCAAGCAGAGCCACCCAGGACCTCTGGGTACAGGAGCACAGACTCCAGAGAGCACAGCAGAGCTGCCGGGGCGCTGGCAAGTCTGTGTCCCACCCGGGCACCAGGTGTGGGTTCTCAATCATCCTGGCTGGCAAACACATTTTGGGCTCCCTCCAAGCCCTCTGACACATTTGGGTGTTGATTTACTCCAGGCTCGGTTTGCCGGTTGCTGCTGAGTGCTGCCTTTCGTGCTTACGGACTGTCAGAAAAGGAAACAGGGAAACAGCCTCCAGACAACAGCTACTCAATTCTCAGTTCGCAGGTAGGAGTGTAACTGATCCCCTCCCCACAATGAGAGAGAGGACATAAAGTCCTGCCCCTGTAAATCTGAGACAGTCACAGAGTGAGGAGGAGCCCGGTGGAATCTCTAGCACACATCAGGCAGGAAAGAGTGATCATTATTTTTAGCAACTACTTGTTAAATACTTCCCTGATCGATGCTGGCATGCACACCAGCCACACTAAGATGAGAGGTGCTCTGACAACACCTCTGCAGCAGGAGGAGTGTGACAAGAGGGCTCTTCTATAGTCCACTTGGTTGAGGCTGTCGTCCTGTACAAGCCACCAGCTGTTGCCATCGGTACTATGCCTATACAGTCCAAGCCGGAGCCATGACAGGTGGAGCGAAGCATGTCCACCTGCAGCTTTAGTTCTGGCCCGAGCACTGCCTCACCCAAAGCCGTGTGCGAACCTCCCTTAGTCTGCTGGCCGCCGCCCAACATCCCTGGACCCTGACGAGGTATTCTTAGGAAGCTCCAGAACGTTAGTCCGCCGAGATTCTTCACCGTTCATTCTGCTGACGCATCATCCAGCACAGGCTGGACATGGGAACCACAACTTTGGGTTAAGTTACCCACACTTCTATTTCTGGGAGACTGCAGCACATATGTGTCCTAAAACGCTTTCAGGAAACAGGAATAGCCAAGCTCGACACATATTTTTACAAACACCTACTAGTTTCCACTTTTAATTTGAGTAACTGATACACTACTTGACTACTCAGTAGCTACGTGAGGACCTCAGTCCTGGATTCTGCCACCACCACACTATCTGACACCCACTGACTCACCTAATTAAGTTCTTCTCTCACAGGATCACACTTGTTTTCATGTGGGTGAACAGGGACTGAGACAATCAGGGCTGTAGTTATTTTTCAACTCATAAGGAAATTGATGTCATCTGACACCAAGATGCATACCCCAAATTGAAATTAAACTGTATGTGGCATCATTTATAGATAAATGTGTGTGTCTTTATGATGCTGGAACCACCACTGAAAAATTAAATAGTTCAGTTGATTTAACTGTTTTGTATAAAAGATTATTTGATGGGGGTTTCCTGTAAATGACAGGCACCGCCTGTTAAATTTACCTAATCTGAATCAGATTGGAGACTAGGGTGAGGCCACCTGAAGTGCCTAGAGCACAAAATTTAAGGAGGCGCTCACTCTCAGGGTCATGGAACTGTCAACCCTAGAGTTGCACAGCCCTGAGAGTGAGCGCCTCCTTAAATTTTGCACCTTGGCTCTTCACTTGCCTAACCTGGTCTCAGCCATGCGAGGTAGGGGAGGCCTTGTGAGGGCAGGATAGTTATAAGTTACCATCTCCCAGTCCAAACCAGGTCAATTCCAGTTCAGTACATCTGGGGTGCGATTCAGTAACCACTTTAAATAAGCTCCCTCAGATAATCCTGATAGAGCCAGGTTGGGAGTCCACTAATGCAGTATTTAGAATACCACAGTGAGAAGATGACATTCCCTAAATTCAGCATGATTAGCTCCAAGTAAGGTTACTGGCTTCAATCCTGAGTTTTCTCACTTAAAAAGTACTTGGAGATCTGATTCACTGTCAGTTAGGATTGTGTTCTGCTGCAACCAACGTGAAATCCTGTTAACAGTGGCTTAAACAAGGAGGGCTTTACTTTTCCCATAACTAGAAGCCTGGAGGTAGGTTACTGCCAGGGTTGGTCAGCAGCATGCTAACATCAGGGTCAGGATCTTGTGATTCTCTTGGGCTTTCCTCGGGTTTTTTGCCTCATGGCCCCCAAAGGGCAGCTGTAGTTCCAGCACTGCCTACCTTCAGGGTGCCGAGGGAAGAAGCAGAAGTGCACTGCCAGCCTCGTCTGTTCCCTGGTCTCAAGAAAGTAAGTGCCTTCCCAGAAGCCACCTCTTCCCAGACCTCTGCCAGGTCTCATTGGCCAGAACTGGGTCACATGACCACCTGTTGTTGAAAAGGAGGCTGGGAAATCAGGTACCAGGCTCATCCTGATGGCCTTAGACTAGCACTCTCAAATCCTAGCAGACACTAGAATCATCTGGATGGCTTGGCACAGTGGATTGCTGTGGGCTCCACCCCGAGCTTCTGATTCAATAGGCCTGAGTTAGGACCGGAAGATTTGTGTTACCTGCAGTTCCCACGTGATGCCGATGCTGCTGGTCTCAGGAAAACACTTTGAGAAGCACTGACTTCCAGCCAATGGCTCCCAACTCTGATGGTGCTTTAAAAACACCTGGAGAGCATTTTTAGAGATATAGGTCGCCTGGGTCCCACCCCTAGACGTTCTGATTTAATTTGTTGGTGGGGTCCAGGCATTTCTGTTGTCAATGCTATACAGATGATTCTGATGGTAGCCAGAGAAGGGAACCACCATTTTAGGCCAATCATAATCCCTTATCTGTGGTTGTTATGGAGGTTCTATTGGCAAGGAGGCAGGAGGGGAGGAAAATAGGCCTGCAGTAGGTTCAGATGGTGGTTCCCAAACTCATCTGAAATTTGAATCACTTGGGAATCTTTTAAAAATTCCGATGTTCAGGATGTA
This sequence comes from Equus caballus, assembly GCF_041296265.1. Lineage (NCBI taxonomy): Eukaryota > Metazoa > Chordata > Mammalia > Perissodactyla > Equidae > Equus > Equus caballus. Next base: position 9,865,988 of record NC_091702.1, on the reverse strand, counting down.
CCCCAGACAATTAAATCACAATGTCTGGGGGTGGGACACAGGCATCAGTAGTTTTTGAAGCTCCCCAGGTGATTCCAATGAGCAGACAAGTTTGGGAGCCCCACAGTTAAGAGAAGATTGCCACGAAGATGATTGTATTTGAAAACAGTGTAAGAGGAAGGTATGAAGGGAGGTTATTGGGAAAAGAGAAATCTGAAGATTTCTTTAATTATGGTTTCCAGGTGTCTGAGAAAATGTCACAAAGAATGCTTTTGTCCATCTGAACTGAAGACTAGCAAGGAGGAAATGGGATTAACCTGGTCAGAGCCCTTGGGTTCCATGCAAAGATAAATTTCCTAGCTGCAAATTGTTACAAGGAAATGTGGTGCAGTGAGAATGGGGTTGTGCAATCCTGTCATTTAAGAACTGTAAAAATAGTATAGATTCTCATCTGTTTACAATATTTGAGTGTCATTTCTTTCTGAAGGTGAAGAGGTAGATGAAATGACCTGTCTAGATTTATTCTTTGAAAATTTTCTGTTTTATTCCTCTTCTCCTTATTTCGCATTTCAACTTAAAAGACAGACCTCTGTATTAACAATTCAAAGAAAACATAACCTTTGCCTTCCTATTTGCTTGAATGGGTAAAATACCTGACGGCTGGTAGTAGTTTGAGATGCCACTAGCTCAAACTATTTGGATCTCTGAAAGGCTATTTCGAGTGTGTCGATGACAAGCATACTGCCAAACAGAGAGGACCATCTGAATTTGATTTGAATAGGTTCTTGTGTTTGAAATGTAAATGTTGTGCTCAAGGATGATACACCATCGTTTCTGAGCCCTGGTACACACACACACACACACACACACAACCAGAATAGCTATTTTCATGCCACACAGAAATAATACATGTGTTTAAATATAGCTACAATTAAAATGTGTTCTCTGCTGTATATGAAAATGTCACTGGCTATTGTCAGGAGGACATGCCCTCGGAATTGTCTTTCACAGGGCTGGTAATGGATTTACCCTAATCATATTAAACCTTATTATCAGTAACATGCCCCAGTCCAACTCCTGGGCTTTCAATTCAGAGGAAAAAATAGGAAGCCACTGATGAAGCAAGTCCATGCTCAGTGGGTCTTGGGTTGAAGATTTAAAAGATTTAGGAGTGTTTTTCCCCAGATTTGCTGCACATTAGAATCATGATGGGAAGCCATGCGTGTGGAAGCCAGGCATTAGAAGTTTTTAAGATTCTCAGGTGATTCCAATGGATAGCAAACTTTGAGAAACTCTACCTTAGTCACCTTCATTATGGGATCTAAAATCTCTTATAGAAAGAATTTCTCTTAGGTCTCATGTCAAAAGTGGAGGTAGGAATTAGGTAAATTTTTCTCCTTTCTCAGTATGTCCCAAATATTTACCTCTCCCAATTCCTCCATAGTAAGAGAACCTCTAAAAGCTCACTGCTTGGCCACTCAGAATAAAGACTACTTTTCCCAGCTTTCCTTGCAGCAGAGGCTGGCCTTCTGTCTCAATTCTGGCCAATGGGATTAAGTGGAAGAGGTGTGTGCATATTCCTGGACAATCCTTAAAGGGAAGGTGTATGTTCGTTTCCCCTTCCACCTTCTTGCTCACTGCAATACAAACATAAGAGATGAAGCTCCAAAAGTCAATTGGACAATGAGATGACTTTGGGAAAATGGAAGCCACAGAAGGCAAAGAAACAAGGTAGAAAGACCCTGGTTCTCAACACCACAGAGCTTGACACCAGCCGTAGACTGACTATCTCTGGGCTTCTTAATGGGCAAGAAAAACAAACTTCTATCTTGTCTATGGCACTGTTTCTGTTAATTACAGCTGAACTTAATTCTAAGAGACTCAGTGATTCTCACATTTTGGTAAATATCAGAAATACCTACAAAGCTAATGAAGCATATTGAAGTAGGTAGTTCTGATACCTAAGTTTGAGAACAACTATATCCCTGGGAGCTAAAGAGGATGCATGGTGAAGGTAAACCTTTGAAAAGGAATGATTGATCAGACCCATTTTGGAAAAGGAAATCTACTGAATACAATATTTAGCAGCATAGTGTAGTGGTTAAAGACTGCAGTTTCGGAGACAAACAGACCTAGACTTAAATCCTGGACTTGCCACTCACCAGACACTAGTAACTTAACGTTTCTAAGCCAGTTTCCTCATTTATAAAATGGGCCAGTAACAGTACTTATTACTGGTGTTATCGTGAGAATTAAATGAGATAATCTAAGACGATGCTTAATATAGTAACTGCCACACAGTAAAGGCTCAATTAAGTGTTGGCTTGAAAAAAAAAGAGGGTAGAATTTATGATCTGGCTTTGAATTACATTTTAATCCCCGACTATTTAGTTCTACTCTGTCCATCATGGTAGCTGTTAACCACATATGTCACCACCACTTCACACTGACTAGAATGACTATAGTTAAAAAAAGATAGTAACACGTGTTGGCTAGAATGTGGAGGAATTGGAACCAGTATACATTGCTAGTAGGAATGTAAAATGATGTAACCACTTTGGAAAACAGTTTGGCAGTTTCTCAAAATGTTAAACATAGAGTCACCACATGACCGAGCAGTTCTCCTAGGCATACGCCAAGAGAAATGACAACATATGTCCACACAAAAACTTGTGCACAAGTATTCATAGCAGTTAGTGGAAAAAACCCAAATGTCCATCCCCTGATGAATGAGTAAACAATGGAATATTATTTGGCAGTGGAAAGGAAGTATTGATACATGCTACAACATGGATAGATCTTGAGAACATTATTCTAAGTAAAAGAAGCCAGTCACAAAAAACCCACAAACTGTATAATTCCAGTTGTATGAAATATTCGGAAAAGACAAATTCATAGAGGTAAAAGGTAGGTTAGTGGCTACCTAGGGCTGGGGGTAGGAGGAATGGGAATGACTGCTTACAGTTATGGGATTTCCTTTTGGAGTGATAAAATGTTCCAAAATTACATAGTAGTGATGGTTGCACAGCTCTGTGAATGTACTAAAGACCATTGAATTGTTCACTTTAAATGGCTGAATATTATGTGAATTATATCTCAATAATGCTGTTAAAAACAAAACATGATGCCCCCCTCCCGCAAAAAACACAAAAAACCCAAACTAGCTTTGTAGGAAAATAGGGGAGATATAAAATTTACCATGGCAACATCATATAATGGAAAGAACATTAGCCAAGAGCCAAGACCTACATTCTAGGCCTGCAGTCACTACTTACTGATAGCAAGGCCCAGGGCAAGTCTCTTGTCTTCCACCTCCAGTCTGATCATTTATTAAAGCACGAGGACTCCATTTCTAATGTTTGGTGTCGAGCATGTCTCTCCTGTTGGCCCGATAGAGCAGCTGTTGCGTCACATCCTCAAGGGGCTTCGTGATCCAACACACGCAAGAGCTGCTCAGCCCTGTGCTCTCCTTACTAGCGAAAATCTAGTGAAACACCTACTGGAGATCCCCAGGTTGCAGCCCATGAAACATCCCTTCCTCAGCAGGAACTGTGTAGTATATTTCCGGAGGAATCCTACAAAGAGAAAGGGGATCATGTTCTAACTCAGTTTCGATGGAAGCATTTGGCGCAGTCTCTGTCCTTCCCTTGCAGACCAAGAGCAATGTGAGGGAAATAAGGCACTCTTCAAGTCATCTCTGCTCACAATTATCTTCCTTATACTATATCAAGAATAAAACAAAAGAAGAAATCTATCCAATTACAGACTTAGCTCAAAAAGAATAATATAAATATGGAAGGGGAAGGGACACTTATTCCAATCCTCTCCTCTCACAGATGCAGAAATCAATGACTGGGTTAAATGACTTGTTCATGGTCCCATTATCTGCACAATTGGACCAGAACCCTTACTGTAAACTCCAATTCAGATGCCCTTTTCTTTGACCTAATATAATGCATCTTCTCAGTTGAATTTCACAGAGTGGGAGATGGAAGATTAAGCCTAAAATACACACCTTAGTTTCATTTAATTTAATTAAATAATCAGTACAATTAAATTACAAGGGAATGTTGAAGGAATTAAATCTCAGCCTTTATCTGAAAGAATTACTTCAATCAAACATAAGGCCAGTGTTTCCAAACTCTTGTTGAGAACTTGGTATGCCTCCTGCCTCTCTTGTTGAGAAACTTAGTTTCTTCCCTTCTCTCGGCTCTGTTTGTTGGTCTCCTGCTGTCTCCCTCTTCAAGATCTGCGTACTACAGGATGATCTCACACGGTCTCACTACTTTAAGTTCTCGTCTGTCTTCCTCATAACCCACATCCGATCCACCAGGAAACCCTGTTGGCTTGAGCTTCAAAATATATTCAGAATCCAGCCACTTCTCCGCTTTCATTGCTGCCATACTGGTCCAAGCCAACACCATCTTTCGTCCCCGGATTACTGCTGTGGCCTTCCAGCCACTCCCTTGTTTCTGCTCAATATACCAGGCAAAACAGTGCTTTGAAATGTAAGTCAGATCTTGTCACAACTCTGCTCAAAACTTCCAATGGCTTCCTATTAAGGCCAAAGTCCTTACAGAGGCCTCCGAGGCCCTACATGATCTACCCGCTCCTCTGACCCCCTGTGCTTGTTCTGCTCCTGCCGTGGGAGTCTCCTTGCTATTCCTTGAGCAAGGCAAGTGTGCTCACCTCAGAGCCTTTGCTCTAACTGGTTCCACTGGAATACTTTTCAGGGGTAAATACTGAAATGTGTGCAAGTTTGTAGACCTCCGTTAAGAAATCCCAAATACAAAATTAGATATAAGTCCTTGAAGGGGTCCCTGCAAGTTAGGGATCTTGAAATTTAAGCTTCACAGTAAATCCACTTCTTTTCTTCTCCCAAATGTCTGCTTGAGCGACTCCCTCCCCTCCTTCAGAGCTTCATTCCAATCTTACCTTCTCTTGAGGAACCATGACCTCTCTCCATAGTACTGCGACTTGTCCACTTCTCTACTTTTTCTCCCCATTTATTACCTTTTAATTATTATCTTTTTATCTTTTAACTTATCTTTTGACATACTATATAATTAACTTACTTCTTATATTTACTGCTTCTCCTCCGCCACCTCACTGGAATGTAAGCTCCAAGATCCCAGTCCCTAGAAAAGTCTCGGCACAGAGGAGGTGTTCAAGAAACATCTGTAGAAGGCAGACATTTCTGTTTCTTCAATGAGATTTTTAAAGCAGTTAGAACTCCTAGGCCTGGCATGTGCGAGATGTTCAGATAGCCATCATCTGAAGATTGCCTTAATTTTAAAAAGCCATCCTCGCTACTATTCATCCAGTATCTAACATGTGCTGAATTCTTTTTCACATTCTTTTTTACAGTCCCTTTAGTTAGGTGTTATTATTCCCATTTTACAGATGAGAGAACCAAGTTTAAACATATTGCCCATGGTCACGTAGCTCAGAAATAATTGGTGGAGTTAAACGTAGGTCTGTCTTTTTCTAAAACCTGTGATCTTCCCATTTTGCTGGTAGCAAGTGACGTTAATACTGCAGTTTCTTTCTGGCACGGCTGAGGGAGCAGCAGAAAAAACTGCATGAATTTGAGATTGATGCACAGCTACAATACGTGCTTGCTTTGGGACCCTGGGCAAGTTTTTTAACCTCTGAGTTTCAGTTTTCTCATCTGTAAAATGGGCCTCATAGTTTGAAGAATGGATAAAAGAAGTAAAGGAGATAGTGTTTAATATCAAGGCTTTAAAAGGCATTTAATAAATATTCCCTTCAAAGGATCTGAAAGAGCGTATAATTAAACACATGTTCATAACTAGAGTTCAGAGGAGGGTGCTAGCCGGTTGCTAGGGGGAAGTGGGGGGCAGGGCTTCTCTGGGGCCAAGCACACGGAGGCTGGGCTCAAGAGAACAATGTACTGGTGGGGCAGAGGAGAGCAATGTTGCAAACCACAAGGGAATGAGAGACACTCCTCTGAGGTTACATTGTGTCCTTGCCTCCCACAAGTTGCCTTGCTCACATCTTTCTGTAAGACTGTGGAGTAGGTCTTTTTTTCAACACTTCACTGAACAAATGTCACAGGATACCTGAAGTTTCCTGGAATTGAGTCATCCCACACAATTTCAAATATTTGAAATGCTAAATGAAAGAAAAACTCCAACTTGTTATATTTCTGCCAAGCTTCTTTGGGAATAATAGATGAGGAAAGCCACTCTGGCAGGGTTAGGTGTGGGGGAGGTTGAGCCAAAGGCGAGGAGGACCCGTGGGTGAGGAGTGGCAGGCTGGGACCCATGAGGCTCCAGTTAACTTGTGGAGGGCCCAGGGCTTGCCTCAGGCACCCCTGAGGGGCCCACCTCTTACACAGACCTGGCGTGGGGCAGGCAGCATTAATTCATGTTATTTTATTTTTTTCTTAATGTTGCCTGGGCACCTTTTGGATATTCTTTAAATAAACAATTTAATCTTACGAAAGATGAATTTTCATCTGTAGAATATTATAAAAGAAAAATGTAAATACCTGTAAACCTATGACCCTAATGTGGCAACAACTGAAAATATGTATTTTATAAAGACTGTGTCCATGTATCTAATATATGTGACATTCTTGGTTTTCTACCTCATAATGCAGTGTTCTGATATTGAGGAAGGAGAGACAGTAAGACATAAGACGTGGCGAGATTAAGCACGGCTATGAATAACAGAGCCTTGAAAAATAGTGGATTAAACAAGACAGAACTTTATTTTCCTTTCATTTAAAAGAAATCTATAGGTAGTCAGTCTAGGAGTAGCATGGTGCTCCATGGTTATCAGCTACTAGAACTCCTTCCAGCTTGCTGTGTCTGCCACCCTTGGGCTGTGGCACTTGATAGCTGCTGGAGCTCCCTATTTGAAGCAGCTAGAAGATAAAAGGGAAGTTGAAGGGTGTGCCCCTTCCTTTTAAGGTGACTTCCTATAATTTCTACAATTGCATCTTTTCTTATATCTGATTGGCCAGAACTTAGTCATATGGCCACACCCAGCTGCAAAGGAGGCTAGGAAGTGTAGTCTACTAGCTGGGTGTATTGTGCCCAGAGAAATATCAGGTTTTATTATAAGAAAGGGAAGAACCAATATCAAAAGACTGTTCGCAGTCTGCCTCCACTCCCTTTATAACTCTAAACTGTGCTGGATAACTGAATACCTCTGCTGTTCTAAATACTAGGAAGAAGGTCTATTCACATACATTATCATATTTAATCCTCATATAGTCAACAAAATGCCACAGGATGGGAGTCAATAGACATCCAAAATTATGAAACAAAGGGGGGTACAACAACTCAAAACGTGGGTTCAAAACCTGATTCAGTTTCAACTGAGTAATCTCAGCTGACCTATGATGGGAGGTAAATAAAACCCTAGAACAGTATTTAAAAGTGTTTTTTACTTTGAGGTAGTGATACTTTTGTGTATATTGTTTAGTAGTAAGTTTTTAAAATCATTGTGATGTTTTTTATGCATGTGATTTTTAAAAAGATATTTGATATGCTTAAGAATGTGATGATTGAATTCTTAAGTCTGATCTATTAGATAAAGAATTGTTTAAATTCAGAAAGATTTTGTTTGTGAGATTTATAAGTCTACATTGTTAAATGTTTGAAGGGTTTGAGAGAATAAACTATGGTAAACACATAATTATAGTTTGAAATGTCTAAAGGAATCTGATTAATTATGTAGGAGGTATTGATCATTTAGGAAATTCTCATTCATTAAATCTATGAATGAACTTAACATTAAAGAATGAGTGAAAGATATTCCATTTGATTTATAAAAATATATGATCTAATATATAATGGCATAAAAATATAATATAAAAATAATTTCTGTGTATTGTGCTTAATGGCTTAAAAAAACAGCAGGTTTAAAAATGAAGACCTTTAATATAATGGATATTTTAAAAATCCAAGTAGGAGTCAGCCCCAGGGCCGAGTGGTTAAGTTAGCACGCTCTGCTTCAGTGGCCAAGGGTTGCACCGGTTCGGATCCCGGGCCCGGACATGACACCACTTGTCAAGCCATGCTGAGGCAGTGTCCCACATAGCACAACCAGAAGGACCTACAACTGGAATATACAACTGTGTACCAGGGGGCTTTGGGGAGAAGAAGAAGAAGAAGAAAAAAAAGATTGGCAACAGATGTTAGCTCAGGTGCCAATCTTTAAAAAAATAGAAAAGAAAAGAAAATCCAAGTAATTGGGAGTGCTGCTTTTCACACACAAAAGTCCTCTCAGTCATTAAAAAAGCAACAACAGGTATTATTTCCCACATTTCACAGATGAAAGTAAGACTCAGAATAGTTGAGTCATTCCCCCTGGGTCCCACAGTGGGTCCCCCAGGTGAGACTTGAACTGCGCTTTCTCACCCTCTCTCAGGTAAAGCCAGAGCTCCATTCTCAGGACGCGGCCCGGGCCCTCCTGGCTCAGCAGCATTGAGGGAGCTGTCTTCTGCTCTGGCTGGAATCCTCGTACCCTGGCTGATGCCTCTGCAGTGAGAGCTTCCGGGCCCCCTCACATCAAGAATAGGAACATGTGCCACATTTGTATTGTTTTTAATTAATGCATTTTGACTGAAAAATTAATAGTGCACATAATAAAAAATCCAATAAAAATTCAGATGGTACAAAAGTGTCGTTAAAAGTAAGTTGCTCTGATTTTCCTCGCTTCAGACCCCTGAAATTCCCCTCTGCAGAGGCAACCACTGTAAATAATTTCTTGTGCATCTTTCCAGAAATATTCTGTGCATATGCTAACACATTTGTAGCCATGTGTACATACTTCCCCTGTTTAAGCTTTTCGCTGTATATTCTCTGAATTTTTCTTTTTACCATGTGTGCATATTACTTTTTCAAAATCAAATAGGTAATTTTGCCCAGTTCATTCAGTTGGGTAGGAAAGCATCTTTCAGACTCTGTTCCTTGGGTCATAGGAATTGTAAATCACTCGTGGAGATTCTCTCAGCACATCTGGAATCACACGACAGCTGTCTGAACTGCTCATGGATAATGCTAATCCAGAACCACAGGTGCTGCAATGGAGGGCGTCATGGGTGTGCCTTTGAGACCAACTATCTGGTTATTCGTCCTTCTCTCCTTGGTAGCCAGTTCTCTGCACACAGCTGCATCACTGACGAAGGCTGGCATGGCTCTGATTTGCTTCAGGATTTCTGACCTTTCTTAGGTGAGTTCCTCCAAGCTCTGTTCTAATAATAGATGTGCAATAACTTTGAAAAGTAGGTAACCCTGTAACCAGGCTTGAATACCAGGGAGCAGAGAAATCCCTGTTGAAGATTCAGTGGGAGAACACTTAGAATTATCAAGAAAGTTCAGGGAAATGGCTGGCCATGAGAGAATTTCGCAGGAATGTGCAGTTGCCTGGAGACCAGCAATACCAGTTAAGCTGATGTTTCCCACACTTTGGGCATTAAAATACCACCTTCATCATTTTTCCTATATCCAAGTACCACTTCTGCTATTATTCACTTATTTATCTTTCCATAGATTTATATTTATTTAAATTAAATGTATTAAACTATTATCCAGATTGTAGCCAGTGATATTTTTAAATGTCAGTCAGATCACATCACCCATCTGCTCAGAATCTTCCAGTAGCTTCCATCTGAATTAGGATAGAAATCGTCTAGAAGGACTGTGCGATTGCACCCTCTAAGCATCCTCCTCCCCTCATCTCCTGCACGCGCCATCGCCATCACTGAGCTTCACCCACAATGGCCTCCTTGCTGTTTCCCCGGCCTGTTAAGCTCCTTCTCATCCCAGTCACTCTGCCTTGAAGGCTCCTTCTCTAGATATCTCCTTGTCTCACAGCCTTCGTACTTCCAGGTCTCAAATATCTCTTGCTCACAGGTTGATCTTACCAACCTGCCCCAAAATGGCGCCTGCTCGTCACTGCGTGCCCTTCACCTGGCTTTACTTTCCTTCTTAGCATTCATCACCACCTCAAACATTATACAATGATTAATTTCTTTAGTGATTATCCATCTCCCGTGACTAGAATGTGAGCTCCAAGAGTTTAGGGGCTCACTTTTTAGTTCACTGTTGTAGTCCCGGAATCTGGATAGTGCCTGGCACACAGCAGGTGCTTAATGGAAATTGTTGACCAGATGGACAGAAGGACAAAGGAACAGATTTGATTGCCTAGGAATAGACCCTATTGTGTAATCAGGGAGTCTTCACCAATAAATGGGATGAAGGGCTTAGTCAATAAAAGTCATAGAAAAAGCTGGCTAGCCTGTTTTTTGAAGTCAATATACTCACCACCATCATACAACTAAGTAAGTAAATATGTGTCCAGATGGATTAAAAATGTGGATGGTTTAGAGAAAATCATTTTTAAAAACCCATAAAAATATAGCCAAATTTTCTTCTGATTTCTCATTGAGAAAGAACTTTCTGCACGGTGCAAAAATACTAAATAAAAAGATCAGTACATTTGAATTCATAAACTGTTAACTTCTTTAGACTATTTATTGCATTAGGTATTGTTTGTTTGTTTTGCATTTCTCAGGGAAGTTAAAATTAAAATCACAATGAAATCATGGTGAAACCACCACACATCTATTATGTTGGCTAAAAACCCCCTGAAAACAAAACTGGCAATACCAAGGGCCAGTGAGATGTGGAGCAACCAAAATGTTCTTACAGTCCTGGTAGGAATGAAAAACAGCACAGCCATTTTGGCACTTTGGCAGTTTCTTATGAAGTTAAATATATACTCACCATACAGCCTGGTGATCCACTTTGAGGTATTTACCCAAGAGAAATGAAAATTTATGTTCAAGCACTTATATGTGAGTGTTTATAGTGGCTCTATTTATTGTTGACAAAAACTGGAAGTAACCCAAATGCCCTTTAACTGGTATATGGATAAACAAAATGAGGGATTTCATACAGTAGAATACTGCTCAGCAATAAAAAAAGAACATAGTACTGACTTACACAAAAACATGGATGAATGTCTCAAACTCCTTATGCTAATTGAAGGAAGCCACACTCAAAAGGCTATATTCTGTATGATTCCATTTATATGACATTCTGGAAAAGGCAAAACTATAGGGATGGAAAACAGGTGGGAGGTTGCAAGGGGCTGCAAGGAGAGAGGGTTGACTACAAAAGGGCAGGGGGAAATTTTTTGGAGATGATGGAAATATTCTATATTTTGAATGTGATACTGGCTACCTGACCATATGTGGAAATTCACAGAACTTTACACTAAAAAGGGTGAATCTTACTATATGTAAAATATAGCACAATAAACCTGACTTTTAAAAAGAGGGTAAAATTAAAAGGTGAGCAAACTAGAAAATGTTTTTAAAAAACAAAGTATTTATATTAATACATAAACAGTACATAAAGTTGATCAGAGAAACACTAGTCACTAACAAAGGAAAAAATTGTTCATTCTAACTGGTAATCAACTAATAGAGATTAAAGCACATTGAGATACCATTTCCTATGTTCATTCTCTTCTTCCATCGCCTTTTTTAAAAGGTTAACACAGAATGCTGGTCAAGTGTGGAGGGATGCCTATACTCACACAGTTTTGATGAGAGTGTCAGCTGGTTCAAATCTCCCTGGGAAACAGTCTGGCAAATCTTTTTTTTTTGAGGAGGATTAGCCCTGAGCTAACTACTGCCAATCTCCCTCTTTTTGCTGAGGAAGACCGGCCCTGAGCTAACATCCATGCCCATCTTCCTCTACTTTATACGTGGGACGTCTACCACAGCATGGCTTTTTGCCAAGCAGTGCCACATCCGCACCCGGGATCTGAACTGGCGAACCTGGGGCCTCCAAAGTGAAACATGCAAACTTAACTGCTGTGCCACTTGGCCGGTCCCTGGCAAATCTATATTGAGAGATTAAAAAGTGTTCATGCTTTTTGTTACAGTAATTTTACCTCTGAGAATTTATCCTAAGGAAATAAACTGAGTTGCAAGAATAGTTTTATGCATAAAGATGGTTGGCACAAATTATTTACCATGGTAAAAAGTTTGCAACAACCTGAGTGTCTACATTAAGGTAATGGTCAAAAAAATTGTGGTTTATTCATGTGAAGAAATAGTATAAGGTAGCCATTGAGAATAATGTTTTTGAAGAATTTTTAATGACAGAAAATGTGCTTATGAAATAACGTTAAGAATACAGAATAGCATAAAAAGTATAATCTCAGCTGTGTAGAAGTATTCATATGTAAAAAAGTGCAGGAAGATAATTTGCTAACATGTTGCTCATAGCATCGGTGGTAGCTGATTTTCTTTTCTTTCTTATTGGCTTCTGTTTCTTCTAAAAAATACCCCAAAAATGTTACTGTGAAAGAGGCATTCTGAGGTTAAGGGCACTCAGCAGACAGCCCTGACCTTGGGTTCCAGACCACTGGTGTTACCGTTCCACAGAAGCATTCCATCTTGAAAATCTACTATATTTGTGGGTTTTGTCTCCAAAAACCATAAGCCATAACATTTTGAAAAAAAATACAATACAGTAATGTTTGGAATATAGTAGAGATTTTCTTAGAAATTAATGTATGGCTCTGTTTATACTTCTGTAGTTAAAGTTTAAACTTTCAAATATGAGATTCAAGACTCTCTAAAACTCCCTGTCCAGGACAGCGGCCACTAGCCACATGTGACTGCTGCGCACTTGAACTCCAGCCGGTTCCCACTGAGGGCTGCTGCAAGTGTGAAACACACGGTGGATTTTGAAGACTTCAAATGAAAAAAAGAATATAAAATATATTGTTAATAACTTTTTATATCGATACAGGTTGAAATAACATGTTGTATATGGAGGTTAAATAAAATGTATTATTAAGATTAATTTTGCCTGTTTCTTACTTTTTCACTGTGTTTCCTAGAACACTTTAAGTTACCTCTATGGCTTGCATTATATTTCTGTTGGGCAGAGCTGCTTTAAAATCCATTCTGCATCCAGCCTTTGAGCCTCCTTTCCTCCCTCGTGTTTGCACATGAATAACCAACATAGACCCCTCCTTCATCCCGGGCGGAAGATAGAATGCTGTTCGTCCTGCACTTTCAGCTGCTGTTTCCTCAGGCTGCAGGGCCTTTCTCCACCTTAATTCCGGCTTAAATCCTATTTGTCCTTAGGCCCGATTGAAATGCTGCCATATCAATGAAGTTTTCTGCATTAGTTAGGGACAATATTCAGCTGCGTGCAATAAAAACCAGTTAGGTGTTTCAATCAAAGAAATGTTTTTCTTTGTCATGTATTCAGAGGTCAGCCTCCAAGGCCTTCCTGCCTTTCAGTTTCACCATCCTTGGTGTAGGGTTTTTCTATTCATGGCCACTTTATAGTCACAAGATGGCTGCTCCACCTCCAGCCATAAATCTGCATTCCAGGTAGGGAGAGGAGAAAGAAACAAGGAGGAAGGGAGACATCTATAACAGGAGAGCAAACTTTTACAGAAATTTTCAGCGGACTTTCACTTGTTTCTCATTGGCCTATATTGTATCAAACAGAGACTCCAGTTTGCGAGAGAGAGGAAAATATAGGTTTTTTTTGTTTTTGCTGTTGTTGTCACCCTTGTTATTGGCTCTGGTTTTGACTTTTTGCTGGACACATTGCTGCAAAATATATTAGTAAAGAAAAGGGGATTCTAATAGTGCTTGCCCACATCTTTGATTTTAATGGTCCCAACTTATTTCCCTGGATGGTACTGGAGACACACTAAACGTTTTTACTATTTTTGCTTCTCCCTTCCTGGCCTCGAGGGGTATTGTGTTTCTTCCATAAACATAGTTTTTCTTCAGGCAAAGAGCACAATCATTTATCACATTGTGGGTTTTCTTAATTACCGTCACATGCCAGTCTACCCCTGGGGCCTGTTCATTCCTTGTGCACAAGGCGTAGAGTGTCAGAGCTTCTCAGGGGCCCGGGAAATTGTATTGGCTGCTAAAGCCACAAAGAAAACAGTGATATCAAAAGTCATCAACAATTTAGTTAATTGTCAATGAAGTATATAGTTATACTCAATACATTAATTGTTACATTTAGTATTCACAAAAATATTATGTTTGCAATATACTTGCAGATTATGATTTCGCTTTCCTGAGTGTGCATAATAATTATACAGAAATCGTAGCCAATCAGAAATTAAATAATTTCCTCCCAGCTTCAGTGCACGTTGCAGTCGCCTCCGCACACCGTTTCCAGTCAGGTTGGCGCTCCCGGCCTTCCACAGCACCTGTGATTCTAGTGAGCGAGTGAGTTGGAAATGGAGAGTCTAAGCCAGTCAAGCCAGGGAAATGTGAAGAGGAGTGTACTGGCCTTGTCTCCCCACTCCTTCTAGTTGTGAATGAGGAAGGATTTCGCCTGCTGGCAGCATCCATCTCGCAACTAGAAAGAGATCCAGGCTGAGGACAGAGCCCACACTGCAGTATGCAGGGCAAAGAGACACAAAATGATCTAGGCCCCTGAAAACATGGTAACCGCCCGGAATCGGCAACTCTGAAGGCTGGCCGTCCTCTGGACTTCCAGTTGTGTGCTCGTGAATCTCAGCGTGCCCTGCAGGGCCCACCTCATTAAAGATAGGGGACACAGCGAAGGGCTGACACTCATGCAGCTCTCATAATCTCACCCCTGGTGTATCTGAAGGACACTGAGACTGTGTATTCAAGTAATTTACTCAAAGTTTGCTGTATTCGTTTGTGAGGGCTGCCATAACAAAACACCACAGACTGGAGGCCTCAAACAACAGGAACTTATCTTCTCGAAGTCCTGGAGGCTGGAAGTCCAGGATCAAGGGTCAGCAGGGTTGGTTTCTCCTGAGGCCTCTCTTCCTGGCTTGCAGATGGCCACCTTCTTGCTGCGTCCTCACACGGTCTTCCCTCCGTGCACGAGCACCTCTGCTGTCTCTGTGTCCAAATTCCCTCCTCTTGTAAGGACACCAGTCAGGTTGGATCGGGGTGCATCCTAACGTCCTCATTTTAATGCAGTCGCCTCTTCACAGGCCCTCTCTCCAATACAGTCGCACTCGGAGGCTCTGGGCTTAGGGCTTCCATACAGGAACTTTCAGGGAGAGAAGGGAACCCAATTTAGTCCATAACAGTTGCTCTCTGCTTTCCTACCACAAGGCTAGAGGTCAGAGCAGGACACACATTTCCTGACTCCTAGTTGTGCTTGCTTACCCCGATGAAGGGAATGTTGAATTTCTGTGTAATATCTGTAGGGATTATGATGCAAATGTTTAGAAGGAATCAAGGTGGCATTTAGAAGGAAAGGGGTGGGGGTGGAGGTTTAGCAGCAGAAAACTGGAAGGAATGTGGAAGTGCCAGAAAGCCTGTCTGAGCTGTTGACTCAAGATGCCAATTATATAGAGAGGGCATTTTCATTGTATGATCCAGAAAAATGGAACGTACTCACACTATGCAATAACAGAGGATTATTTGGGTAAATCATGGTATATCCATCCACTTGGAATACTATGAGCCTTAAAAATTATGAAGTAGATATTTATTTCTTACCTTGAAAAGGTAAGCATGATAAAATTTTTAAATTGATTACACAACTATACGGTATGTTCTGGTTTAAAAACATACGTCTGGGGCCAGCCTGGTGGCATAACAGTTACGTCCTGGTGCTTTGCTTCCATGGCCCAGGTTTGCAGGTTTGGATCTGGGAGGGGACCTACAACACTGCTCATCAAGCCATGCCGTGGCAGAGTCCCACATAGAAAATAGAGGAAGATGAGCACAGATGTTAGCTCAGGGCCAATTCTCCTCAAAAACAAAACAAAAACACACATCTATGTGCTATGTAATAACTGGCAGTATGCACATAAAGCTATTAGTGCTGGATACTTGGATTGTGGGAAATATTTTTCCTAAGAAATTTTAAACAAATCTGGGAAGTTTGTGTGCTGAATACTGAGAAAAGTCTCCATATTTGGGTCAGATGTGGGGACTGTTACTCCCTGATCAAGCCAGCAGCAATCAGCAGCGAAGTGGGCACACTCTGGGCGCCAAACTTGCGAACGAGCTGCTGCCCGGGCCCTCCATCCATTCCGCGCGGACTTCTCGGTTTAGGAGGAGGCGGCCCTGCCTGTCTTTAGGGGCCTGGCACCCTGCCCGCCCCTCCCTTTGGCACTGTATCGGGAAAGTTCTTCTATTTTGTACTTCTTCCAGCGCTCCAGCTGCCCGCGTTGAAGGCAGGGCCAGGAGCTGCGGGACAGGCGGCCAGGCGCGGAGCTTCAGCGGGAGCAGGGTGCCCGGGGACCCCGCGCCCAGCCCCGCGGGCGGCCCGCCGGCTCGCCCTCCACGGCCCGGGCAAACGGTGGGGACCCGGTAGCAAGCCGTTTGAGTTCTTTGGAAAAATCTCTTTTCCTTGCCTGCTCCCCACCCTGAGCACCTACCCTTGCTTCTGGCAACGGCCTTCTGGTTACCACGTGATCAGCACATCCCGGTGTGTCGAGTATTTCACACACACCATCCATTCCGGAAAAAGGACAGCAGAGGGGCTAGGTGCAGCCTAATTTCAGGTGCCAGCCAGGGGTTCAGAGCAGGGCACTTGACCTCTGGTTTGAAGCTGCTGGAATTGTGTGAGGACCTTTTCCCGCTATCTCCTGTCTCCTGGAATCTTCCTCTTGGAGAGCTGAGGCTAGAAAGCGGGCCATCACGCCGCCAGCGTGGTGGAGGAGCGGCGCTGGAGTGGATCTGAGGTTCCCTCAGCACCCTGATCGGCCTTCCGCCTCCGAGCCTTGGTCCTTCCGGCACCGCACTGACCGGAAGACAGAAGTGGAGGGCACTGTGGGGAGAGGGGGCCGTGTGAGGATGAGTGTGATTTGGAAACTGGACAGGGGAGTTGCTGGCTCTTGCACATTTTTTTGTCCGCGGCTTTAGGATAAGCAGGAGCCGGCAGAAGTAAAAACATGTGGCTATTTTTTTTTCTTGGACCTTGGGAAACCAAGTGATAAAATAGAGTAACACCAACGAAACTCTCTCTGAAGCACTAAGTTTAATGCTAATTACAGGTACCAAGAAGATTCTATGTGATTTTAATGTCTTCTGTGTTGCCATTTTTTGCTTACAAGGAAGTGAGATAAATGGAGGCAATGAAACCGATTAAGTAAATTGCGTGAGAAAAGTCTGAGTTCTCATATGCTTTCAGTTACTTTAATCTTCTGATTATATTGATTGATACTAGCATCTTGTTTTTGTAAGTGGACAATGTTATAATTTATTTCTGTTAGCAATTAAGAATTACAATGCAAATGCCAGATCAGTAGTATAGAAATTAAGAGCAGATTTGCCCTAAGGCAACTTTGCTTTTATCGGTCAAAGTAAAGATTGCTTGAAATATAATTATGTGAACGGAAGCCATTGCTATATGATTCAAATAGATTCTTTCTAGGGAAATAAATCTGTCATCATCTACAGCAAATTATTTAATTTCCAGTCTCCTACCCTAGGGCTATCACAAAGAATGAAGATCATGCAATGGACACAAATTTATTGAGTGACAACTCTCTGTGTGATACCGTTCTGATGGCCTCCTATTCACCCCATTATTGAAGGGGGGATTTACCACCCTAAATAGTACAAGATGGCCAAACATACCACACCTGACGCTGGACGGATGAGACTGACAGCAGTTTATTGGTTACAGACACTCACCCCCTGTGGGAGGACAACACATACCATGTAGGGTCACACAGGGGGGGCACTTGGGAGTCGAGTGAACAAGCAGGGGCTGCCTGCTACACAAGAGGCAGTAACAAGAAGACAGGGTGACCTCTGGTTCCCAGGGGAGGATGTGACTGGCTTAGGTTAGTAATTTCATAGGCTGGTAGGGAAGTAGAACTCCATCAGGTCGAGGGGCAGGCGGAGTATAGCTGGTCCAGCTAACAGGGGAAGTAGCCTAGTGGGGAGCCTTTCTCACGGGGTGGTGGAGTTGGGGGGAACATATCTGCTGAAAGCAGGAGAGCTCATGGTTAGCCCTCTGGGGTCACACGAGACTCAAAGATGTCCAGGCAGCACATGAAATTTTAGGCCTTACACTGTAGATACAAAAGAAGAATAAGACATGGTTCCTGACTGCAAAGAGCTTGAATGCTCCAGGCTGGGGTGAGAGAGGGGGCTGGGGGCACGGGATCGTCGAACTATTATAACTATTATAAATGATTCTGACTGTAAGCACAGGAGGACTTCCGAGCACGTAGAGGAAACTGGGTACAGTAACTGAGACAGACAGACTTCACAAAAAATATGGTACTTGGCTAGAACTTCAAAGGTGGGTAGGACGCATGGTTAGGAGGAGCCAAGCAGGGGGAGCATTTCAGAAGAGGAGTGAAGTGAGGAAGTCTTGCTTATGTTTAAAGATTACTCAATTCATTTATTCAAGATACACTTACTGAGGGCCTGTTCAGGGCACAGGCTGTCCAGGGAACAGGGTGAAAAAGAACCTCTAAGGACAGTGTGGGCCTTGTCTGTCAGGTTGCCCGGTCCAAGTTGGGGTGAACTCTGGGGCAGTGGCATCCCAGACAGGCATTGGGCCAGGCCTGCCACTCACCGAGGGCCTCCAATGTGGACTTTGGACATAATCTCCAATGAGGTAAGACAGAAATACACCAACAGGTAAAGATACTCAATTTGTAGTTTTAATTGCTGTAAACACTTAAAATATACTCCAATTTTAATCTTTTTCAGCATTTATTTTTTAATATACAAGGACCCTTAACAGAATGGTGTAGCCCTGGTGTACCTCCACTTCAGGGGGGTCCCACTGGCCAGGCTGCTCCTGGTGGTCCCACCCCCCAGAACCTGGTTGGCTCTTCAGGGCTCACCTCAGACTCCCTCCCCTTCAAGCCGTCTCAGCAGCCTGGGAGCACGCTGGGCTTGTTCTTGCCTGTGGTGCTTAACGCTCCAGCCAACTGAACTACCCAGCGTGTACGGGCAGCCACAAACAGAAAAAGAAGCCTCTGACTTACTGAAGGAGCACTATGTTCCTTCCAGAACAAGGCAGTCATTTTCGGGTTGTCCAGCATGAGTGTGTACCCACTGAGATATCTATGGGAGACTTATTTTACCTCTTGTACTTGGCAGGCTTCGCATGCAGATGCACACCAACGTGTCCTCAGGCTGTTCCAGCTTCATACCCCAAACGCCCTCTGAGAGGAGAGATTAAGGGGTGCTTTCTGGCTCCAGGAAATTCATTGTGACTTAACTCTCTCTTCCTTAGTGAATGACTATGTGCTATGTATTATTTACTTGTGATACGCCAAATAGTTTAGCTGGTGAGATATAAAGAGAAAGAAACCTCATCATATCTTCAGGAACTGACAATGACAACAACAAAAACTTAAAAAAAAAAGAGACAGAGAGAAGAAAACAAGCTTTCATGGATACAATTATCCCACATGGCAGCAAAAACGTCCAAAAGCTAAAATAGAAAATGACGAAAACTCTGAGGGCAAGAAATGAACTTGTCCCGGAATAAGTGTCTGTACAAATGAGCCCAGAGAGCCCCAGCACAGCCAAGTGATAGACTGGTCCTGGGGGAGGAGATGTGCGCAGACATCACATCAGCCATTCTAAGAACTGTTGGCAGATTTTAAAGACAACTGTGACCGTGTTCACCGTGGCCCCACCGGTGACGACGTTCTCAGAGCTGGACGTGAGGATGTCTCAGGATGTGCTGGGTGAGTTAGGAGGAGGCCATGCTGACCCCCAACGCGGGTATGACTTCAGCTGACACCTCAGTAGGAAAACAAAACATCCAAAGTCTGTTAAACACTCACTAAAGCAGACAGTGTCCTGGAACAGGGAGTTCCTGCGGCGCACATTCTTCAGGTGTGTGACATTTCAGATGGGTTCTCGCAGCCTGGAGATTATTTGGGAAACA